>NC_139625.1:86067253-86089759 GCF_964638095.1 Poromitra crassiceps | reverse complement strand
CACCACATGCATCTCTGCTGGTGCTAATGCTACTTTGTCTCTGTTTAACCCCCATTCTACCTTCACCACATCCACAAGTCATGGATGTCCAGAGGAGAAGCTGTGTCTGAATGGCTGCTATAGCTGAACAACCATGCTAGAAGAAGACGGCTAGGCTAGCTGAAGAAATGTGTGGGGTGGCTGTGAGCCATTCACTCATGTTTTAAGTCAAAGTGAATAGTGTGATATGGTAGATTTGTTTCTAAATGTAGGTTACAATTGACACAATAAACTGTCCTCATCTCTTCTGAGTTGGAGCTTGATTACAAAGATCTTGCTAGCTAACCAGCGGGGCTAATTGAGCAAAGTGAGTGTTACAGGATAACACTGGTGTTTATTTGAGCAAAGCTGGGGACCCGAGGGGAGTAGAGCTTTTAACATATCTTCCAGAACCGTCGGATCGACGTAAAAATTGAAAAGTGTGTTGTTGGGGGAACCTGACGGCGTGCACTACCGAATTTTGGCGCAATTTGGACATGCACGCATAGCGCCACCTACTGGCAAACATAGGAAGTGGGGTTTATCTCCACAACTGTTCGTCCTGATCCACTTCACACTTTAGTGAGAGCCAATATAGACACTCCCCTGGGTGTCCTACTTCACACTGAACGCCCCTCATTCCTCTCCTCTCTCTCCATTTTTTCCCCTCCACCACAGATCCTCCTCACTTTCTCCTATTTCATCGCTCCTGTCACTCCTACCCTGCTCCCTCTCTCTCCTGCCTCCTCCCACAAACACCTTGATCTACCCCCCCCCCCCCTCCCCCCCCCACACACACACACACACACACACACACACACACACACAGCGTACCTGCCTGGACGCACAGCTGACTTGTCAGGTTTGAAAGGTGAGCCTGCAGACACAAAAGAGTCTAGACACTTTCTCTGTGGCCTGATGGCTTTCAATGTTTTTTCACCAACTTTTTTCCCCTTTCTCTTTCTTCACCTGCACTGTTTTCCAGCAACAGCGTACTTCAAATCCCAACACGCCCGCACACCTCCAATGTAAGAGTGAAGAGGTGCGTGCAGGTGATACGCCTCACTAGGGGGCACAGTGGTGCAGGTGATACGCCTCACTAGGGGGCACGGTGGTGCAGGTGATACGCCTCACTAGGGGGCACGGTGGTGCAGGTGATACGCCTCACTAGGGGGCACGGTGGTGCAGGTGATATGCCTCACTAGGGGGCACAGTGGTGCAGGTGATACGCCTCACTAGGGGGCACAGTGGTGCAGGTGATACGCCTCACTAGGGGGCACAGTGGTGCAGGTGATACGCCTCACTAGGGGGCACAGTGGTGCAGGTGATATGCCTCACTAGGGGGCACGGTGGTGCAGGTGATACGCCTCACTAGGGGGCACAGTGGTGCAGGTGATACGCCTCACTAGGGGGCACGGTGGTGCAGGTGATACGCCTCACTAGGGCGCACAGTGGTGCAGGTGATACGCCTCACTAGGGGGCACGGTGGTGCAGGTGATACGCCTCACTAGGGGGCACGGTGGTGCAGGTGATATGCCTCACTAGGGGGCACGGTGGTGCAGGTGATATGCCTCACTAGGGCGCATGGTGGTGCAGGTGATACGCCTCACTAGGGGGCACAGTGGTGCAGGTGATACGCCTCACTAGGGGGCACGGTGGTGCAGGTGATATGCCTCACTAGGGGGCACGGTGGTGCAGGTGATATGCCTCACTAGGGGGCACGGTGGTGCGTGCAGGTGATACGCCTCACTAGGGGGCACGGTGGTGCAGGTGATACGCCTCACTAGGGGGCACGGTGGTGCAGGTGATATGTCTCACTAGGGGGGCACGGTGGTGCAGGTGATATGCCTCACTAGGGCGCACGGTGGTGCGTGCAGGTGATACGCCTCACTAGGGGGCACGGTGGTGCGTGCAGGGGTGATACGCCTCACTAGGGGGCACGGTGGTGCAGGTGATATGCCTCACTAGGGGGCACGGTGGTGCAGGTGATATGCCTCACTAGGGGGGCACGGTGGTGCGTGCAGGTGATACGCCTCACTAGGGGGGCACGGTGGTGCAGGTGATACGCCTCACTAGGGGGCACGGTGGTGCAGGTGATATGTCTCACTAGGGGGCACGGTGGTGCAGGTGATATGCCTCACTAGGGCGCACGGTGGTGCAGGTGATACGCCTCACTAGGGGGCACGGTGGTGCAGGTGATACGCCTCACTAGGGGGCACGGTGGTGCAGGTGATATGCCTCACTAGGGGGCACGGTGGTGCAGGTGATACGGCTCACTAGGGGGCACGGTGGTGCAGGTGATATGCCTCACTAGGGGGCACGGTGGTGCAGGTGATATGCCTCACTAGGGGGCACGGTGGTGCAGGTGATATGCCTCACTAGGGGGCACGGTGGTGCAGGTGATACGCCTCACTAGGGCGCACGGTGGTGCAGGTGATATGCCTCACTAGGGGGCACGGTGGTGCAGGTGATATGCCTCACTAGGGGGCACAGTGGTGCAGGTGATACGCCTCACTAGGGCGCACGGTGGTGCAGGTGATATGCCTCACTAGGGCGCACGGTGGTGCAGGTGATATGCCTCACTAGGGGGCACAGTGGTGCAGGTGATACGCCTCACTAGGGGGCACAGTGGTGCAGGTGATACGCCTCACTAGGGGGCACGGTGGTGCAGGTGATACGCCTCACTAGGGGGCACGGTGGTGCAGGTGATACGCCTCACTAGGGGGCACAGTGGTGCAGGTGATACGCCTCACTAGGGGGCACGGTGGTGCAGGTGATACGCCTCACTAGGGAGGCACGGTGGTGCAGGTGATATGCCTCACTAGGGGGGCACAGTGGTGCAGGTGATACGCCTCACTAGGGGGGCACGGTGGTGCAGGTGATACGCCTCACTAGGGGGCACGGTGGTGCAGGTGATATGCCTCACTAGGGGGCACAGTCGGTGCAGGTGATACGCCTCACTAGGGGGCACGGTGGTGCAGGTGATACGCCTCACTAGGGCGCACGGTGGTGCAGGTGATACGCCTCACTAGGGCGCACGGTGGTGCAGGTGATACGCCTCACTAGGGCGCACGGTGGTGCAGGTGATACGCCTCACTAGGGGGCACAGTGGTGCAGGTGATACGCCTCACTAGGGCGCACGGTGGTGCAGGTGATACGCCTCACCAGGGGGCACAGTGGTGCAGGTGATACGCCTCACTAGGGGGCACGGTGGTGCGTGCAGGTGATACGCCTCACTAGGGGGCACGGTGGTGCAGGTGATCCGCCTCACTAGGAGGCACGGTGGTGCGTGCAGGTGATACGCCTCACTAGGGGGCACGGTGGTGCGTGCAGGTGATACGCCTCACTAGGGGGCACGGTGGTGCGTGCAGGTGATACGCCTCACTAGGGGGCACAGTGGTGCAGGTGATACGCCTCACTAGGGCGCACGGTGGTGCAGGTGATACGCCTCACTAGGGGGCACGGGGTGCAGTGGCAGGTGATACGCCTCACTAGGGGGCACAGTGGTGCGTGCAGGTGATACGCCTCACTAGGGCGCACGGTGGTGCAGGTGATACGCCTCACTAGGGGGCACGGTGGTGCGTGCAGGTGATACGCCTCACTAGGGGGCACGGTGGTGCAGGTGATACGCCTCACTAGGGGGCACAGTGGTGCAGGTGATACGCCTCACTAGGGGGCACAGTGGTGCAGGTGATACGGCTCACTAGGGGGCACAGTGGTGCAGGTGATACGCCTCACTAGGGGGCACAGTGGTGCAGGTGATACGGCTCACTAGGGGGCACGGTGGTGCAGGTGATACGCCTCACTAGGGGGCACGGTGGTGCAGGTGATACGGCTCACTAGGGGGCACGGTGGTGCAGTGGTAGCGCCGTCGCCTCACAGCAAGAAGGTCCTGGGTTCGCTTCCCGCCTGGGACGCTGTGGGCGCTGAGGGTGTGTCCCCATTCCCATGTCCTCAGTGCCTACGGCCCAGGTGGGGTCGTCAAAAAGGGCCTTTCTGTGTGGAGTTGTGTGCATGTTCTCCCCGTGCTCTCCTGGGGTTTCCTCCAGATAGGAACCCCCCCGCTAAAAACATGCAAAAAAAGAAAGAGAGATAGGTCTCACATGGGACATGCTTCATTTGAACACGTCACATCTGTTCATTTGAAAACGTTGTAGTGTGTTCGTGTGACAATAAAGACGGGCTGCCGTCTGAAATCGTGTTTTAAATGTATAAATTAGAAGTCATACTGTTTACAGCTTTAAGAGTCAAAGTTTGGAGATCATGCAAATGACCATATAGTTTGTTTGTTCATTCAAGGATTCAACTCGTCTAGTCAGACGATCAGCCTAACTTGCTTTGTAGCCTAATCTGTCCATCATTGGTTTTCTTTAATGTAATTGGAAGTCGTAAATCAAACAGCCAACCCAAGTCCGGTCTCAGGGTTGGGGGCGGGACTTAGTGGTGAGCTGCGCATGTATCGGAGGTGGGGAATGACAGAAGCAATTTGTCAACATTCAGAGAACAAGAGATATTTTGCTGAGACCATTCCGTTCATAACTCAAGGGTTTGATGGCCAGTTATCCTGTGGTTTTGGACGTTGTTGTTATCTACAAGAGGTAAATACGAGTCTGTGTGTTGTTTTCTATGCTGTAACTGAATGTTAGAAGTGTAAAAACGATGTTTTGTTGCTAATAGCGTTTAGCAGTTAGCTTAGCTAAATCGTCATTAGCATTGCAGTCGAACTGTTAGCTTTGCATTTGAAGCAATTGGTTAAGACAAGCTACTGCTAAATCGCCATAAAATAGTGTTTGGACTTGTTGCTTAGCTGATATATTTGATTCAGGAGATGGACAGTGGTCACTGAGAGAGAGGCGGACCAGGAAAGCTCTGTTTGGACCAGATGTGGGTGTGCTGCTGTTGGACTGTTGCTGCTGTTTCTTCTGCCATTCTTCCACCCATCCATTCATCTGCCCCATCCATTCATCTGCCCCATCCATCATCTACCCCCCTACCTCCATGAACTACCCCCCTCTGATTAGTCCCTGGTTTCCGTGAGTACTGCTTCACCTGCCTTTTGTTTTACCTGCTTGTGTGAACAAGTGAAGCGGCCATTACCGTTTTCAGGCCTCCAGGCTCCCAAGCTACACCCAGGCTGGGTTTGAGTGAGTGTGTGTGTGGGCCCACAGTATATTTTTGAGGTGTATTGTTTTCAAAGCGGTTATACATAATAGTAATTGGACATATAAATTAGAGGTAACGGATAAATCAATAACAAAGAATTGGAATATAAATAGATAAATTAATAATAATTGTTTGTCAATTGTCCATATTATTTTATTTGCATTTGTTTTATATGTGATCCGAAGCACTTTTTTCTACATTTTGTTACCTATAGTAATAAATCCCCACGTTTTGGGTTTATTGCAGTTAAAGCATACTTGTTGTGTAATTCATATATAAGTAATTCATATTTGGGTAATAAATATTTATTTAAAAAGGTAGATTAAAAAGACACAATATACAACAACAGTGATATATATATATTTTATATTTCCTGAACTTTATTGGAGGCACCGCCAGTTATTTTAGTTTTATGAATAAGAGTGAATATTTAAAGAGCAGGTATAGCGCCATTCAATTTGAAACCATAACCCAGGCCCCGCCCCATAGTACTATCACACTAAGCCTATTTAGATACTCTAGCTACATGGGACGGGTGTTACATATGTTACATACTTGGCCAAGTATATTAACATTTATAGGCTGGAAAAGTCTGCCCATGTAGGCAGCCTGCTCAGAATTTTCCCCTAGCCATGAAGATTGATTGACAGCTGTCATGTCATGATATGATTGGTTGAAACGGGGTAGAAATGTGATAGTACTACCTGATGTCAGCATACAGGTATTCGATTTTTGTTTTGTTTTGCATACATTATTAAATGGGTGTACTGTATAACCAGGTGTACTGTATAACCAGGGATGTGATCTAAAATAGAAAACAAGTCATTTTTCATTTCAGCTCGACTCTAAACAACCTCATTCTCCTCCACAAGGACGCAGCACTTTGTAACTTCTCCCTCCGAGCCTTAACTCTGAACATGGCTGTAAAGCACTTTGACAACGCGCTGATAAAAGCGCAAAGTGTCCAAGTCAAACTTTTACTGCAGATAAACACGCGCGCCGAGTCCGACGTCATCTGTTGGTTTATGTCCGCTGCTCCGTGGCTATGTGTTTGATTGAAATAGCTCTCCCTAACGGTGTGTAAAATCATAGGCAGAGTCATGGCTGCTTATTGGCCATGTGCACCCTGGATGACAGTTTGATATTACAGCGCGGCCTGCAGTTGTGCTGTATTGATAGGCTCATAGATCAAACCTTCTCCAGACAATCGCAGATGGCTAATTGGGAGTTTTTACAGCCTGGCGGTTTATGCAGGGATTGTGATATAAATTAACCACACAAGGCACTGTCCCCTTTCATAAGCTTTACTTGGACAGGGCCTCGTCTGATGGATACCTCCTTTTATTGGTGCAAAGACCTCCGAGGCTTTGGGCTAGATGGAATATTGTTTTTAATACGTAGTGTACCTGTCTGTGCTAATTAATTATGGCTTGCCTGTAGCCTGCAGTCAAACTGGGAAGAGAGATCTCTGCCTTCGTCTTCCGGCCTGCTTGTCTCTCTTTCTTCTCCCCTCCTCTCATTCTTTTCTTCTTCCCGTGTTTGTCAGTCTTTACTCCTCCCTCCATGTCCCTCCATCCACATTTGGTAGAGTTTAATTGGCACGTGGAAAGCCAACAAAGAGAGCAGGCTCCTACAAAGGCATGTAGCTACACACGCGCGCACACACGCACACACGCACACACATACACGTGCACACGCACACACGCACGCACACACACGCACGCACACACACACACGCATGCACACACACAAACACACGCACACACATGCACACACACACATGCACGCACACACGCATGCACACACACACGCATGCACACGCACACACATGCACGCACGCACACACACACACACGCACACACACGCATGCACACACACGCACACACACGCACGTGCACGCACACACACACTATAGCCCTGTGATGTGCTTTGTTTGCGCGCGGTGGTTCTTCTCCAGGTAGTTACCCTTCTCAGTGGTCACATGACCCCTCTACCCCATTTAGCCTGGCCCCCAACCTGGTCGTGTCTGGCCCACACCCTAATGAATAAGGATAGTTTCACTGCTCTGAGAGGAGAGGAGGAGAGAGGACAGAGAGGAGAGAAGAGAGCAGAGAGGAGAGGAGAGAGGAGAGAGAGGAGAGAGAGGAGAGGAGAGAGGAGGAGAGAGGAGAGAGCAGAGGAGAGGAGAGAGAGGAGAGGAGAGAGCAGAGGAGATGAGATGAGGAGAGAGAGCAGAGGAGAGGAGGAGAGAGAGCAGAGGAGACGAGGAGAGGAGAGGAGGAGAGAGAGAGAGGAGAGGAGAGGAGGAGAGAGAGATAAGAGGAGAGGAGGAGAGAGAGGAGAGGAGGAGAGAGGAGAGAGCAGAGGAGAGGAGAGGAGGAGAGAGAGCAGAGGAGACGAGGAGAGGAGGAGAGAGCAGAGGAGAGGAGAGAGGAGAGGAGGAGAGAGCAGAGGAGAGGAGAGGAGGAGAGAGAGCAGAGGAGACGAGGAGAGGAGGAGAGAGCAGAGGAGAGGAGGAGAGAGGAGAGGAGGAGAGAGCAGAGGAGAGGAGGAGAGAGGAGGAGGGAGAGGAGAGGAGAGGAGAGAGAGCAGATGAGAGGAGAGGAGGAGAGAGGAGAGGAGAAGAGAGAGCAGAGGAGAGGAGGAGAGAGAGCAGAGGAGAGGAGGAGAGAGAGCAGAGGAGAGGAGGAGAGAGAGCAGAGGAGAGGAGAGGAGAGGAGGAGAGAGAGCAGAGGAGAAGAGAGAGCAGAGGAGAGGAGAGAGAGCAGAGGAGAGGAAGAGAGAGAGGAGAGGAGAGGAGGAGAGAGAGCAGAGGAGAGGAGGAGAGAGAGCAGAGGAGAGGAGAGGAAAGGAGGAGAGGGAAGGAAAGGAAATGTGAAGCAAAAAAAGGAAGAGAGGAGGAGGGCATTGCTGCCTCCCATCAGCCGTGAGACAAACTTTCCATGGCAAAGTGTCGGGGTGTCCATCCCAACATGTTATTGATGATGCTGCAGCAATTTAAATCTAAATGAGATCTTTTAATCTCTAACAGGATTAAGAGTCATGCTAAAACAAGATGACTTGCCACTCAACATGCAAGACATGTCTTGTTTGTAAATCATTATTGAAAAATATTAATCTCACCCCAGACTTGTATTATTTGGACCAGAATAATTGAAAATATTCATATGTAGCAATGTAATTTCCATCCGCATAATCGGCTGTGTTGATGACTGTGATCCGAGCCATATGCAAGGATAAGGCTACTTTTAACTGTAAAAGGATTTAACATGTTGGATTAGCGGTACGGGAAGGATCTCTGGCAAATTACAAAACATTTCCTAATATTTCTTCATTTGTGGAAAATTGAACTACAAGGATCTTTGGTATTAACAAGGCATGCATGTGATGGGAAGTTTCAGCGCGTTAGTCGGTCAAGGCAACAACAAACAAGCGTGTCTGACAGCACACGATTTAATCCCTGATTTTAATTCGCTAATCGTTATTCAAATTAGATTTCCTGAGGGAAAAGGGGGATATATTACAAACCTATTTTGGGTGCATTAATAGCTGTCTACATACTGCTTGAACAAAGCTGAGAAAACTCCTCCTCTCCTTCAGTAATTTCTTCATTTGCGTACCGGCATA
The DNA here is from genome assembly GCF_964638095.1 of Poromitra crassiceps. Lineage (NCBI taxonomy): Eukaryota > Metazoa > Chordata > Actinopteri > Beryciformes > Melamphaidae > Poromitra > Poromitra crassiceps. The sequence goes on along the minus strand of NC_139625.1, from coordinate 86,080,951 downwards.
AATTGACCCATTTTACAGCAACCACTTTGAGGTGGTGAAGCAGGAAGTAAAGCAGGTGTAACCAATGCCATTCAAGATGGTTCCATTCCGTTTAGGTGTTCCAGTGCCAGGGCCAACATTAATGGTATTGGTTACACCTGCTTTACTTCCTGCTTTACCGCATCAAAACGGTTGTTGTGAAAACGACCTACATCGGTGCATGGTGTGGAATGCTGGAAGCCTATGTGCATTTAACAGGTTAGTACGTCCTTCCAAGTAGCCAAGGGCTATCATCTCTCCAAGTTTATATCTCATCTTTAAATTAAGTAAACTATAGCTGCAGCTCGCCTGCACAAAGATCAGCTCTCCAAGTTTATATCTCATCTTTAAATTAAGTAAACTATAGCCGCAGCTCGCCTGCACAAAGATCAGCTCTCCAAGTTTATATCTCATCTTAAAATTAAGTAAACTATAGCTGCAGCTCGCCTGCACAAAGATCAGCTCTCCAAGTTTATATCTCATCTTTAAATTAAGTAAAATATAGCCGCAGCTCGCCTGCACAAAGATCAGCTCTCCAAGTTTATATCTCATCTTTAAATTAAGTAAACTATAGCTGCAGCTCGCCTGCACAAAGATCAGCTCTCCAAGTTTATATCTCATCTTTAAATTAAGTAAACTATAGCTGCAGCTCGCCTGCACAAAGATCAGTTCTCCAAGTTTATATCTCATCTTTAAATTAAGTAAACTATAGCCGCAGCTTGCCTGCACAAAGATCATCTCTCCAAGTTTATATCTCATATTTAAATTAAGTAAACTATAGCTGCAGCTCGCCTGCACAAAGATCAGCTCTCCAAGTTTATATCTCATCTTTAAATTAAGTAAACTATAGCTGCAGCTCGCCTGCACAAAGATCCGCTCTCCAAGTTTATATCTCATCTTTAAATTAAGTAAATTATAGCCGCAGCTCGCCTGCACAAAGATCAGCTCTCCAAGTTTATATCTCATCTTTAAATTAAGTAAACTATAGCTGCAGCTCGCCTGCACAAAGATCAGCTCTCCAAGTTTATATCTCATCTTAAAATTAAGTAAACTATAGCCGCAGCTCGCCTGCACAAAGATCAGCTCTCCAAGTTTATATCTCATCTTTAAATTAAGTAAACTTGGTCCACCTGGGTCCATAAATTCAGCCTCTTTTCTCTCTCTGCCGGCTTCCTCTGGTCAGTGGATTTACCGCGGGAGTAATAACTGTCAGGCCAAATGCTTGGTGAAGTGGTGGACAGCGGCGAGTGGAGGGGGAGTATTTATCACGGTATTGACTTTGTGACGGCCGTGTCGTGAACTCTTTTGTCATAAACTGGAGCAGCGCTGCGGATCGATCCGAGGAAAACTGCTGTCAGCTCGACTCCCAGCAAGCATTGCTTTTCCTACAGCCACTTAGAGGCCTGATAAATGCCCCCACGCCCGCTCGCAGCACCGAGAGCATGGCTGGGGCATGCACGCACGCGCGCGCACACGCACGCACGCACGCACGCGCACACGCACACACACACACACACACACACACACACACACACACACACACACACACACATACACACACACACACACACACACACACACACACACACACACACACACACACATGCACACAATCTCTGCACAGTTCACATACACACCATGAGCCCATAAAACAGAGAGCACACACATTACCCATACCTCTAGAAAATAGGAAAAAGTAAGAGTAGAATTTTGTCGTTTTGATTCAGGAAAGAATTCAGAAGCCTTTAAAACAGTCCAAGGCCTCGCTCCGGGCTATAGCTGTGAAACGGGACACACACCATATATTCCATTATTAAAGCCAGCTTTGGTCAAAAATAGATTTTTATACAGTCTCAAATATTTTAACTAATTCCTGCGCACCGTGTTTTAGATTCTTGTGGGACCTTTGATTGTGAGATATAGAGATTTATGACATAAGGTGCAATGACATTTACGGCATCCCGCAGGAACCTGGCTGGGATGGTGTCCAAGGCAGTGGCTTTATTGGGGTCCAGACTACTCAGCAATTTGGTGATTGTTGAAATTGAGAGTTGCTCAAGAGAAAACTGTCCCCCTAGTATCTATCCCTTTGGATTGATAGTAGTTTTTCATTAGAGGCTCGTCAAACTCGTTAACGGGGAGATTCTGTACTAGGTAATTTGCTATAGTTGTACAAAAACAAAGTTAAAACTGTTAGCCACCATGGCCTTGTCAAAGCTAATCGACTCATTAATATTCAAACCTATGCTACTTTGTTTGTTTTTGGTCTTTTCCCTGGTTCCTAATAATTTAATAACTAACCCTACCCTAACCCTAGCCCACAGAGGGGGGCAACGCTTAAATTACTAGAATTATCAGCTAAAGGGCAGTACGGACAGCGACGCACTGTGTTTACACTACTGCCCCCCACACTTCCTGAATGGTATTGCATCAAGGACTTCTTGATATCAAAGACATAAAAGTGGATTTTATGCAACAAGTTGGAAGCGGCGTCATCTGTTGCTAATCTAGAAGAGGATGTTGCGCATCGGATAGGGTCTTCACTTCAAGTTTCTGCCTCAGGTAAATAATCTTTTAAGATGTAGCCATGAGAGCGGAACGCTGGTCTTATGGGGAATGCTAAGTGGGTACCCGGGCGCTAATGCTCAGTATGAGCGAGAAGCGCCCGGCTAGCGGGCTAAATGTCAATGATGATGTCACTTATGCATAGACATCAGTGACTTACTGTTTGAGTGACATCACTGGTGACATCACAAGGCCTGTGAACATCACAGAGTGTGATCTACATCATGATGACATCTTCAGTGATATATGATGACATTATAATAGTGACGTGTCTGCCAGGCCGAGCCCTCTACAACTTTATGACATCATCGGCGACCTTGGCACTTACTTTCCTTCATGGGGATGTCATAATGCTTCCCTGCAGAGGATAAAAGTAGGACCCTTAAGAGTTTGCTACACAATAGGACAATGTCCATGAAGAAAGGGGAAGCTAAGAAGGCCACGGAACCGAATGCCAACAAACCCCACGACAAGTCTGTTGGTGAAACCACTGCAAAGACCCCGGGAGCCAAGAGCACTCCAGCAAAAAAGTCTCATTCCCAAAAAACTATCGCCGCCAAGGATGACTTATCAACAAAAGAGGGTGGAGACAAGGAACCGAAGACCGATGGGGACCAAGAAGAAACAGACGAAACCCATCAGTATGTTGGAGAAAGCGCCCAGAAAACCACTAAAAAGACCCCGGGAGCCAAGAGCACTCCAGCTAAAACGACTCATGCCAAAAAAACTACCGCCGGCAAGCATGACCTATCAACAAAAGAGGGTGGAGGAAAAGAACTGAAGGCCGATAAGGTCCAAGAAGCAACAGACGAAACACCCCATAAGTATGTTGGAGAAAGCGCCCATAAAACCACTAAAAAGACCCCGGGAGCCAAGAGCACTCCAGCAACAACGACTCATGCCAAAAAAACTACCGCTGGCAAGCATGATCTATCAACAAAAGAGGGTGGACGCAAGGAACCGAAGGCCAGTGGGGTCCAAGAAGGAACAGATGAAACACCCCATAAGTATGTTGGAGAAAGCGCCCATAAAACCACTAAAAAGACCCCGGGAGTCAAGAGCACTCCAGCTAAAAAGACTCATGCCAAAAAAACTACCGCCGGCAAGCATGATCTATCAACAAAAGAGGGTGGAGGCACAGAACCCAAAAAGAATAAAAATAAATTTGCTTTAAAAACACGTTTCTCGAAATCAAGAACACTGTTCAATATAAAAAATGTAATAAAAAAGCAGTTCAGAAAACTAAAAAGAGTTATGGCATAGTCCTACTCTGAACCCTCTGGCTGTTACGTGGTTTTAGGTCTGGCTGTTACATGGTTTTAGGTCTGGCTGTTACATGGTTTTAGGTCAGGCTGTTACATGGTTTTAGGTCAGGCTGTTACATGGTTTTAAGTCTGGCTGTTACATGGTTTTAGGTCTGGCTGTTACATGGTTTTAAGTCTGGCTGTTACATGGTTTTAGGTCTGGCTGTTACATGGTTTTAGGTCTGGCTGTTACGTGGTTTTAGACCAGGCTGTTACATGGTTTTACGTCTGGCTGTTAACATGGTTTTATGTCTGGCTGTTACGTGGTTTTAGGCCTGGCTGTTACATGGTTTTAAGTCTGGCTGTTACGTGGTTTTAGACCAGGCTGTTACATGGTTTTACGTCTGGCTGTTAACATGGTTTTATGTCTGGCTGTTACATGGTTTTAGGTCTGGCTGTTAACATGGTTTTATGTCTGGCTGTTACATGGTTTTAGGTCTGGCTGTTACGTGGTTTTAGGTCTGGCTGTTACTTTTAGGTCAGGCTGTTACGGCTTCGACCAATCCACAGAGTTGAGTTGGGCTGCTCTTGGTCTGGCATCGTCATATGCAAATGCATTTTCTCTGGTTTTCTAACCCTCCGAGCCAATGAGTGCCTGAGTGGGACGAACGCTTGGTCAATCAGCCTCAATAAGCCGTCCAATGGGCGGGACCAGCCGTTGTCAAGTGCGGTGCTGTCAAGACTGTGCGAAGGAGTAAACAACAATGGCTGCTGTCGAGGCTGTTTGAAATTGATTACAAGTAGGCTACCAATTACCTTGAAATCCAAACGGAACACTGCTTGGAGGGCATTTATTCAAAGGGGATTTTTTTTTTTTACATAAGGTAAAATGCACGCCGATATATGTTGGACTTTCTTTCCCCTGGGGGGATCCTGTCATAGAAATAACAGAGTGCAATCTCAGACTAGAAGATGGAAAGGAGTGTACAGTTGAGTCTGAATATCAGGCTATAATTGCCTCATTCTTCTCTAGATGCTGATTCATAAACACATCCTCTGGGGAATTGAATTCTACTCTTCACACCCTTCAGTTCCATGGATCGGGCGAGACGGCTGGGTGGCTGGAGAACAGCACCACGCATCATGACAATGACAGTGAGAGCCTTGGTCCGAAGGTCATGGAAGGAGACTGAAGAGAGACAGAGCAAAGCTCTCCTGCTTCTCATCGGCATTATAATGAGATGCAATGAGACACAATAGACTCAAGGAAAGAATTTGCAACACAATAGCTACACTTGGACATTGTAGTCTGTCTGTGAAAGGGCAGACACACCTGAGATTGGATGAAATATATGCACACATGCAGGTGGAGAGTTTTGTATCGGTGTACTGTATAATTGCATGAACTCCCTTCCGTCTCGCTCCATAGGTCTTATTCTAAATTATTTATTTTGTATGGCCACAGGAATATTGTCAGGGGTCTGACCTTTAACCTCCTTATTTACTATTGGTTGCTTGTGATGTTGGTGATCGAGGAAGTGAAGCTTACTTTGCACTCGGCAACTTTGCAATGCAACAGAATTCTGTGCATTATGGAACACATCTGTACCAGTGGCCAATAAGGATGCCATGACAACTGGGCCAAGTAAGAGAAAGCGTGTTGTAAACCACAAAGATCTTTGACTTAGATCAGGGTTTCCTCAACTTTTTTTCTGCCGACCCACTTTAAAAACCATCGCGACCCAATTCACAATAGGGCTTAATCTATAAATCGTGAAATGAGCAAATTTGTCCATAAATGAACTTTCCTGACTATTTTACTGCCACTTCCGCATCACCTTATATTATCTTGAGTAGGTAAACCAGCCATTCCAAAGAGATATACATTTGATAAATCACAACTTTGTTTTATGAGCATGTTATTGAAAACATACACTTTAAATACTTTATAAATGAGACCAAATAAATGCATTTAAGCGGAGTTGATAGGCCAGGGGTGCCCAATACGTCGATCGCGATCGACCGGTCGATCGCGATCGTGTGGATCGTGTGGATCGTGTGGTAGTGTGGTCGATCGCATGGCATTGAGGAAGAAAAATTTTTTTTTTTTTTTTTTTTTTTTTTTTTTTTTTTTTACTGTTTTCCCACTGTTTCCACTGTTTTCCCACTGTTTTTCCACTGTTTCCACTGTTTTTCCACTGTTTTTCCACTGTTCCACTGTTTTCCACTGTATACTCAGTGTATATATATATAAATAAATATGCTTGGTAGCTCACTTTGACTTGGTCATTTTAAAAGTAGCTCGCAAGCTGAAAAAGTGTGGGCACCCCTGTGATAGGCTATTTCATTGTTTCTATTTCCTCTTGAGTAAAACAATATACACATTTTAAATGTATAAATGAGACAGAATAAGAACATTTATGAGTTAACAGGCTATATTGTCCTCTCATCAGAAAAAAAAATATGAATTTTAAATAAAAGACTGTGACCCAAATAAAATCTCCTGCGACCCACCTGTGGGTCCCAACCCAGTATTTAGGAAACACTGGCATAACAACAGTCTTCAGATAGATGTCTAAATTCCCTTGCTTGGCACAACGCAGTTTAGGTCTTGGCTATCTTAAGCAGGGCTATGGTACAATGAATTTTGGGTAAATTAAGACTATTTTCAAAGTAGAAAACATGGCCGACCGAATAACTACATCCAACTGCTCAGCTCTGTTTACTCTAGAAGAAAATGTTGGCCTTTTGGAAGAATTCAAGTTACATTTTACAGACATTTTAATTTGAAAATTCAGTGGAATGTAAAAAAAAAATCACACCCAGGTGAGAAGTAAGCGGTGCAGATATCAGCCTATAAGTGTCTGTCACAAATCACTGATGATATCACAATTGCTTAGGTGACATCACTGATATAGTACATGACATCACTGATTATGTCGTCTATGATATTTTATGATTTTATTTATGATTTTATGATTATTTATGACATCATCAGTGGGACATCATGGGTATGACATCATCAGTCACCACGTGCCCACTCAATGATTGTGAGATACGACATCATCAGTCGAGGCATTTACATGCTCAGTTGATGGGTTGTGTTTGTTTACTATGACATTGTCAGTCACCACTGGCCATACACTGTAACTTATTTTCTTTCATTCCTTTCCCATCCGTCTCTATCTATTCCGCCACTATTCTAAAGCATGGCACCCATTCTATCCCCTCCCACTATTCCGCCACTATTCTAAAGCATGGCACCCATTCTACCCTAAAGCGTGGCACCCATAAGCTCTATATGTGAATATGTGTTTATTTGGCAAAGGGATTCACTACTAAAGGCTTGCAGCAAATTAAGTTAAGCATAGTTTGGTTGCTAAGAAATCGACATATGTCCGTTTGTAAAATGTGTGTCTATATTTCTCTATCATATAATTGTTTGATGTGTTATTATTACTACTGGAATTTGTTACTGTTGTGTCAGCGAGCCCTCCTTTCCCTGTTCTCTCCATATAGTCTCTCATACTCCCCCTGCTCTCCCCCCCACCTCCTCCCGTTCCCGAACCCCCCTTGGCATCCATTCTATTTTAAAGCATGGCACCCATTCTCTTTCTTTCCCCCTTCCCCTGCTCCTTTCCCCACCTCTCCTTCTCCGTTCTCTCCTCCCCCACATTTCCCATTCTCTCCCCACCTCCTCCCTCTCCCTGCTGTCTCCTCCCCAACATCCCCCACTCTCCCTCCCCTCTCCTGCTCTCTCCTCTTTCCCCCTTCCCCTGCTCCTTCCCCACCTCCTATACTCCCCAACATTTCCCATTCCCTCCCCACCCCATCACTCTCTCACATTCCCCCTGCTCTCCCTCCCTTCCCCTGCTCTCTCCTCCGCTCTATCCTATATTTCTATATTTCTCTATCAATTGTTCAATGTGTTATCATTATTCTGTAATTTGCTACTGTTGTGTCAGCTAGAATTAGCTAGACATATTTTCTGTGAAGCCCTCTGGGACACGCTTGTGAAGTAGGGCTATACAAATAATCTTGACTTGACTTGACTCTCCATGGCTTCTTTCTCATCCTTTTTTCTGCTCCTCTCTTCTCTTTTTTCTATTCTATCATGTCCTTTCTACTCATTTCACTTTCTTTCCTTTCCTTTCCTCCATTCCATCTCCTTTCTTCCATTTCTTCCCAATTGTACTTGGCTTCCTCCTGCTGTCCTGGTCGTTGCTCCATCCCCTCTGCCGCTTCTTTTCACCTGACAGTGAGGAGTCTCACCGGCAGGACGCAGCGTGTGGGAGGATCATGCTAGTTTATCTGCTTTTATCTCTATAGTACCCAGACACCCACGTTCCTTCCCTTTCCTTTCTGCTGGTCCAGATGAATGGGAAATCAATAGTGGCTGTGTCGATGTCCAGCGGCAGTCTGAGAGTAAAACACACCCAAGTGACACACCCACAGCGGCTGTGGCTCAGGAGGTAGAGCGGGTCGTCCACTAATCAGAAGGTCGGTGGTTCGATCCCCGGCTCCTCCAGTCCGCATGTCGAAGTGTCCTTCCTTGGGCAAGACACTGAACCCCAAATTGCTCCTGATGGCTGTGCCAGCAGCACCCTGCGTGGTAGCTTGCCGCCTTCGGTGTTTTAATGGGTGAATGTAGGCACGTTGTAAAGCGCTTTGGATAAAAGCACTATATAAATGCAGTCCATTTACCAGGTGATGGATGACGACAGCCATAGTGCGTGTGTGTGTGTGTGTGTGTGTCTGTGAATCTGACATGAACCAGTCACTGAGCCCATGACCGTGACCCCTGTCCTTCCTTGGCTGGGTCGTGGGTGAGAGAGCCTGGGTCAAAGGTCAAAGGCTAAGGCAGATCTCCCCCTGGGAGTCTGGGGCTGTTGGGAGCGTAGAGCTGCCACCTCCCTCAGGCTGTTCAGTGCAGCACAGGAATGTGGGGATGAATGGTCCCATAGGCAGGGAGGAGGAGGAGGAGGAGGTGAAGTTCAGCAGCTTGTCATGTCTGTCTGTTGATCTGACCTCCAAGCCTCAACCTCAGCTTCTGAAAAATAAAGCCAATGCAGAAGTACCAAAACTGCAGTTCCTCGAATGGCCACTTGAGGCTGGCTACAAAAAGCGAGTAAATCCCCATAGACCCCCATGCTAAAAATGCCTGAGTTTACAGCAATAAACATAGAAAAAAATGTTTTGATCTCTATATAGCTAATGGTTAATGGTGAATTTTTATATAACTCACCATAGTCTATGATTGATTGATTGATTGATTGATTGATTGATTGATTGATTTAAGTGTCATGCACTCCACTGTGCCCAACCCTTATGGGTCTACAAGACACACATAAAATACAACAACAAACCAGCGCTACAATGGTACATTTAAACTAACACAACTCACAAACATCATTACATCACTTTCTAAATAAAAAGTTTAGTCTGTGGCTCCAAAGAGAAGTCTGATTCTGTAGACGTCAATGGGGACATTAAACTAGGGATGCACCAATCCACATTTTTTGAGTTCCGATCCGTTTCCGATACCTGAATTTGGATATCTGCCGATACCGATATTATTCCGATACCAGAGCAATTTTTTCTTGAATATACAGTGCTGTTTTTTCTTATATACAGTCCAAACAAACATTTGGCCAATTGGATAAAAAAGGTAAGAAAAATACAATTTACAAATATAGCCGCAAGTGGCAATACCAGGGGTTCAAGCCTATTGCCCCCGAAGGGGCTTGAATATCTGTATCTTGAATAACTACTCTATCTGTCACCCAGGTCAGCAGTTGACCTGGGTGGATCGATCTCTTCTAAAAGTCACCTGTAGGTCAGCAGTTGACCTGGGCAAATGTCATGCAATTTCTCGACTGTGATCTCATCAGCCTCCTATAGGGACATTAGGGAGCAGTGATGTCATCAGTGATGTGACATATTGATGACATCATCAGTAGTGTCACAATACTGAGTGACATCATTAGGGAGCAATGGCTTCCCAAGCAGGGACATCTCAAACTGTCGCTGGATGTCACCATTGATGATATCACAATGTATGATGATGTCATATACCAATATGCTAATGAAGTCATTAGAGACTGATGATGTCATCTATGTGACACTTGAGAAAAACGCTTAGGAAGATTTTTTTTTCTTAAGAAGGTTTTGTGAATCCGGCCCCTGGTTCTTCTTCTCTATCCTAGTCCGAGCAGATGCCTCACGCCAAAGAACTAGTTGCCATGCTGCCATGCCATCAGAATTAGTTGCCATGGCGTTTCATGCCATAGATCTTATCGCCATGCCATACTTGAATAAAGCTTGCTTGTTATTAACTCTACCCTCTGGTCTCATGATTGAAATGGTGGTCGTGTTTCTCACACCTCAATTTTTGGCTGTTGCGCCTCGTCTCATGTTCCTCCGCTTCTCATCCCTCCTGAGCAACGCGCCTTCACCTTCATGAAGGGGTCCTCCGTTCAAAGAGATTTCAGCCCAGGGACGGAAGCCATCGTCTGGTCTTACTCAACCTGTGTCAGATGCGTCACTTGTACTCTTCCGCCTCCCCCCTTCTGGGACATTGTCAGACTGACTGTCATCAGACACTGATGATGTCATAGACATTGTGACATCATCAGTGAAACTCAACATCTTAAAGCCGATTTATGCTTACGTGAAATTGCCAGCGCCGACTCCGCCGAGGGGTGTGCCGCAGCTGGACGGCCTATCGGCGTAGGGTACGTGCAGCTCCTCCAAAATGTGACTCCGCGGCTTCAGCGCGGATGTGACGTGACCAGCATGAGAGCTGTGATTGGTCATTGCCTTGGGCCACGCACTGTTGTGAGGAATGAGGAAATGCCATTTCCTCATTTCAACAGTGCTTGTCCCTCATCGAGCAAAGCCTTCTGCAGGCTCACCGGAATGAGTTTTGAAATGGAGGTACAATAAAATGTCCACCGACATGATTGCAAGTTCTTGGTAAACAACACCATAGCATTATGTAATGGACATGAGTGTACCACAAGCCACCTAGTGTTTTGGAGGTGTACTGCAGCCAACGCACCGAGTTATGTTCGAGTATTCACAGCTTACAGAGGCACAGTGAAATGTGCTCTCCGCATTTCTCTGATCCAGGCTCGTCCTTCCAACTCAGGCCAGGAGCGGTGCCATGAGCGGTGGGCAGCTTTTAACTCTTAGCGCCCGGGGATAGGGCATTCACAGACCTAAAACCACTAGTCGACACTGTGCTTAGTAGTCGACTAGTCGTTTTAGAAAAAAAAAAAAAAAAATCTTTAACACGTTCACTGCCAATGACGTGTTTTTACGTCAAACAAAATCCAACCGTTCACTGCCAATGACGTGTTTTTACGTCAAAAAAACACGTCGATTTTTTTTTTTTGACGGTGGGACGTTGATCTAACCCTTTTACGTCTCCTATACCAGAATTGGAGGTATTGAATGTGTATAATCTATTTTACCGACCCACTGAGTGGCGACAGTGCTCTCCTGACTAGAGGAAGCCAAGCAAAAAGCAGCCATTCTCATGAAAATGGATTGGCGAAAACGCTTTCGTTTTCGCGCTGATTGCTGGCGGTGCGGGATTGCAAATTTGCATAATAGATTACGGGTGGAACACACTTTGAAACACGCAGCATAAATATGACCAGAATCGCAAATGCTTCATCAAAGCTCTCAACCAAAACTCCAAGAAGCGAGCGAGTCCATCCAGACTTCCTCAAAGAGCGGCCGCGCAGACAGGCACAGCAGCAGCAAAGCAATGAGACTGGTGACGCGAGGTTACAGCAGCAGAAACGAGCTTGTGACACGGCCGCTGCAGCCAAGAAGACACACACGGAGGGAGGAGTTGGAAGCAGAGGGGGGTTTCCTGCTGTTATGGAGGAAATTACTGTTCAAAACTATTGTTTAGATGTCTGACGTCTTACTGATGCCAAAAATGAATGGTTAAAGTGACTGTTCTATCGAATTTCACAAAAAGCCGTTTATCTCAGAATAATTTTTCTGACGCTGAAACCATGCTGTATTCAACTGCTAATGCTTACATAACTACTAACTCTACAAACTAACTATTTTAGACAGAGAAAGCACACATTCTATTAGTTCTTTTGAGATATTGTGTGTTCACAAAATCTTAGCAGAAAAGAATCCTCGGGTCTTGAAAGATGAGCCAGAATCCTCAAAAAAAACCTCTGGCAGAACCTACCTACAGTAAAAAAAAAACGGCTGGCAGTGAATGTGTTAAGAAAGAACATGAGGTATTTACACGACATACATGGACTATCATATCCCATATCCCATATCCCCTACAAAGAACATCAAAACACAACAAAACAAAACAAGAAAACTTCATAAGATACACAATAATCCAAGAACAAACAAGACTATTGGACAAACAACCAAACAAAAACAATGCATTCAAAGTAAATACGTAGATCTTGCCCTGTTGGCAGCTAGGAAATGCATAGCTTTAAATTGGAAAGCATCCAATCCCCCAGCTGTAGTTCACTGGTGGAATGAACTCTCAAGCTACCATACGTTGGATAACATTTACTACAAGAGCAAAGGCAGATTCTTAGACATCCCCAAAATATGGCAACCACATACAGAGTTTGACTTTAAGAACTTTTTACCCCAGTGTCATTAGGCTTATCAGGATAGGAGCTGAATGCATTGTTTTTGTTTGGTTGTTTGTCCAATAGTCTTGTTTGTTCTTGGATTATTGTGTATCTTATGCAGTTTTCTTGTTTTGTTTTGTTGTGTTTTGATGTTCTTTGTGGGGGATATGGGATATGGGATATGATAGTCCATGTATGTCGTGTAAATACCTCTGTTCTGTTACCATGTTCTTTCTTAAAGATATTTTTATTTATTTTTAATTTAAATTTTTTAACGACTAGTCGACTAGTCGACTACCTTTAGGGACGACTAGTCGACTAGTAAAATTCACTAGTTGTGAATGCCCTACCCGGGGACCAACTTCCTCTCAGCTGTCGCTGGTCAGATGGCGATCTTCTGCATGTTTTTTAGTGGGGGGTTCATATTGATGTTATGGAGGAACCCCCAGGGGAGCACGGGGAGAACATGCAAACTCCACACAGAAAGGCCCTTTCACGAGATAGCCCACCTGCGCAGTAGGCACGGCGGGGGGGCATCCTCAGCGTCCACAGTGTCCCAGGCGGGAATCGAACCCAGGACCTTCTAGCTGTGTGGTGACAGCGTTACCACTGCGCCACCGTGATGTCACAGACAACTGATGATGTCAACTGAGCATGCCATGAAACTGAAGAGTGAAGTAGGACTGGTAGCCACTGGTAAACAAGAACCCCAACAATAAGCCCTTCTTAAAGCAGGACTAAACCCCCCAGATTTCTTGCAAAACGGCACTCCACTCGATCCGAAAACCCCGCAGGCAAGATGGCCGCCCACACTCCCCTCCTTAGCTGGCAGAATTCCTCCCCCATAAAGTAACATATCTTGGCCAATAAGTATGTAACATACAAAATAAAACAACCCGTAATATCTTAATTTTATGTAGAATGCAGAGGACATGTAACTGTTTAGTTAAACTTGCATTCCAGGAATATTTATATTTAATATATTATATTATTATTATTATATTTAATATATTTGCGAATGTGGGATTCGAAATAATGCATCCGAGATAGAAAACGTTATGAATATAGACACGTTATAAACAACAAACTAACGCTGGTGATCCGTATGGAAACAGTGTTACTCGAAATGGTTAAGAGTTATATCAATTTGGTAATTCAGTGGCATTTTACTGCCATATAACATAACTAACTAGCGGCTAATATTAGCCACAGTAGGCATTACCCAGGGATGCATTGGTCTT
>NC_139625.1:86039753-86062253 GCF_964638095.1 Poromitra crassiceps | reverse complement strand
TCTGTTCACAGCCATACAATAGATGACGTGCTTGGCCACCTTATGAAGTGGTACCATACTCGTATATTCCTCTCCAAGACTGAGTTTTTTGCCGCACAAAACCAGCGAGCGTTTTCAGCATCGATCTCCCTTCATGATGGTAGCACATAAAACACGTCCAGCCTGGATCCTCAAAGCGGTGCAAGGACATGTTTACCCCCCGGGCACGGTGCGTTGTGACACGGGTTCATGACAGTGCTGGATGATCTCTTTCACTAGAAGCTGGTAAACAGACACCAAACATTTCTCTGTCACTCAGATTAGTAATCCGCTTTGTGAAACCTCACATAGTTTAAATTTCAGACATCAAATATGCCCGCAGACCTCCACACACCGAGTACCAGGAAGCACCACACCTCCACACATCGAGTACCAGGAAGCACCACACCTCCACACACCGAGGTACCAGGAAGCACCAGACCTCCACACACCGAGTACCAGGAAGCACCAGACCTCCACACACCGAGCACCAGGAAGCACCAGACCTCCACACACCGAGTACCAGGAAGCACCAGACCTCCACACACAGAGTACCAGGAAGCACCAGACCTCCAGACACAGAGTACCAGGAAGCACCACACCTCCACACACAGAGTACCAGGAAGCACCAGACCTCCACACACAGAGTACCAGGAAGCACCAGACCTCCACACACCGAGTACCAGGAAGCACCAGACCTCCACACACAGAGTACCAGGAAGCACCAGACCTCCAGACACAGAGTACCAGGAAGCACCAGACCTCCACACACAGAGTACCAGGAAGCACCAGACCTCCACACACAGAGTACCAGGAAGCACCACACCTCCACACACAGAGTACCAGGAAGCACCAGACCTCCACACACAGAGTACCAGGAAGCACCAGACCTCCACACACCGAGTACCAGGAAGCACCAGACCTCCACACACAGAGTACCAGGAAGCACCAGACCTCCAGACACAGAGTACCAGGAAGCACCAGACCTCCACACACAGAGTACCAGGAAGCACCAGACCTCCACACACAGAGTACCAGGAAGCACCAGACCTCCACACACAGAGTACCAGGAAGCACCAGACCTCCACACACCGAGTACCAGAAAGCACCAGACCTCCAAAAGAGTCAAAATAATGCCGAACCAAAAGCCTTGGGTCAACAGCGACGTCAGGGCTGCCCTTCACGCCAGGACCACCGCCTTCAGCTCTGGCACAACTGACCAATACAAGCAGGCACAATATGCCCTCCGGACCGCTATAAAAATAGCACGGAGAGATTATGGAAGGCAGCTGGAGTCAAAACTGGACACTAACAACCCCAGACACCTGTGGAGAGGGCTCCATGCTGCCACAGACTTCAAAGAGGTGAAACGACAGAACCCCAGCACATCACCCACCCTACCGGACGAACTCAACGCGTTCTACGCTAGGTTCGACCCCTCTGCCAGAGCGCCTCCCCTCCTCCCCCACCCCTCTCCTCCCCCCCATCACCCCCCCCTCCCTCCTCCCCCCCACCACCCCTCCTCCTCCCCTCCCCACCCCCCCTCCTCTCCCCCCCCCCCACCTCTCCCCCCCCATCACCCCTCTCCTCCTCTCCTCCCCCCCTGCCACCTCTCCCCCCCCATCACCCCTCCCCCTCTCCGCCCCCCCCACCACCCCTCCTCCTCTCCCCCCCCGATCACCTCCCCTCCCCCCTTCCTCCCCCCCACCCCTCAGCACCCCCACCCCCCCCCCCATTCCCACCTAACCACCAACCCCCCCCACCCTCCACCCCCCACAGACCGCCCCCTCACCATCACTGAGGATGAAGTGTGCCGGTCGTTCCTGCGTATCAACCCACGCAAGGCGGCCGGCCCGGACGGCATCCCCGGGCGGGTCCTCAAGGCCTGCGCCCACCAGCTGGCAGCCGTGTACACAGACATCTTCAACCAGTCCCTCTCCCTCCGACGAGTTCCCTCCTGCTTCAAGGCAGCAACAATCATCCCCATTCCCAAACAGCAAAAAGTGACCAGCCTCAATGACTGGCGCCCCATAGCCCTCACGCCAATAGCCAGCAAGTGCCTTGAAAAGCTGGTCATATCAAAGATCCGTCCCACACTCCCCCCGGACCACGACCCGCTACAGTTTGCATACCGCCCCAACAGGAGCACAGCGGATGCAGTGGCACACGTGCTCCACACCGCCCTGTCCCACCTGGAGGGGAAGGACACCTATGTGAGAATGCTGTTCGTGGACTACAGCTCAGCATTCAACACCATAGTACCCTCCAGGCTGGTAAGCAAACTCAGGGACCTGGGACTAAACACAGCGATGTGCGACTGGATCCTGGACTTCCTGACAGACCGCCGCCAGGTGGTGAGGGTGGGCAACCTCACCTCCTCCCCGCTGACCATCAGCATAGGAGCGCCCCAGGGGTGCGTCTCCAGCCCCTTCTGGTACGACCTCTACACCCACGACTGCGTGGCGACTCAAACTTCAAACACCATCGTGAAGTTTGCAGACGACACAGCAGTCGTGGGGCTGATCTCGGGGGGCGACGAGACGGCCTACAGAGAGGAGGTGAGGGTCCTGGAACAATGGTGCCAGGACAACCACCTCTCTCTGAACGTCTCCAAGACCAAGGAGATCATTGTGGACTACAGGAGGGGGGGGGGCACACACCCCCCAATCACCATCAACGGCACAGTGGTGGAAAGGGTGGACAGCTTCAAGTACCTGGGAGTCAACATCCACCAGGACCTGACCTGGGCCGGCCGCACCGCCACTGTTGTCAAAAAGGCCCAACAGCGAATACACGGACTCAGGCGCCTGAAGAAGTTTGGGCTAAGGAAAGAAATCCTCAGGGACTTCTACAGAGGCACCATTGAAAGACTGCTGACTGGCTGCTTCACCGCCTGGTACGGGAACTGTACCACCATGGACCGCAGGGCGCTACGGAGGGTGAGGCGCGCGGCCCAGCACGTAACAGGAGACGAGTTGCCAGAACTGCACAAACTGTATAACCAGCGGTGCCTCAGGAGGTCCCTGAAGATCATCAAAGACACAAACCATCCCCACAACAGCCTGTTCTCCCTGCTACCCTCAGGGAGGAGATACAGGGTTCCAAAAGCACGCACAAATCGCTTGAGGAACAGTTTCTTCCCGCAGGCCACGAGACTCCTTAACATACACAAATAGTGTAGTAGTCGTACCGTACCGTACTGCAGCTGCTACCATTATGTATGCCTAATGTTTAATTGTATGTCTAACAAGGTACATGCTATTTGCACCTGTATGTCAATTACGTCGAATTTAAAATGTCTGAACATGTCTAACGTATGCACAATGCCTAATGTTTAATTGTATGTTTAATAAGGTACATGCTATTTGCACTGTATGTCAAATACGTCGAATTAAAATGTCCGAACATGTCTAACGTATGCACATAACATGTGCACCTATGTGCAATGAATATGCCACTGACTTGTCTTATCGCTATTCTGCCTCATTGCCTATTGCTGCTTAGTATTGCTTATTGATGCCTATTTCTTATTGCCTATTGCTCATTGCTTGTTGCCTATTTGTACTATGTCGTAAACGGAGTCCACAGCACAAGAATTTCACACGTGATACTTGTACCATGGAGTGACAATAAAAATCTTGAATCTTGAATCCACACACCGAGTACCAGGAAGCACCACACCTCCACACACCGAGTACCAGGAAGCACCAGACCTCCACACACCGAGTACCAGGAAGCACCAGACCTCCACACACCGAGTACCAGGAAGCACCAGACCAACGGAGAACATGAGAGTGGAACCCGCCCCTTCCGCTCTCCGTGCGGGGTGAATTTCTCAACTCGCTTCGCTGCAGAAACAGGCATGTATGTCGGCTTCCTGGTCAGAGACGATGTTTTTGGTGAAAACGACCTATATTCAAGTGTCGATAACTAAAGAAGGGAAGAAGGCAGAAACAAACTCATTTTTTCCCATGAAAGTAGCAGCTTTGTTCTGTCTTTTGGGATATTCGGTATTTACATGGTCATAGAAGAAAATATTCTGTGGGTCGTGAAACATCACTGAAAATGCTCACAAACCCTGGCGGTGGCTGGTGACTTTTCATTTGGAACTCTGGCGGGGAATGAGTTAAGGCACTAATTATTACAAAGTTAAAAATACTGTCAAAGGCAGCTAGTTAGAAGTCAAACCTTAAGAAAATGACATTAAGAGGCTGAGATAAGAGATGAGGGAAAACATTGGTTGTTTGCTGTGTGCAGTTTGATCTCTCTCACTTTCTCAGCGTGTGGGCTCCTTTTCTCTTATGAAGGTGTTTTGAACCATTTCAGTACGAGATGCAGAATCATATTGAGCTGCCTGGATGAGAGAAGGGCCAGGACACGGGCAGAGGTGCAGAGAGGCCAGGACACAGGCAGAGTAGAGGTGCAGAGAGGCCAGGACACAGCAGAGTAGAGGTGCAGAGAGGCCAGGACACAGGCAGAGTAGAGGTGCAGAGAGGCCAGGACACAGGCAGAGTAGAGGTGCAGAGAGGCCAGGACACAGGCAGAGTAGAGGTGCAGAGAGGCCAGGACACAGGCAGAGTAGAGGTGCAGAGAGGCCAGGACACAGGCAGAGTAGAGGTGCAGAGAGGCCAGGACACAGGCAGAGTAGAGGTGCAGAGAGGCCAGGACACAGGCCAGAGTAGAGGTGTAGAGAGGCCAGGACACAGGCAGAGTAGAGGTGCAGAGAGGCCAGGACACGGGCAGAGTAGAGGTGCAGAGAGGCCAGGACACAGGCAGAGTAGAGGTACAGAGAGGCCAGGACACAGGCAGAGTAGAGGTGCAGAGAGGCCAGGACACGGGCAGAGTATAGAGGTGCAGAGAGGCCACAGGACACAGGCAGAGTAGAGGTGCAGAGAGGCCAGTACTGCTGCCAAAGCTGCCTGCTTGTAATTCACACTTCTTTCCTGTTAAACCTCCCGATAAGCCCAGAGTGCCTTTCCTTCCTTGGCCCTGGTCCAAAGCACTCTGTAACAAAACAGACAACATAGAAATGGTGGCGGAATACCAGCAGAGGAGTGTGACAGAGGTGAGAGATTTATAATGCGAATGGTTCAAACTCCCTCGTAAATCAAGGCCAGAGGCTTTCAGGTAGGGGAGCTGGCATTTATGCAAGGCGAGTAAGTGAGGGAGAGGTTGAAAGATGAGCGAGAGAGTGAGAGAGAGAGAGAGGGGGGGGGGGGGGAGAGGGACAGAGAGCGAGATAGAGTCGGGAGAGAGAGAGAGAGAGAGAGAGGGGGGGGAGAGAGAGGGACAGAGAGCGAGATAGAGTCGGGGAGAGAGAGAGAGAGAGAGAGAGGGGGGGGAGAGAGAGGGACAGAGTGCGAGATAGAGGGGGGGAGAGAGAGACAGAGAGAGAGAGAGAGGGGGGATAGAGAGATAGAGAGAGAGAGGGGGGGGCGAGGGACAGAGAGCGAGATAGAGGGGGGGGGGAGAGACAGAGAGAGAGAGAGAGGGGGGAGAGAGAGGGACAGAGAGCGAGATAGAGGGGGGGAGAGAGAGGGACAGAGAGTGAGATAGAGGGGGGAGAGAGAGACAGAGAGAGAGAGTGAGAGAGAGAGAGAGGGACAGAGAGCGAGATAGAGGGGGGGAGAGAGAGACAGAGAGAGAGAGAAAAAGAGAGATATATTTGACTGAGCTGCGTTGTAGATCCAGACCTGATGAAAGAACAGGTAAGAAGAGAGAAGGCTACCATGGCGCATGTTTGATTTTGACATTGGTAATGGTAGGGGCACAGATGGGGGAGGTCCGGACCGGATGTAACCCCCACTGGAAGCTTAGGCATTTTGCAGTTACGATATCTTTCATATATAATAGACTTCTGAATGTCTGATCATTCTGTTCCATTTTACTGCTGTCTGAATGTGCTGATCGGCTCATCTGACACTCCATCCGCGACGGGTGGGGTCATAATCACTGCTCTCTCTCTCTGTCTGTCTGTCTGTCTGTCTGTCTCTCTCTCTCTCTCTCTCTGTCTGTCTGTCTGTCTGTCTCTCTCTCTCTCTCTCTGTATGATTGTAGTCTCACTTGACCAGACTATCTGTTACACCCCATTTACACCTGGTTTGTATAAGACCTGTATCCGGATAGGGCATTCACAGACTAGTCGACTAGTAAAACCACTAGTCGACACTGTGCTTAAGAAAGAACATGAGGTATTTACATGACATACATGGACTATCATATCCCATATCCCATATCCACCACAAAGAACATCAAAACACAACAAAACAAAACAAGAAAACTGCATAAGATACACAATAATCCAAGAACAAACAAGACTATTGGACAAACAACCAAACAAAAACAATGCATTCAAAGTAAATACATAGATCTTGCCCTTTTGGCAGCTAGGAAATGCATTTTGCTTTAAATTGGAAAGCATCCAATCCCCCAGCTGTAGTTCACTGGTGGAATGAACTCTCAAGCTACCATACGTTGGATAACATTTACTACAAGAGCAAAGGCAGATTCTTAGACATCCCCAAAATATGGCAACCACATACAGAGTTTGACTTTAAGAACTTTTTACCCCAGTGTCATTAGGCTTATCAGGATAGGAGCTGAATGCATTGTTTTTGTTTGGTTGTTTGTCCAATAGTCTTGTTTGTTCTTGGATTACTGTATATCTTATGCCGTTTTCTTGTTTTGTTGTTTTGATGTTCTTTGTGGGGGATATGGGATATGGGATATGATAGTCCATGTATGTCGTGTAAATACCTCATGTTCTTTCTTAAAGAAAGGAAAAAAAAGTTGACTACCTTTAGGGACGACTAGTCGACTAGTCAAATTCACTAGTCGTGAATGCCCTAATCCGGATAGGTTATCTGGATAAGGAAAAATGCCTGTTAATGCCAGGTGTAAACGCATCGTTATGAGGATGTGATCAGAACTTCCTGACAACATCTGGAGGTAGTCTGGCTCACATTGTGTTCAGATCTCTTTCACCCCATTTACACATGGTTTTTAAATGGGACCATTATCCAGATAGCTTATCTGGATACAGGTCCCATTTAAAAACCAGGTGTAAATGGGGTATTAGAGAGTCTGGCTCAACCTACTCTCGTTCTGGTATAGGGGGAAAACACTGCCTTCTTTGTCCACAGGATGCAGTGACGGTGCTCTTGCAAAATAGTGTCGGGGAGGAACTTGTTTTGCTGGAACCAAATGTCTAAATCCCTGCAAAAGAAAACAACATATAAAACAGTAAAACGCGTATGTAAAATTAGCCATTTTCAGCGTGCAACGTAGCTCGCCGGTTGTTGTTATATGTAGCTAGCTAGATGGACTTTGAAAAATGAAATGAAATGGTCGGCACCAATGACAGAGCTTATACCTGTAGCCTACTTCTGTTGTAAAAAAATCTAAATAAAGGAAATAGGAGGGCTTTATGGGGGAAATGACCAAACTGGATCACGGTGGAAGAGGAGGTGAAAATGCAGGAGAAACCGTGGAGAAACATGAGAGTTGACAGGCCTGACACAGACCTCACTAAATGTTAGCTGTTGATGAGCAGAAAATACTGGCTGGGCGAGAGCAGACGTCCTGACTTGTCAACCTGAGAGGTTAAAGCAGACACCTAATTTGTCGGTTTGGTCAGCGATCGCTTCTGAAGGTTTTGGCAACGTCTGCCCACTGGACATAATGACAGAGTTACATATGAGGTGTAAATGACAAACTTCAGTTATTATGACCCAGAGACACAACTAGAAGCTGATGTTTTCTGCAACCGCTCTTAGAGGGAAGGACTCGCATTGGGCCTTGAAGCTTCACATAATGACTATAGTTCCTTTACAATGTGGTCAAACACTGTGTGTGTGTGTGTGTGTGTGTGTGTGTGTGTGTGTGTGTGTGTGTGTGTGTGTGTGCGTGTGCGTGTGTGCGTGTGCGTGTGTGTGTTTTGTGACCTGTAATTCTCAGAGAGGTTGTCAGTGGTCAGCTGATGTGTCAGTGTGGATGTTTTCCCCACAGCGCTGGCTGCAGGCCAGGCCGGGGGACAGAAGATGCCAAAGTCATGACACTCAGACGGAGTGTCAAAGTTACGCTCGGGTTAGGACCATTTTTTCCATGTTGAAATCAATTAGCCGTGTTGAGGTACCCCCAAAACATTGCCTCCAAAGTGTCATAATGCTGAATGGCCACATCACTGCACCGTGGTCTTCAAGGTATTGGCGCTTGTTCAACCTGCATGGAATGACCATTTTTCTTCCAGAAATCAAACATTTTGCTCTGGTTTTAGGCAGAGTGAGCGCAATCTGGGTCCGATCCGTCCTCCCTCCCACATCCTAGACTTTACAGGTTGTATTAATTGAACCTCTACTATAGGGTCAGATATAAAGAGCTTCCCTCTGCGATGCAGGCTGGCTGTAAATACTTGAATAAACACATGGACTTTGTTGTGGTCTGCAGTGACGCGGGCTGGGAGGGTCTTTCTCCAGGATACACTCATTAAATTGGAGTCTGCTCCCTGAACGCTCCTCTCTGGAGCCGTTAATTGATGCAGGTGGCTGCCTTTAATATGGTGGAAAATGTATTTTCTCTCCTGTAAATCCTTAATAAACACCTGCTTAATATTACATGTCTTGAAGGAGTTATGCTTGCCTCTGTGTTTAAAGGGTTCGTAAATGCTTACAGGTATACGGCGTTGACATGTCTCATTGTTCATATTTAGGATATTTAGGGTTTACTGCGCTCATGGTCATTTTTTTGTTTAGTTTTAGTTCTAGTTACAAATGACACATTTCTGCAGGCCATGAGATTTCCAGACTATCATTGTAGATTCCATATAAGGAATGTGATTAAGTATCTGGGGAAGTCATTGAATAGGGCATTTTACAGATAGGTCAGTTTACAGGAAAATAATGTATTTCCCAACTTGTGTCACCCATTCATTACATTACATGGTGGACTTCAGCCCACATGGAGTGGAAATCAGACCACCAGAAAAACAACATTAACAAGCCATGCCAAAAGAACATGGTGGCCATCCTGATCACATGAACTCGCATTATCTTTCGTTCTGCGGCTAGGTATGGACTCGAGACCGCCCACATCGATTTCCAGAAATTACAAAGTGCATGGACCAATCAGGGACCTGCCCTCGTAGTTGACAACGTAACCGGCCAATCAGGGACGCCGCTGGCAAAACAGTATGGCGACTCCCCGAAGCAAAGAGCGGTAAGGTTAACATTAGTAGAACACAGCCAAAGTGCAGTTAGTGCAGAAATAGACTCAATAATTGTTTGTCAAGGCAAGTACTGCCATCCAATGACATGTCAAGACAAGTACTGCCATCCAATGACATGTCAAGACAAGTACTGCCTTCCAATGACATGTCAAGGCAAGTACTGCCATCCAATGACATGTCAAGGCAAGTACTGCCATCCAATGAAATGTCAAGGCAAGTACTGCCATCCAATGACATGTCAAGGCAAGTACTGCCATCCAATGAAATGTCAAGGCAAGTACTGCCATCCAATGACATGTCAAGACAAGTACTGCCATCCAATGACATGTCAAGACAAGTACTGCCATCCAATGACATGTCAAGACAAGTACTGCCATCCAATGACATGTCAAGGCAAGTACTGCCATCCAATGAAATGTCAAGGCAAGTACTGCCATCCAATGACATGTCAAGGCAAGTACTGCCATCCAATGAAATGTGGATGGCACAGTGACATGTCAAGGCAAGTACTGCCATCCAATGACATGTCAAGACAAGTACTGCCATCCAATGAAATGTCAAGGCAAGTACTGCCATCCAATGACATGTCAAGACAAGTACTGCCATCCAATGACATGTCAAGACAAGTACTGCCATCCAATGACATGTCAAGACAAGTACTGCCATCCAATGACATGTCAAGGCAAGTACTGCCATCCAATGAAATGTCAAGGCAAGTACTGCCATCCAATGACATGTCAAGGCAAGTACTGCCATCCAATGAAATGTCAAGGCAAGTACTGCCATCCAATGACATGTCAAGACAAGTACTGCCATCCAATGACATGTCAAGACAAGTACTGCCATCCAATGACATGTCAAGACAAGTACTGCCATCCAATGACATGTCAAGACAAGTACTGCCATCCAATGACATGTCAAGACAAGTACTGCCATCCAATGACATGTCAAGGCAAGTACTGCCATCCAATGACATGTCAAGACAAGTACTGCCATCCAATGACATGTCAAGGCAAGTACTGCCATCCAATGACATGTCAAGACAAGTACTGCCATCCAATGACATGTCAAGACAAGTACTGCCATCCAATGACATGTCAAGACAAGTACTGCCATCCAATGACATGTCAAGGCAAGTACTGCCATCCAATGACATGTCAAGACAAGTACTGCCATCCAATGACATGTCAAGACAAGTACTGCCATCTAATGACATGTCAAGGCAAGTACTGCCATCCAATGACATGTCAAGGCAAGTACTGCCATCCAATGACATGTCAAGACAAGTACTGCCATCCAATGAAATGTCAAGGCAAGTACTGCCATCCAATGACATGTCAAGGCAAGTACTGCCATCCAATGACATGTCAAGGCAAGTACTGCCATCCAATGAAATGTCAAGGCAAGTACTGCCATCCAATGACATGTCAAGACAAGTACTGCCATCCAATGACATGTCAAGACAAGTACTGCCATCCAATGACATGTCAAGACAAGTACTGCCATCCAATGACATGTCAAGACAAGTACTGCCATCCAATGACATGTCAAGACAAGTACTGCCATCCAATGACATGTCAAGGCAAGTACTGCCATCCAATGACATGTCAAGACAAGTACTGCCATCCAATGACATGTCAAGGCAAGTACTGCCATCCAATGACATGTCAAGACAAGTACTGCCATCCAATGACATGTCAAGACAAGTACTGCCATCCAATGACATGTCAAGACAAGTACTGCCATCCAATGACATGTCAAGGCAAGTACTGCCATCCAATGACATGTCAAGACAAGTACTGCCATCCAATGACATGTCAAGACAAGTACTGCCATCTAATGACATGTCAAGGCAAGTACTGCCATCCAATGACATGTCAAGGCAAGTACTGCCATCCAATGACATGTCAAGACAAGTACTGCCATCCAATGAAATGTCAAGGCAAGTACTGCCATCCAATGACATGTCAAGACAAGGCAGTCTGTCTGGCTCTTTAAAGCCTGTGGTTGGTTGTGTGCAAACATGGAAAACGCCAGGCCGGGCAGGAGGCCGCCCAGTGTTTCTGGCTCTTTAAAGAAAATATTTTTCAGATTTTCTTTTTTTGCTGAAACGGGAAGTGATGTTCACTTTGGCTCTCTATTCTCTTCTCCTTTCATGCATGCTGTCTGTCCTCTCCACTGCTCTGCTGTCCACTTACTAGATTGCTCTGGGACTATTATCTATCCATTGGCTGTGTTGACTGCAGCCGGGCATGGTACCTTCAGGTGCGGTCAGATTTATGAAAACGCTTTAGAGAAACAGTACTAAACATCTATAAGCATTTTTTTTTAAAGAAAACAAAACTTGGACCCTGAGGAAGAGGCGAAGAGCGTTCCCATGCAATGATCGCTCTGGGAACCCCGTTCCCAACCGTTCAACACCATTTCCACCACTGCCTGTAACACTCTGACAGCCATCTGCGTTGAAGTGCCTGTAACACTCTGACAGCCATCTGCGTTGAAGTGCCTGTAACACTCTGACAGCCATCTGCGTTGAAGTGCCTGTAACACTCTGACAGCCATCTGCATTGAAGTGCCTGTAACACTCTGACAGCCATCTGCGTTGAAGTGCCTGTAACACTCTGACAGCCATCTGCGTTGAAGTGCCTGTAACACTCTGACAGCCATCTGCGTTGAAGTGCCTGTAACACTCTGACAGCCATCTGCGTTGAAGTGCCTGTAACACTCTGACAGCCATCTGCGTTGAAGTGCCTGTAACACTCTGACAGCCATCTGTGTGCCGGTAACACTCTGACAGCCATCTGCGTTGAAGTGCCTGTAACACTCTGACAGCCATCTGTGTGCCTGTAACACTCTGACAGCCATCTGTGTTGAAGTGCCTGTAACACTCTGACAGCCATCTGCGTTGAAGTGCCTGTAACACTCTGACAGCCATCTGCATTGAAGTGCCTGTAACACTCTGACAGCCATCTGTGTTGAAGTGCCTGTAACACTCTGACAGCCATCTGCATTGAAGTGCCTGTAACACTCTGACAGCCATCTGCATTGAAGTGCCTGTAACACTCTGACAGCCATCTGCATTGAAGTGCCTGTAACACTCTGACAGCCATCTGCATTGAAGTGCCTGTAACACTCTGACAGCCATCTGTGTTGAAGTGCCTGTAACACTCTGACAGCCATCTGTGTTGAAGTGCCTGTAACACTCTGACAGCCATCTGTGTTGAAGTGCCTGTAACACTCTGACAGCCATCGTGCCTGTAACTGCGTTGAAGTGCCTGTAACACTCTGACCACAAGAACGAGCTTAACCCTAACCCTATTCTGACAGCCGTCTGCATTGACGTGCCTGTAACACTCTGACAGCCGTCTGCGTGCCTGTAACACTCTGACCACAAGAACTAATGTAACTGACAGCCATCTGCGTTGACGTGCCTGTAACACTCTGACCACAAGAACTAACTTGTTAGCAGGAAAGTCTCTTTTTGAACGGTTGCCAAGGAAAGCCAAGAGGGATGTGGAAGGAGGGTGCAATGGAGAGGATAGATATATCTTAGACGGGGAGACAGAGAGCGAGGGAGAGAGAGACAGAGAGAGAGAGAGAGAGACAGAGAGAGATGGAGAGAGAGAGCGAGGGAGAGAGAGACAGAGAGAGACAGAGAGAGATGGAGAGAGAGAGCAGCGAGAGGCTAACGCTAATCCACTTAATAAGGCAACAACTGCAAGCCTGGAACCCACGCCAGATATTAATACCTAATCATGAGTTAATTAAAGGAGGGTTAGTTAGCGCTTAATCCGCGGCGATGTGTGGGTGGGGGGGGGGGTGATAGTGGCGATGGGGGAGGGGGGTGAGATAGTGGCACTGGTGATAGTGGATGGGGTGGCAATGGGGGAGGGTGGTGTGATAGTGGCAGGGGTGATAGTGTATGGGGAGGGGTGTGATAGTGGCGGGGGTGATAGTGGATGGGGGGATAGTCAAGTCAAGTTTATTTGTATAGCACATTTCATACACAGAGGCAATTCAAAGTGCTTCACATAAAATGGTTGACACAAGAAAATAAAACAAGAGAATAAAATAGGCATTTAAAAACATCACAACAAAACTTTAAGAAAGCGCATAAAAAGTGCATTAAGCGACAGGTGCAGCAGTTACAAAAAGAGCTAAAAACTGACAGAGAACTCATTGGGTTTGCATAATAGAATAAATATTTTTTTCTATATTAAATCCCCCGACATCATGATAAGAAACATGATTACACACACATGATTGGAAAAATGTTGTAACCTTTCTAATAGTTGGACTCGAGGCCACACATATCTCCTAAAACAGCTGTCAACAGTTAAAAGCGACAGTAAACATAAAAGTCTTTAGTCTATTTTTAAAAGTGAGTAAAGTTGGGGCAGATCTGAGGTCTTCAGGCAGTTTGTTCCAGCTAGCAGAAGCATAGTGGGTGAATGCCGCCTTCCCATGATTTGCTTTGATCCTAGGGACAGTTAGTAAGCCGGACCCTGCTGACCTGAGAGGTCTAGACGGTTCGTAGCGTGGGAGCAGTTCAGCGATGTATTTTGGGCCTAGGCCGTTAAGCGATTTGTAGACTAGTAACAGTATTTTAAAATCTATTCTATAGTGCAGTGGTTCCCAACCTACGGTACGCGTACCGTAGGTGGTACTTGCGCCCCCTGCTGGTGGTAGGCTCTGTGAAAATTAAAAAAAAAAAAAAAAAGTTTTTGTGCAAAATCCATGGTGGTCATTAGTAGTAGTTTTCAAACATGTGAAAGTGAAATAATAATAATAATTATTAATATTATTGGCAGTGTTTCTCAAGGTAGGTGGTACTTGTGCCCCCCCCCCTCCTGCTGGTGGTACTTGATCCCTGGAATCCCAATGTTTAAATTATGAAATAAACCCAACTTTAAAATCAATTGTAAAACATGTTTATCTATCAAAATAATGCTACGAATGAAAATAAACTTGTGATCATTGAAATTGAGGTTTATTTTGTTGTCTTGAGATTTAGAAACAAATATTTGTTTCTGACTGACACTATACCTGTTGCGCATGCACAATTACCTGCCCGCCCCGCATGGTTACACAAGTGGTGAACAAAGACGAGGAGGGATGCTAAAGTGGATCAAAACGGGAGGGAATCGTAAAAGAGCTGTAGTAGAGGAGAGCAGCAACGATGAAGCACAAGGAGGTGAAGACAGCAGTCAACCCAGCACAAGTGCAGCTGCTGCAGGTTGCACATAGGCTGCAGGTTGGAATAAATGTGCCTCCTGCGTGAACTGTGCATGGCTGAATAGACTGTATTTTAACGTCGGTCATATGGTGGTACTTGGAGAGCCAACTACTTTCTCAGGTGGTACTTGGTGTAAAAAGGTTGGGAACCACTGCGGATGGAGGGATAGTGTATGGGGAGGGGTGTTATCGTGGCGGGGGTGATAGTGGATGGGGGGATAGTGGATGGAGGGATAGTGTATGGGGAGGGGTGTTATCGTGGCGGGGGTGATAGTGGATGGGGGGATAGTGGATGGAGGGATAGTGTATGGGGACGGGTGTTATCATGGCGGGGGTGATAGTGGATGAGGGGATAGTGGATGGAGGGATAGTGTATGGGGAGGGGTGTTATCGTGGCGGGGGTGATAGTGAAGGGGGGGTGATAGTGGATGGAGGGATAGTGTATGGGGAGCGGTGTTATGGTGGGGGGGGTGTTATAGTGGCGGGGGTGATAGTGGATGGGGAGGGGTGTTATAGTGGCGGGGGTGATAGTGGATGGGGAGGGGTGTTATAGTGGCGGGGGTGATAGTGGATGGGGAGGGATGTTATATGGCAGGGGTGATAGTGGAGGGGGAGGGGTGTTATTGTGGCGGGGGTGATAGTGGATGGGGAGGGGTGTTATATGGCGGGGGTGATAGAGGAGGGGGGTGATAGTGGATGGGGAGGGGTGTTATTGTGGCGGGGGTGATAGAGGAGGGGGGTGATAGTGGATGGGGAGGGGTGTTATATGGCGGGGGTGATAGAGGAGGGGGGTGATAGTGGATGGGGAGGGGTGTTATAGTGGCGGGGTGATAGAGGAGGGGGGTGATAGTGGATGGGGGTGATAGTGTATGGGGAGGAATGTTATATGGCGGGGGTGATAGAGGAGGGGGGTGATAGTGGATGGTAGGGGTGTCACGATACACTCAGTTCACGATACGATACGTATCACGATACTGGGTTCACGATAACGATACGATACGATTTTAACAATATTTTTTTAAACTTGAATAATGACAATATATGACGGGAAAAGTAGTATTTTATTTGAAATGCACAAATACAAAACATGCTGTTGTGGGAAATTGTTATTACAATAACAACTAGAAAAAACATGAGATTGGAGATAAGGCTTATCTTGAAATAGAATGAGTTACACCGTCACTTAGATTTACTTTGAACTAAAAGGTTTCTCAGCAGTATAAATTCTCATTATGCATCTTCAGTTTTTCTTCAAACTCAAACAACAAGACTTTTCTTAGTCTATTTTTTATGCATCTTCAGTTTTTCCTGTCAAGTAAACAGTTTTGCCAGAAACTCAATTGAATGGTTTCTCTCCTGTATAACTTATCATGTGTCTCTTCAGAGACTTGTTCAACTGAACTACTTTCCACACATTGAACTTCAACAAACAAAGACGTTTCTTTGTCTACTTTTGAAAAAAAAAAAAAAAAAAAAAAAAAAAAAATCACGATATGAAATTTCATCTCAACGATACATATCGTGACGTTTTACTATCGCGAAATTTCGTGGGACGATATATTGTGACACCCCTAGTGGATGGGGGTGATAGTGTATGGGGAGGAGTGTTATATGGCGGGGGTGATAGATGAGGGGGGTGATAGTGTAGCGGGAGGAGTGTTATATGGCGGGGTGATAGAGGAGGGGGGTGATAGTGGATGGGGGGTGATAGAGGAGGGGGGTGATAGAGGAGGGGGGTGATAGTGGATGGGGGGTGATAGAGGAGGGGGGTGATAGAGGAGGGGGGTGATAGTGGATGGGGGGTGATAGAGGAGGGGGGTGATAGTGGATGGGGGGTGATAGAGGATGGGGGGTGATAGAGGATGGGGGGTGATAGTGGATGGGGGGTGATAGAGGATGGGGGGTGATAGAGGATGGGGGGTGATAGAGGAGGGGGGTGATAAAGGATGGGGGGTGATAGAGGAGGAGGGTGATAGTGGATGGGGAGGGGTGTTATAGTGGCGGGGGTGATAGTGGATGGGGGGTGATAGAGGAGGGGCGTGATAGAGGAGGGGGGTGATAGTGGATGGGGGGTGATAGAGGAGGAGGGTGATAGTGGATGCTACATACTTGGCAAGCTAAAAGTTTGAGTTTTTGTGTCAGATTTAACCAAGGCCACTGGCCGTGTTGAGTGCTTCTCAAAGTGAGCTTCAGGGACACCTAGAGGTCCTTGAGGGCGTTCCAGGGGTCTCAAGCAAAATTAGGAAGAATTTAATTTCACTGTATTTTAATTCACTAGAAATTATCCCAGTTAGAGAGACCATACATTTACTTACAGCATCATATCATTTACACCCACTTACAGATACTTCCCAAAAAATTAGAATATCATGGAAAAGTTTTTTTTTCCATAATTCCTTTCAAAAAGTGAAACTTTCATAGATTATAGATTCATTACACACAAAGTGAAATATTTCTGGCCTTTATTTGTTTCATTTTTCATAATTTTGGCCAACAGCTCCAGAAAACCCCCAATACAGTATTTTAAGAAATTAGAATAGTGTGAAGAAAATCAGCCGTTACTTCTCAGTTATGACTGACTCCAGCCTCAGTCCACTCCCTCTGATTTTTTGAATCGTCTTTGCTTGACAATCCGCTGAAGCCCATGGTCATCCATGGTATTTCCATGATATTCAATTTTTTTGAAAAGGATCTGATTCTGTAGATCCCTATTACATGTGCAATAATTCAATACTAAATCAGTGCAACTAAAATCTTCCCATTTAAACTATAGGCCCTACATACAGTACATGTATGGATGCGAGATTGTAGATTGCAAATCATTTAACTAGATTAGCAACTTCTGACACTGTGGCATGACAATGTCATGTTACAAAGATAAGATTATAGCAGTTGAATCTGTGTAGTTTTCCACACTATGTAGACAGAAACACAGTGTGCTACATTAGTGAAGTCAATACACTGGCCTGCCATGTGACTGAGTGGCAGCCCGAAAGTAGGGTCTGTGCAGAGGAAGTGTGTGTGTGTGTGTGTGTGTGTGTGTGTGTGTGTGTGTGGCAGCACACACGCAGGCAGCATTATCACCACTAGCGTTAAACAGTTTATTTTTTATGAGAAATGAAACACAGTAAGACAGACTCACCCGCTTGCTACCGATGTTGACGGAAAACAATCAGTTTTTAAATTAAATTTTACATTGTGTTGAGCAGCAAAATGTCTAGACAGCAGTGTGACACAGTCCGCATATTAGGAGCGGGTCCGAGAGTACGAAAAATCCGCTGTCCCTCGTTGGCCAGATTGTGTATCAGCAGGGCTTTCTTCCTTTCAATGTTAGCATCAGCTAGCATCAGCTAGCATCAGCTAGCCCTAGTATGAACGTTTCAAAGGATTCATGCCAGTGAACCCACAGGATCGGTGGCTCGTCAGGCAGGGCGAGGAACAGGGAGAGAGGTGAGAGCAGAGAATCCATCATCCTCGTCGTCAGTGTTATGTTTAATAACTTGTGGACCACGACGTAACTGTTAAACCTTTTATTTTCACGGTCACACTGCCTCCATGTTTACAATTACAACCACACCACTTTCCAGCAGGGCAGACTGTCGTAAAGCTGCCCGTCTTAAAGGTACAGACACAGCTGATGTGACGCCAGACGTGTAGTCGGTTATTGTTTTTTCTAAACGGTTATGATTTAATATCCGGTTAGCCGTGTACACGGTGACACCCCTAGTGTGAACATTGTGCAGGAGAGGTTAGACACCAATCATGATGGTACCTCCCCTATAATATCAATAGTCAGACTTAACAAGGGGAAACAAAGAAGACACAAATAGATCA
Organism: Poromitra crassiceps; assembly: GCF_964638095.1. NCBI lineage: Eukaryota > Metazoa > Chordata > Actinopteri > Beryciformes > Melamphaidae > Poromitra > Poromitra crassiceps. The sequence goes on along the minus strand of NC_139625.1, from coordinate 86,043,943 downwards.
AAAACATACTACTCATTTTCTGCTCCTCCGAACAAGATTGAATAATATAGTTCCCCAAAATGTATAATAAACTGTCCTCCCACAGCCTCAGTTCCCTTCCTATAATGAACAAATGTCAAGATGATTTTCGTGGTTGTGGCCTTGATTCTGATTGGGATTGGCATGAAATCTGGAATAACATCTTCTCATCATAAAAAGAATCTTGCCCACAAAGCAAATTCATTACAAGTTTGTTCACAGAATTTATTTTACACTTGATCGCAGACATAAATTAAACATCATCAATAGTGATCTATGTGATAAATGTTCTGCCTCTGCTGTAGGAAATGTTTCCCATATGTTTTGGTTCTGTGAACCGGTTGGGAAATTATGGACAATTGTGGCTGAATCGTTGGGGATTTTTTTTTCTTCCAAAATCTCCAGCCTTGCTTTTGGTTGGTTACAACTCTAATTCAGTTTGAAACTATCAGGACAAAAGAATATTATTGGCAGCCTCAACAGCTGTTAAGAAAACTATCATTAAGAGCTGTTTGAGGATCATCTTCTTCCATTACGGAAGATCTGGATGGCACTTTTTATTGAGATATTACAACTTGAGTTGTCCACTTCTAAGGTTAATAACACTCATAGAAACACAATTGACAATTGGACCCGTGCTATTACTCACTTCAGCACTTCAAATGAACTGTACTATTCCTATCTGTTATAACCAAGTTTGGCATTCCTTGTCTATTTTTGTTTCTTGTCTGTTGTTGCTGTTATGTTGTATATTGTCTGTTGTTGTTCTGGTTTGTCTGCTGCTCTGTTGTAACTTGTCTGTTTGTGCCCCCCCCCTCCCCTCTTTTTATTGTTCTAGTTTTTATTTTTGATAATTGCATTATTCTGGATGACAGTGATTCTGATGTACCTTTTACATAGAAAATGATCTTTACAAGTTGAGCTGCATTGGACAGTGAACTCCTCTTATAGTGATCACCTTGGGACGGGTCAAATTGATCACTATAAGTGGATGATCGTTATAACCGATTTTTCTCTTTTTCTTTTTCATGCAGATTACTATCTAATTGACATGTGTATATGTATGACATGATATGTGCGGGGAGTGGTGGCCCAATGGTTAGAGAAGCGAGCTTGTGACCGGAAGGTCGTCGGTTCAATCCCCGGGACTGGCAGGATAAATCTGGGTGGGGAAAGTGAAAAGGCAGCGCTTGCCCCTCCCTCATTAACACCACTGAGGTGCCCTTGAGCAAGGCCCTTAACCCCAACCGCTCCAGTGGAGCTGATCAGTGGCCAGCAGATCAGACTGTGGTTGTACTGGTCAGCTTCCAGGTATGAATGTGTGTGTGAATGTGAACAGGGCACTCCTGAAAAAGAGAGCATTGCTCTCAGTGAGACTCCCCCTGTATAAATATAGGTAAAACAAAAAAAAATGTACAGTACATATGAAGTAAAGGAATGATACTGACTTTAAAAATTCATACAGTAACTTAGGCCTCCAGCTGTTTCAAACACAGCGGTCTCACATAGACAGAGACACCACCATCTCTCCACAGACAGATGCTGTGATCTCTCCATACAGACAGACATGCACCGACTATCGCTGCTGTATCTCGTTGGCTCATTTTTGGCCGTTTCTAAGTAAAAGATTATACAATTACTGTAATTCTAAACATTTTTTCCATTGTTCTCAGGTGTGACAAGGCCCAAAATGATCACTGGAAGTGGAGTATTGATCAAGCAAATTATTTAAACGGCATGTGTATAGGAATGATTCAGGACCAAGCTTTTTGATCAATATAAGCGGTTGATCACTATCATCCTCCAATAGATGATAGAGCCCTTATGGCCTGTGGAAAGAAGGTATTTCTCAGCCGGCTGGTGCACGTTTTGAGGGTCTCGTATCTCCTTCCTGAGAGATTTAGTGGAACCCATCTCTTAGGTCATCACAGGAGAGTTTCCAGAGTCTAAACCAGGGGCTTTCAAAGTGTGGGACAGTGGGCCTCCCCTTCCCCAAATATTATTGCCATAATTGTTGTATGCACCACTCGGGCATAACGAGTTCCAAACATTTTCTTTCAGATTTTAAAACATCTTTATCCTTCTTTTTTCAAAGATCTTCTTTTAAATATTTAAAACATCTTTATTTACTCTGAAGGACTTGTAATTGTTTTTTGTTTTTTTATAAGCTTTTTATTGTGTGCTTCAAGTAAAGAAAAAAAACTACTGTGAACAAAACATTCACTTCAGAGTTTTTAGACAGTCAGACTTCAGACAGATTCTGCCATATATACCAATTATGGCAAATTATCTGCAGTATTCCACGTTTTCCAGTTTATTCAATTTGTATTGGTCAATTCTGCGATTCCGTCTGCGTTTCTGCGATCACAGATTTCCCCGTGACGTTGCACCTCCCCTGAAGCTTTCTCCCCAAGGAAGGTCCTCCTCCCCTGAAGCTTTCTCCCCAAGGGAGGCCCTCCTCCCCTGAAGCTTTCTCCCCAAGGGAGGCCCGCCTCCCCTGAAGCTTTCTCCCCAAGGGAGGCCCTCCTCCCCTGAAGCTTTCTCCCCAAGGGAGGCCCTCCTCCCCTGAAGCTTTCTCCCCAAGGGAGGCCCGCCTCCCCTGAAGCTTTCTCCCCAAGGGAGGCCCGCCTCCCCTGAAGCTTTCTCCCCAAGGGAGGCACGCCTCACACTTTGAAAACCACTGGTCTAAACACTATTCACAATGCGCCAGCGACTGTCGTATGTTCACACAACCCCTCACAGACCCCCCAATGATCGTGGGCGTGGCCTAATGTTGAATTTAAAACAAATAGAAGTTCCCCTGAACCTCGTCTGCTGAGTCGTTAGCCATCCCGCTCAGAGGGAAGTGGTTTGGTTCAAGACAAGGAGAGAGAGAGAGAGAGAGAGAGAGAGAGAGAGAGAGAGAGAGAGAGAGAGAGAGAGAGAGAGTTAGAGAGAGAGAGAGAGAGAGAGAGAGGGTCAGTAAACCTCAGCCGCCCAGGAACAACGGAGAGGTCGGAGAGGCGGAGAGTAAACAGATGTAAATTTGGCGAAGGCAGCCGTTCAAAGGCCAATTTCTCTCTCTCCCTCCTTCATTTCCCTCTGCCTCGCTCTCTCTAGGTTGAGATTAATTTGGCTGTTCTCTCTCTCTCTCTCTCTCTCTCTCTGTAGTGAATAAATCAGTGATATTAATTATGCGTAGCCACGCTGAATGGGTTGTGCAATGTCAAACGCATAGTGCAAACATATCAACAAGTTGGGAGTGCAGCTGAACAGGGTCGTGACAAACAAACAATAAAGACAATCATATTAATAATGAGGTTATTTAATGACATGCTCAACATATGGCGCTGCACAGTTTCCTTTTCACATGCATGGCACACGTCAGTTTGTTTCCTTTTCACATGCATGGCACACGTCAGTTTGTTTCCTTTTCACATGGCACACGTCAGTTTGTTTCCTTTTCACATGGCACACGTCAGTTTGTTTCCTTTTCACATGGCACACGTCAGTTTGTTTCCTTTTCACATGCATGGCACACGTCAGTTTGTTTCCTTTTCACATGGCACACGTCAGTTTGTTTCCTTTTCACATGGCACACGTCAGTTTGTTTCCTTTTCACATGGCACACCTCAGTTTGTTTCCTTTTCACATGGCACACGTCAGTTTGTTTCCTTTTCACATGGCACACGTCAGTTTGTTTCCTTTTCACATGGCACACGTCAGTTTGTTTTCTTTTCACATGGCACACGTCAGTTTGTTTCCTTTTCACATGGCACACGTCAGTTTGTTTCCTTTTCACATGCCACACGTCAGTTTGTTTCCTTTTCACATGGCACACCTCAGTTTGTTTCCTTTTCACATGGCACACGTCAGTTTGTTTCCTTTTCACATGGCACACGTCAGTTTGTTTCCTTTTCACATGGCACACGTCAGTTTGTTTCCTTTTCACATGGCACACGTCAGTTTGTTTCCTTTTCACATGGCACACGTCAGTTTGTTTCCTTTTCACATGGCACACGTCAGTTTGTTTCCTTTTCACATGGCACACGTCAGTTTGTTTCCTTTTCACATGGCACACGTCAGTTTGTTTCCTTTTCACATGGCACACGTCAGTTTGTTTTCTTTTCACATGGCACACGTCAGTTTGTTTCCTTTTCACATGGCACACGTCAGTTTGTTTCCTTTTCACA
>NC_139625.1:85964753-86034753 GCF_964638095.1 Poromitra crassiceps | reverse complement strand
ATCATTAGCACATTCATTTTGAGACTTTACCCCGAACAAACAAGACCAGGGCAGCAGCCACAGGGATGACGTCTTTTTGCAGGCTTACCGAGGAAGTCCCGGCCGGCGCTGCTGGTTCATAGATGGAAAAGGCATTGGGATTATTGTATGTGCATTTCGCTTAAATGCATGACGGTATGTGCTTAACAAAAGTTTATGACACAGCGTAGTTTGTGTTAAGCAAGATAATCTTCACAAACGAGGAGCACTTTTATGACTTGAAGCGTATTTAAATAAAAAACGCATTTACGCTTCAAAAGTGATTAAAGTATTCCTTGTTTGTGAAGATTGTCTTACTGAACACAAACTTCACTGTTTCATACAATTTGGTTAACCACATCCCTTCATGCATTTAACCGAAATCCCCATACAGTAATCCCATTGCGTTTCACACGTATGAGTCTGGATGTGCTACTTCCAGACTCATTCCTGTGTTACTACACTGAATCACTGATGCAGCAGCAGGTAGGACAGCTCCACAAATGTTTGTCTGAAAAGAGAGGATCTTAATGGATTCTTAGCACCTCATCCTCCTGCTTGACAAGGATCTGTGCTACCAGTTGTAAAGGTCCTGAAGTATCTATTCTGCTCCAAAAACGGTGGACTATTTCTCCTGTTCTGGGAAATAATCTTTGTGACATTGTGCTCTGCCTTGTTGGCAGTAGCCTAGCTCTGCTAGCTCTGTTAGCAATTAGACCTGCAGCAGCCTAGCAATCCAGTCCTGCTTACATGCCCACCATAACCATCTCACTGCTGCAGTGTGGCTGGTCTTAATAGTCTACAGTAGATCTGCAGCAGTGTGGCTCGTCTTAATAGTCTACAGTAGATCTGCTGCAGTGTGGCTGGTCTTAATAGTCTACAGTAGATCTGCTGCAGTGTGGCTAGTCTTAATAGTCTACAGTAGATCTGCAGCAGTGTGGCTCGTCTTAATAGTCTACAGTAGATCTGCTGCAGTGTGGCTAGTCTTAATAGTCTACAGTAGATCTGCAGCAGTGTGGCTGGTCTTAATAGTCTACAGTAGATCTGCAGCAGTGTGGCTCGTCTTAATAGTCTACAGTAGATCTGCAGCAGTGTGGATCGTCTTAATAATCTACAGTAGATCTGCAGCAGTGTGGCTCGGGAGAATAGGGCCCAAAGTGTTCAGAATTTTACTGTACTAGGCATCTCGTGCGCTACTACGCGCGCTCGGTTCCTAGGCTTGCCCGCTATGTGGGCTCACTAGCTTGGGCGCTACGCGACCTTGCCTGCCATGCAGCTCGCATACGCAGCTCAGGCGCTGCGCGGCCTCACCCACAACTCGGCTCCTGCGTGGCCTCACCTGCCCTATTGGCGCGTGCGGATGTGTGTTTTGCTCACAAAATGTTATTGCCCTTAAGTTTACATGCGCGCGGGTGTGTCTGTGCCCCTTATGACATCACATGAGATCATCAGTCTCATGACATCACTGAAGAGTAAGACATCATCAGTGATGTCACAATGCCTCCTTGTCTGTGTGTGCCCCCTTATGACATCACTGATGACATAATCTGTGTGTGTGTGTGTGTGTGTGACCCCTTATGACATCACTGATGACATCATCAGTCTTATGACATCACTGATGATGTCATCAGTCACAATGCCTCCGTGTGTGTGTGTGTGCGCAACTGTGTGTGTGTGTGTCTGTGTGTCTGTGTGTGCCTGACAGAGATGGGGACTTGGACTTGAGACTTGGACTTGAGTCGCACTTAAGACTTGACTCGTCCTCAAAGACTTGAGACTTGACTTGGACTTGAAGGTTTGGGACTTGTGAACAATTTTTATTTATTTTATTTGTTATATTTTTGGTGCATTAACATTAAGGAAATGTCTACTAATGTCATCTCTAATCATTGCTGCTATTGTCTTCTAATAGATAAGGAGTGAGGATAATACAGTACCGTACATGCTTTGAATTCCTTAGTTTTAGCTGCAGTGTTTTAAGCAGACCAGATAGCATGCAGCAGATGATAGAACGCTCATCCATAGGGACTTGAGACTTGACTTGGACTTGCCCCTCAAATACTTGAGACTTGACTTGGACTTGTGACCAAAGACTTGAGACTTGACTTGGACTTGCAAAAAATGACTTGTGAGCATCTCTGGTGCCTGATGACATCACTTCCAGTTGAGTAACATCACTTTCGTTCCGGGACAAAAATCTAAACATTGCCCACGTCGCCAAATTTCGAAACCATTGATTCCGGCCCACTGGTGGGCTGTAGAGGTACTGCAGTTGCATGGATCGTGAGTGCTCCAGATTTATTATGGGTCATTTAGGCTACATCAAGTTTTTAATTTGCAATTTCGTAGGCCTAATTAAGTTTGAAATTACCATGAGATATTTCGGATTAAATATTTGCAAGAAAAAGTAATCAGAACTAATCAAACAGACAAATGGGATTTACATTACGTGTTTTTTTTTTACTAGATTACATTACTATACACAACAAAGCTTACATCATATAGGCTACATACTACACATTTGACTAGATTACTACGCACAACATAGCTTACATCATATTTATGATACTATACAAACACAGCATGTATTTAGACTGTGGAGGAAACCCAGGAAGAACATGCAAACTCCACACAGAAAGGACCGGGGTGGAGATTCAAACCCACGACCTTCTTGCTGTGAGGTGACGCTGCTAACCACTGAGCCACCGTGTCACCCTTCTTTTACAGTACTACCAGAAGGAGCTAGAAGCTATATCAATCACCACCACCATGCTCTCATTTGTTGACAGTAATTATACTAAGTTCACAATTAATTTGACAATGACATGGTTAAAAATGCAACACGTGGCACCTTTTAATGTACCTTTTCTTTACCATTCAAAACAGACAAACTCAACTAATGCTTAAATAAACTGTTTTGATGCATTATACATGTCCAGAAAATATGAGAGTTCTAGAAATTGAATCGTTGACCGTGCAACGTTTTGAACTGGTTATGTAACGAGGACAAGCAGAGACTCTGCCATGGCTTCCTGCATGGCTTTGCGTCCGTGTCAGGTGGCTTGCGGTGCCGCCTGCCCTGAGACAGACTCAAAACCAAACCGCTGCAAACATCCTGCCCAAGCTGTTATCAGTCAGTGACCTCAAAGAGCAGAGGCACGTTCTAGTTATCAGTCCGCGCTCTCATTTCTGCAGCCTGAGCCACTTTCAGGGCTTGACACCTTTTTTTTTTCTTCTCGCTGGTCGTCAACCGACTCCTCGCTCTCCCTCACCCTGCTTTTTATCTTAACTGACGTTTCGGAAACATCGTCATCGGCTCACTTTCGCCGCAATCATCAGATTTGCTTTCGCACCTTGGGGCCCAGCTACTAACCACCCACTCAGCAATGTAAACCCTAATCAACGCCTCCCCCCTAACACATGCACACATCAAACTGCCCCCCCCCCCAACACATACACACACCAAACTGCAACCATTTTCTCACCTGCAAATACCACAAAGAGGACGTTAGCCAACAGCAGCACTGATAATCATCAAGCCTGCAGCACTAACCACACAAAGACACACACGCACACACACACACACTCTCTCTCTCTCTCTCTCTCTCTCTCTCAATTCAATTCAAAGGGGCTTTATTGGCATGAGAAACATACGTATACATTGCCAAAGCAAGTGTCAAATTAAAACAAAAACAAAAGCAAAAATGTGCGTACAGTTAAAGATATAGGAGAATAAAGAAGTGTAACATTGCACTCAAATATAATATACATGAGTTAGCTTAAGAGTATGCTTACAATTCATATACTAAGGAGGTGTGTAAACAGAAACAGCTGTACATAAGAGTATAAACATGAACTTAAAAGGTGCAAAGAGAAAATTGTGCTTGATGGTTGTTGAACGAAATATATACAAGTAAGGGTATAAATGAATGAAAATACAAAGTAGAAAAATGTGGACACGGTAGTTAAAAATTATATATACAAATACAAATAAACTTGGAACTTGTGTAAACCCTTGTGTAAATTCTCTCTCTCTCTCTCTCTCTCTCTCACCCTCATGCTTCAACACACACACCAGGGTTCCCACACCTTCTCAAACATAAAATTCATTGACTTTTCAAGGACTTTCCAGGCACAATTCCCTCAAATTCAAAGGACCCAACACAGCAACAATTTGAGACACAGATCAATTAATTACTGTGACTACACTGAGAATGTTTCTAATGAGAACTACAGCTTTACAGAAGCTCACAGACAACTATTACAAAGAGAGGCTTGGGTTTGTCACGTTAAGTAAAAAAGATATCAAAAGAACTTCTCACACACTCACACACATGCGTGCGCGCTCGTGCACACGCACACACACACGTGCGCGCTCGTGCACACACACACACACACCAGCAGAAACCAGTAAACAGCGTACATGAACTGGACCTGCTGTCCCCCTTCTCTAGGGAACACAAAACTGGGGGAGGGGGGGGGGGGGCAATAGTGTGATCCTCCCACACTCTACATCCTGCCGGTGAAACTCCTCACTGTCAGGTGAAAAGAAGCGGCTGGCAACTGCACATGTATCAGAGGAAGCATGTGCTAGTCTACAACTCTCCCCAGACAAGTACAATTGGAGAGGAGAGGGGGGGGGGGGACTTTTGTCTCTCTGTGTCCAGAAGAAACACACTGTCCTCACTGATGCTGCTCCGAGGAGGAGGAGGAGGAGGAGGAGAGGGAGGAGGAGGAGCAGGAGGAGGAGGAGGGGGAGGAGGAGGAGAGGAGGAGGAGGAGCAGGAGGAGGAGGAGGAGCAGGAGGAGGAGGAGGAGGAGCAGGAGGAGGAGGAGGGGGAGGAGGAGGAGGAGGAGGAGCAGGAGGAGGAGGAGGAGGAGGAGGGGGAGGAGGAGGAGGAGGAGGAGGAGCAGGGGGAGGAGGAGGAGGAGGGGGAGGAGCAGCAGGAGGAGGAGGAGGAGGAGCAGCAGGAGGAGGAGGAGGAGCAGGAGGAGGAGCAGCAGGAGGAGGAGGAGGAGGGGGAGGAGGAGGAGGAGGAGGAGGACTTCTCTCTAAATGAAGATGTCGGTGTCAAAGTGAGTCAATGTAAACAGAAGCCCCAAAAGGCCCTTGATGGAATAAGCTCGTGTTTAAAGTGCACAGTCTTAAATATGCACTGGTGGCTTGAGGACACATGTTGCAGGAGCGCGCTTCAGTCACACCCTGGACCCCCCCCCGCCCACTGGCAAGAAAGGCATTGTGGGTACAGCTGGGTGGAGACAAGCGCTCTCTCTGACCATTTTGATTGACTTGATTGACGTAATGTGTTGGGGCTCGGGCCCGTGTACCTTTTGATTGACTTGATTGACGTAATGTGTTGGGGCTCGGGCCCATGTACCTTTTGATTGACTTGATTGGTGTAAAGTGCTGGGGCTCAGGCCCATGTACCTTTTGATTGACTTGATTGGTGTAAAGTGCTGGGGCTCGGGCCCGTGTACCTTTTGATTGACTTGATTGGTGTAAAGTGCTGGGGCTCAGGCCCGTGTACCTTTTGATTGACTTGATTGGTGTAAAGTGCTGGGGCTCGGGCCCATGTACCTTTTGATTGACTTGATTGGTGTAAAGTGCTGGGGCTCAGGCCCGTGTACCTTTTGATTGACTTGATTGGTGTAAAGTGCTGGGGCTCAGGCCCATGTACCTTTTGATTGACTTGATTGGTGTAAAGTGCTGGGGCTCAGGCCCGTGTACCTTTTGATTGACTTGATTGGTGTAAAGTGCTGGGGCTCAGGCCCGTGTACCTTTTGATTGACTTGATTGGTGTAATGTGCTGGGGCTCAGGCCCGTGTACCTTTTGATTGACTTGATTGCCGTGATGTGCTGGGGCTCCACTGATCCCCCTTAACTCATTGAGTGCCAATGACGACTTTAGTCGTCAATTGCTTTAGTAACGTTGAGTGCCAATGACGACTAAAGTCGTCAATTGCGTTTTTTGATGGTGGGACGTGGATCAAAGCCAGATCCATCTCCTGTAAAATTTTGGGGCATGTTGAATGTGTATAACCTATTTTACCGACCCATTAGGTGGCGACAGTGCTCTCCAGATTAGAGAAAGGCCAGGAGAAAAGAGAGAAGAAGTCATGAGGAAACGGAAATCGCATCGATATGCATGAAGCATAACGTTAGCTGTGCCTGTGAACAGCAGTCCATCTGCTGCCACAATTGAGCCCCTCCGTCTGCGATAGCTGCGATAGCCCCTCCATATGATTTAGTTGCCGACACCAGCGTCTTTCTGAAAAGTTACATTATTCTCAGCTGGGAGCCGGCGACAGGCTGTGAAAAAGCGGGGGGATGCAGCGCACTTTTCAGTGCAGACGGAGCAAAAGCAGAGCGAGAGCAAACGCAGCAGAGCCTCAGAGACACTCCCACGGAGGAGGAGGAGGGGGGTGGGGCACGCAGGGCAGCAGAAAGCCCAGAAAGCCCAGAATCAGACGCAGCTTCATCCCAGCTCACAACCGAACCCCAGAAACGAGCGAGCCCGATCCAGACTGCCGCGACGAGCGGCCGCCATCCAGGCAGCAGAGACTCGCCTGACACAAGCAGCACTCAGAGCGAGCAGAGCCACCAGAGACACACCCACGGAGGAGGAGTTTGCAGTAGAGGGTGGTGGGGGTGCTGTTATATTGAAGGAAATTACTGTTCAGATGTTTCAGGTCAGAAAATATTAGCTTCAGAGTCAATGATTTGCTTGAAATGCTATATTTCACAAAAGGCTCAATATCTCAGCTTCTAGATGGAAACGCCAATTTTTTCTGTTTTTGACCTATCTTCTCCGGCTGATAACTAAAGAACGGAAAATGATATCAATAAACTTTTTTTTGCTGCTGATACAATAGAGTCTCATCGTTCTTTGTGCGTGTTCGGTGTTTACATAGTAATATCACACAATATTCTGTGGGCCTCGAGAAATCACTGAAAACGCTCTGAAACTCTGGCACTGGGAGCGTCCGTTCTCCAAAAGTGGCACTCAATGAGTTAAAGAAGCACTTTGCACATTTTCATCCAGCTTTGCATCATTACAAAAGCAGTAGTTCTGTACAGTAGAACAGTAACTGACCTGCTCTGACCAAATCAGTCACATGTACAGTAGCACTGGCCCGTTTGTGTAGAAACGTGATTTTATGAATTTTTTTTGATTTTGGCTGTTTTGGGGTTTCACCAGATTTTAGCAAAGTAAAGCCTTGGCTTTCATTCTGTGTAAAGATTAGTGTGAAATTCAAATGTGAAATATAGTTTTGAAGCTCATAAATAAAGAGTTACCAGCGGGACTAGCCTACTTTGTCAATGTTTGTGGTTGTTTTTCTCAAAAACATAGTTTGGAAACAGTCGCGACATAAAGCGGTGTATCTCATTCAATCTTTGGAGTACAAAGATAATTGATTTGATATCAGCAGAAAGCTTACATTCTCCTCTTTCCAACACTGTATACAACTGTGTGTGTCTGTGTTTTGGGGTCAATGTGACTGATTTTGATAGAGCAGGTCACATTTGAGTGAAGTTGTGGACCAGTGCACAAATGACATCAACAAAACTGAACTGGAATCAACTCTCAATAACAGGCAAACTAAGGCCATGTTCAGACTAGGAGGCCAAATCTGATTTGTGAACTTTAGTGACCTATTAATGACTTTATCCAGATTGGTTTTATGAGTCTGGATGCTCAGTCTGATTTGTGTCACTTGTCCCAAACCACATATGGAGGTAGTTTCCAATCTGCTTCAAATGTGCTTTTGACTGATGTGTCTTCAGTGCGGACGCGCAGATCCACCAAATCTGATTTGAACGTCACTCGCAACTCGTCAGCAAATGCTTCTGCGCAGGAAAACCACGTCACCAACATACGTATTCACTGACTCCCACGTCGTTACCAAACAACCCATGCAGATAGGCTGTTTAGGTCTGGACACACAGATCCGACTTGAAAATCAGATTTGTGGCAGTGCGGACACACTCCCAAATCAGATTTGGGAAACCAATCAAGATAATGATGATTAATGACTTTATCAGCAAATCAGATTTGCCTGTAATGTGAACATGGCCTAAGTGTCAGCAAAACGCTTTACAGTTCTCTAATACACCACTGGTTTTGTAATGACACGAAGCTCCTTGGAAATCTGCAAAGTGGCTCTTTAAGCTCAGAGGCTCCTCAGTAGCGGACGTTAAGTATAAGGTGCGTGACCCCCGCAGAGTTCAGCAGCACGCTCCGCTGGTTAGCCGCCTCATGTACACCACATGTGACGGCCATTTAAATATTCACAGGATGGCCATTTCTGCTCTAATTGGCTAAGAGTGAGCGTGTATTGTACTATTGTACACACACACACACACACACACACACACACACACACACACACACACACTTGATACTGTGGCATTGTGTGTGTGGAGACTTCCTCACACATCAATCTTTCATTCATATCTTTTCAAAGGAAAAGTGTTTGGCTCCATAATTCAAGGCCAGGCCTGAGGACGTGACGAGGGCTGACCGGGAACAAGGCACAATGGCATCCATTTGCAAATCTCTATCATTTATACACCTCATGCTCAAAAGCCAGCTTTGTTTCTCAAAATGCTCTGTGTGTGTGTGTGTGTGTGTGTGTGTGTGTGTGTGTGTGTGTGTGTGTGTGTGTGTGTGTGTGTGTGTGTGTGTGTGTGTGTGTGTGTGTGTGTGTGTGTGTGGAGCATTTCAACTTTGATCTTCTCTACATGAGCTGGCACAGAGCAAATATTGTTAAATCTCTTACCGCTAAGACAGTGTCATGTAGGCTGCTGCACACACGTTACGACATGTCATGTGACCTGGAAAACATGGACGTCACTTCACACCGCCCACCCCGACCAGCTAAAGCACTCAGGTCCACGAGTACATGTACATATCAGGGCCAGATATTTTGTCTTGTTTTGCGTTTGGAGTACACCATGATCACAAAACACAACACGGTCACACCATCGGTCTGTTAGCTCGTTAGCTAGCTCGTTAGCATAGAACATAGCAGTTGTACAGTAAGTGTAACTTTACATTTCACATTTATTTTGATCCTCCACACAGGTGTTTTGAGACATTTTGGGTTATATGGTGCTGAAAACCAGCGTTAATAAGTGTGTTTTTGTGGTTTTGCTTTGTTTTATGTTTTGCTGTCCCTTTGGTGTGTTTCAAATGGAATATCGTTCCATCAGCACCAATTTTCGTTAGTTTCTAATGGTTTATCTGAATCCAAACTGGGTCATCCTCCAATTCTCTCCCTCTCTCTCCCCCTCTATCCCTCTGCTTGCCCACGGCACTCAGCAAGAAAGAAGCTGCTGTCACAGACGTGACGCTGTAGCTTTTAAGGGGGGTGGACATGATCTCACACGTGTGAATACTGTTTTGGGCATGAATATGCCTATATGGAGGTTTGAACGAGATGACGCCAAGCGCAGCAGGCCGACACGCCCACAATTAGAGCTTTGCGCGGCGCTATTCCAGCACAAAACGGGCGCTAACACAAAATGACCGCCTTTGCGACGATAGAGCCCTATATGTCTATTACATTCCCTGTAAGTTCAAACTGTATGAATCAATAAACACAATGAATACAATAAACAGTAATTCGTGTCATTTGTGCATGCTGACATCCGATAGGCTAACTGCATCTCAGAAAACGTGGAGTGGAAACTTGCGTTTCTCATTTGGAATTTCAACTTGAAGCTCCATTCCATTCCAGGTAGGAACTGGACATTTTCAGACATCTTTGGAAGCGTAGCAGCATACTGGTAACTCTCTGCACCATGACATGGCTGTACACTGCTTTATACTGGTAACTCTCTGCACCGTGACATGGCTGTACACTGCTTTATACTGGTAACTCTGCACCGTGACATGGCTGTACACTGCTTTATACTGGTAACTCTCTGCACCGTGACATGGCTGTACACTGCTTTATACTGGTAACTCTCTGCACCGTGACATGGCTGTACACTGCTTTATACTGGTAACTCTGCACCGTGACATGGCTGTACACTGCTTTATACTGGTAACTCTCTGCACCGTGACATGGCTGTACACTGCTTTATACTGGTAACTCTCTGCACCGTGATATGGCTGTACACTGCTTTATACTGGTAACTCTCTGCACGGTGACATGGCTGTACACTGCTTTATACTGGTAACTCTCTGCACCGTGACATGGCTGTACACTGCTTTATACTGGTAACTCTCTGCACCGTGACATGGCTGTACACTGCTTTATACTGGTAACTCTCTGCACCGTGACATGGCTGTACACTGCTTTATACTGGTAACTCTGCACCGTGACATGGCTGTACACTGCTTTATACTGGTAACTCTCTGCACCGTGACATGGCTGTACACTGCTTTATACTGGTAACTCTCTGCACCGTGACATGGCTGTACACTGCTTTATACTGGTAACTCTCTGCACCGTGACATGGCTGTAAACTGCTTTATACTGGTAACTCTCTGCACCGTGACATGGCTGTACACTGCTTTATACTGGTAACTCTCTGCACCGTGACATGGCTGTAAACTGCTTTATACTGGTAACTCTCTGCACCGTGACATGGCTGTACACTGCTTTATACTGGTAACTCTCTCCACCGTGACATGGCTGTACACTGCTTTATACTGGTAACTCTCTGCACCGTGACATGGCTGTACACTGCTTTATACTGGTAACACTCTGCACCGTGACATGGCTGTACACTGCTTTATACTGGTAACACTCTGCACCGTGACATGGCTGTACACTGCTTTATACTGGTAACTCTCTGCACCGTGACATGGCTGTACACTGCTTTATACTGGTAACACTCTGCACTGTGACATGGCTGTACACTGCTTTATACTGGTAACACTCTGCACCGTGACATGGCTGTACACTGCTTTATACTGGTAACACTCTGCATTGTGACATGGCTGTACACTGCTTTATACTGGTAACACTCTGCACCGTGACATGGCTGTACACTGCTTTATACTGGTAACACTCTGCACTGTGACATGGCTGTACACTGCTTTATACTGGTAACTCTCTGCACCGTGACATGGCTGTACACTGCTTTATACTGGTAACACTCTGCACCGTGACATGGCTGTACACTGCTTTATACTGGTAACACTCTGCACCGTGACATGGCTGTACACTGCTTTATACTGGTAACTCTCTGCACCGTGACATGGCTGTACACTGCTTTATACTGGTAACACTCTGCACTGTGACATGGCTGTACACTGCTTTATACTGGTAACACTCTGCACCGTGACATGGCTGTACACTGCTTTATACTGGTAACACTCTGCACTGTGACATGGCTGTACACTGCTTTATACTGGTAACACTCTGCACCGTGACATGGCTGTACACTGCTTTATACTGGTAACACTCTGCACTGTGACATGGCTGTACACTGCTTTATACTGGTAACACTCTGCACCGTGAGATAGCTGTACACTGCTTTATACTGGTAACTCTGCACCGTGACATGGCTGTACACTGCTTTATACTGGTAACTCTCTGCACCATGACATGGCTGTACACTGCTTTATACTTGTAACTCTGCACCGTGACATGGCTGTACACTGCTTTATACTGGTAACACTCTGCACCGTGACATGGCTGTACACTGCTTTATACTGGTAACTCTGCACCGTGACATGGCTGTACACTGCTTTATACTGGTAACTCTCTGCACCGTGACATGGCTGTACACTGCTTTATACTGGTAACTCTCTGCACCGTGACATGGCTGTACACTGCTTTATACTGGTAACTCTGCACCGTGACATGGCTGTACACTGCTTTATACTGGTAACTCTCTGCACCGTGACATGGCTGTACACTGCTTTATACTGGTAACTCTCTGCACCGTGATATGGCTGTACACTGCTTTATACTGGTAACTCTCTGCACGGTGACATGGCTGTACACTGCTTTATACTGGTAACTCTCTGCACCGTGACATGGCTGTACACTGCTTTATACTGGTAACTCTCTGCACCGTGACATGGCTGTACACTGCTTTATACTGGTAACTCTCTGCACCGTGACATGGCTGTACACTGCTTTATACTGGTAACTCTGCACCGTGACATGGCTGTACACTGCTTTATACTGGTAACTCTCTGCACCGTGACATGGCTGTACACTGCTTTATACTGGTAACTCTCTGCACCGTGACATGGCTGTACACTGCTTTATACTGGTAACTCTCTGCACCGTGACATGGCTGTAAACTGCTTTATACTGGTAACTCTCTGCACCGTGACATGGCTGTACACTGCTTTATACTGGTAACTCTCTGCACCGTGACATGGCTGTAAACTGCTTTATACTGGTAACTCTCTGCACCGTGACATGGCTGTACACTGCTTTATACTGGTAACTCTCTCCACCGTGACATGGCTGTACACTGCTTTATACTGGTAACTCTCTGCACCGTGACATGGCTGTACACTGCTTTATACTGGTAACACTCTGCACCGTGACATGGCTGTACACTGCTTTATACTGGTAACACTCTGCACCGTGACATGGCTGTACACTGCTTTATACTGGTAACTCTCTGCACCGTGACATGGCTGTACACTGCTTTATACTGGTAACACTCTGCACTGTGACATGGCTGTACACTGCTTTATACTGGTAACACTCTGCACCGTGACATGGCTGTACACTGCTTTATACTGGTAACACTCTGCATTGTGACATGGCTGTACACTGCTTTATACTGGTAACACTCTGCACCGTGACATGGCTGTACACTGCTTTATACTGGTAACACTCTGCACTGTGACATGGCTGTACACTGCTTTATACTGGTAACTCTCTGCACCGTGACATGGCTGTACACTGCTTTATACTGGTAACACTCTGCACCGTGACATGGCTGTACACTGCTTTATACTGGTAACACTCTGCACCGTGACATGGCTGTACACTGCTTTATACTGGTAACTCTCTGCACCGTGACATGGCTGTACACTGCTTTATACTGGTAACACTCTGCACTGTGACATGGCTGTACACTGCTTTATACTGGTAACACTCTGCACCGTGACATGGCTGTACACTGCTTTATACTGGTAACACTCTGCACTGTGACATGGCTGTACACTGCTTTATACTGGTAACACTCTGCACCGTGACATGGCTGTACACTGCTTTATACTGGTAACACTCTGCACTGTGACATGGCTGTACACTGCTTTATACTGGTAACACTCTGCACCGTGAGATAGCTGTACACTGCTTTATACTGGTAACTCTGCACCGTGACATGGCTGTACACTGCTTTATACTGGTAACTCTCTGCACCATGACATGGCTGTACACTGCTTTATACTTGTAACTCTGCACCGTGACATGGCTGTACACTGCTTTATACTGGTAACACTCTGCACCGTGACATGGCTGTACACTGCTTTATACTGGTAACTCTCTGCACCGTGACATGGCTGTATACTGCTTTATACTGGTAACTCTCTGCACCGTGACATGGCTGTACACTGCTTTATACTGGTAACTCTCTGCACCGTGACATGGCTGTACACTGCTTTATACTGGTAACTCTCTGCACCGTGACATGGCTGTACACTGCTTTATACTGGTAACTCTCTGCACCGTGACATGGCTGTACACTGCTTTATACTGGTAACACTCTGCACCGTGACATGGCTGTACACTGCTTTATACTGGTAACTCTCTGCACCGTGACATGGCTGTATACTGCTTTATACTGGTAACTCTCTGCACCGTGACATGGCTGTACACTGCTTTATACTGGTAACTCTCTGCACCGTGACATGGCTGTACACTGCTTTATACTGGTAACTCTCTGCACCGTGACATGGCTGTACACTGCTTTATACTGGTAACTCTCTGCACCGTGACATGGCTGTACACTGCTTTATACTGGTAACTCTCTGCACCGTGACATGGCTGTACACTGCTTTATACTGGTAACTCTCTGCACCGTGACATGGCTGTACACTGCTTTATACTGGTAACTCTCTGCACCGTCACATGACTGTACACTGCTTTATACTGGTAACTCTCTGCACCGTGACATGGCTGTACACTGCTTTATACTGGTAACTCTGCACCGTGACATGGCTGTACACTGCTTTATACTGGTAACTCTCTGCACCGTGACATGGCTGTACACTGCTTTATACTGGTAACTCTCTGCACTGTGACATGGCTGTACACTGCTTTATACTGGTAACACTCTGCACCGTGACATGGCTGTACACTGCTTTATACTGGTAACACTCTGCACCGTGACATGGCTGTACACTGCTTTATACTGGTAACTCTCTGCACCGTGACATGGCTGTACACTGCTTTATACTGGTAACTCTCTGCACCGTGACATGACTGTACACTGCTTTATACTGGTAACTCTCTGCACTGTGACATGGCTGTACACTGCTTTATACTGGTAACACTCTGCACCGTGACATGGCTGTACACTGCTTTATACTGGTAACTCTGCAACGTGACATGGCTGTACACTGCTTTATACTGGTAACTCTCTGCACCGTGACATGGCTGTACACTGCTTTATACTGGTAACACTCTGCACCGTGACATGGCTGTACACTGCTTTATACTGGTAACTCTCTGCACCGTGACATGGCTGTACACTGCTTTATACTGGTAACTCTCTGCACCGTGACATGGCTGTACACTGCTTTATACTGGTAACACTCTGCACCGTGACATGGCTGTACACTGCTTTATACTGGTAACACTCTGCACTGTGACATGACTGTACACTGCTTTATACTGGTAACTCTCTGCACCGTGACATGGCTGTACACTGCTTTATACTGGTAACTCTCTGCACCGTGACATGGCTGTACACTGCTTTATACTGGTAACTCTCTGCACCGTGACATGGCTGTACACTGCTTTATACTGGTAACACTCTGCACCGTGACATGACTGTACACTGCTTTATACTGGTAACACTCTGCACTGTGACATGGCTGTACACTGCTTTATACTGGTAACACTCTGCACCGTGACATGGCTGTACACTGCTTTATACTGGTAACTCTCTGCACCGTGACATGGCTGTACACTGCTTTATACTGGTAACTCTCTGCACCGTGACATGGCTGTACACTGCTTTATACTGGTAACTCTGCACCGTGACATGGCTGTACACTGCTTTATACTGGTAACACTCTGCACCGTGACATGGCTGTACACTGCTTTATACTGGTAACACTCTGCACCGTGACATGGCTGTACACTGCTTTATACTGGTAACACTCTGCACCGTGACATGGCTGTACACTGCTTTATACTGGTAACTCTCTGCACCGTGACATGGCTGTACACTGCTTTATACTGGTAACACTCTGCACCGTGACATGGCTGTACACTGCTTTATACTGGTAACTCTCTGCACCGTGACATGGCTTTACACTGCTTTATACTGGTAACTCTCTGCACCGTGACATGGCTGTACACTGCTTTATACTGGTAACACTCTGCACCGTGACATGGCTGTACACTGCTTTATACTGGTAACTCTGCACCGTGACATGGCTGTACACTGCTTTATACTGGTAACACTCTGCACCGTGACATGGCTGTACACTGCTTTATACTGGTAACTCTCTGCACCGTGACATGGCTGTACACTGCTTTATACTGGTAACTCTGCACCGTGACATGGCTGTACACTGCTTTATACTGGTAACACTCTGCACCGTGACATGGCTGTACACTGCTTTATACTGGTAACTCTCTGCACCGTGACATGGCTGTACACTGCTTTATACTGGTAACTCTCTGCACCGTGACATGGCTGTACACTGCTTTATACTGGTAACTCTCTGCACCGTGACATGGCTGTACACTGCTTTATACTGGTAACTCTCTGCACCGTGACATGGCTGTACACTGCTTTATACTGGTAACTCTGCACCGTGACATGGCTGTACACTGCTTTATACTGGTAACACTCTGCACCGTGACATGGCTGTACACTGCTTTATACTGGTAACACTCTGCACCGTGACATGGCTGTACACTGCTTTATACTGGTAACACTCTGCACCGTGACATGGCTGTACACTGCTTTATACTGGTAACACTCTGCACCGTGACATGGCTGTACACTGCTTTATACTGGTAACTCTCTGCACCGTGACATGGCTTTACACTGCTTTATACTGGTAACACTCTGCACAGTGACATGGCTGTACACTAGGGGTGTCACGATACACTCAGTTCACGATACGATACGTATCACGATACTGGGTTCACGATAACGATACGATACGATTTTAACAATATTTTTTTAAACTTGAATAATGACAATATATGACTGGAAAAGTAGTATTTTATTTGAAATGCACAAATACAAAACATGCTGTTGTGGGAAATTGTTATTACAATAACAACTAGAAAAAACATGAGATTGGAGATAAGGCTTATCTTGAAATAGAATGAGTTACACCGTCACTTAGATTTACTTTGAACTAAAAGGTTTCTCAGCAGTATAAATTCTCATTATGCATCTTCAGTTTTTCTTCAAACTCAAACAAGACTTTTCTCAATCTATTTTTTATGCATCTTCAGTTTTTCCTGTCAAGTAAACAGTTTTGCCAGAAACTCAATTGAATGGTTTCTCTCCTGTATAACTTCTCATGTGTCTCTTCAGAGACTTGTTCAACTGAACTACTTTCCACACATTGAACTTCAACAAACAAAGACGTTTCTTAGTCTATTTAAAAAAAAAAAAAAAAAAAAAATTGCGCGATATGAGATTTCATCTCAACGATACATATCGTGACGTTTTACTATCGCGAAATTTCGTGGGACGATATATTGTGACACCCCTACTGTACACTGCTTTATACTGGTAACTCTCTGCACCGTGACATGGCTGTACACTGCTTTATACTGGTAACTCTCTGCACCGTGACATGACTGTACACTGCTTTATACTGGTAACTCTCTGCACCGTGACATGACTGTACACTGCTTTATACTGGTAACTCTGCACCGTGACATGACTGTACACTGCTTTATACTGGTAACACTCTGCACCGTGACATGACTGTACACTGCTTTATACTGGTAACTCTCTGCACCGTGACATGACTGTACACTGCTTTATACTGGTAACACTCTGCACCGTGAGATAGCTGTACACTGCTTTATACTGGTAACTCTCTGCACCGTGACATGGCTGTACACTGCTTTATACTGGTAACTCTCTGCACCGTGACATGACTGTACACTGCTTTATACTGGTAACACTCTGCACCGTGACATGGCTGTACACTGCTTTATACTGGTAACACTCTGCACCGTCACATGACTGTACACTGCTTTATACTGGTAACACTCTGCACCGTCACATGACTGTACACTGCTTTATACTGGTAACTCTCTGCACCGTGACATGGCTGTACACTGCTTTATACTGGTAACTCTCTGCACCGTGACATGGCTGTACACTGCTTTATACTGGTAACTCTCTGCACTGTGACATGGCTGTACACTGCTTTATACTGGTAACACTCTGCACCGTCACATGACTGTACACTGCTTTATACTGGTAACACTCTGCACCGTGACATGGCTGTACACTGCTTTATACTGGTAACACTCTGCACCGTGACATGGCTGTACACTGCTTTATACTGGTAACACTCTGCACCGTCACATGACTGTACACTGCTTTATACTGGTAACTCTCTGCACCGTGACATGGCTGTACACTGCTTTATACTGGTAACTCTCTGCACCGTGACATGGCTGTACACTGCTTTATACTGGTAACTCTCTGCACCGTGACATGGCTGTACACTGCTTTTAGTAACAGTAATGAATGTCAGACATTGAGTTGTCTCATAGTGATGGATGCCACCCAGGACTGCAACTAATACAGAGCCAAAGTGAACGTCGCTTCCTGCCTTTCTCCCTGTACCACTGTCAGAAAAAATACAACGGTGGTGAACGGAGACAGAGGTTACTTTTTGATCCCATTTGAATTGTGCCACCGGGTACACATGTAAAAGTTTCTCCTGAAACTGAAACGTAAGGTTTAGTTTTGTGAATCAACTACATCTCGTGTCGCACATTATACGTCACACCATCAACAACAATGGTCTGGCAGGAGAGACGTCACTTACGTGACTGGTTGTGTGTCGTCTTTCTGATTTATAACTTAGTGCCACAGTTTGACCACAAACTGACACTTTCTCCACTTGCAGGCCAGTGTTAATTCAGCACTTCCTTTGGGATGGGCAGTTAGTGAATAGGGTCAGTCTAGTGTTACTTCACCACTTCCTGTCTGGGGAAGGTGTCAGTGTCCACAGCAGAGTTTCGGGCAAATAGTGTTAATCCACAGTAACAGTTGAGGTTGAGACATACGAATACTATACAGTAAACTATAATAAAAAATGATAGTAGCCTACACCATAATATAGACTGTATACATAATATAGAGACTATGGACTACAATAGCCTACCACAGTGGTACTCAAACTTTTTGGCTGGTGACTCAACTTGATGCCTACTGGCGACCCCCGTTACAGAGATAGATAGATAGATAGATAAATAAATTACATAATGGTTATATATTTATATTTGATCTCTTCAGCTTGTTTAATTGAAAACTGTTTAGTATTTCTGCTTAGTTTAGAATTGCTAAAAAAAAAAGGCAAAAAAAGTGTAATAAAAAAATGATGTATGTACTATATTAGAAATAATTATAACATTAGAAACGGTCTATAGTATATAGACTGTCCTGTATAGACCACATAGTACAGAGTATACTACAGACTACCAACCACAAGACTTTTTAAAGATTATTTCCAAGGCATTTGTGCCTCATTGGAGTGTTTCGGGAAGATGGGCCAGAGACGGCGAGATGAGAGGCAACAAAGGTCCCAGGCCGGGTTTGATCCCGCGGCGCGTCGGTTACACGGCGCTCACCTCAGCCCACTGGGCCACAGCGCGGCCCAGACACATCCATCTACATCAGAGGGCTTTTTAATGAGCTGCCTGATGCTGTGGATGTGGAGGGTTACGCTGCGGCCGCTGTACCAGGGCTGCAGCCGGCCGCTCCCCAGGGCCGGACAGCTCATTGTTAGGCTGATCTTCTTACATCTGTCCTGTACACTGGCCTCTGCAGGCAGGCAGCACCCCCGCAGCTCACAGCGCACGCTGCATATACATGTGGTACAGATAACAAAGAGAGGGGGGGGCTGTGTGTGTGTGTGTGTGTGTGTGTGTGTGTGTGTGTGTGTGTGTGTGTGTGGTGTGTGAAGCGTATGAATACATGTGCATGCATGTATAAGTGGATCCTTTTTGTGACCTGACATCTACCCCCCTCCCCCACACACACAGACGTGGAGGTGTATGCTGGTGTGTATTGAAAAGCATTCCATTATGTGTGGGCTTCCCATGTCCAGGTACTCGGGGTAGATCCCCTGCCTATCAACACGAGGATCCCAGGTTCGAGCCCCCGTGTTACCTCTGTAAAGTGTCGGAGGAAGCATGGTGCTAGTCTACGGCTCTCTCCAGATCGGCAGAGGTTGGAGCAGCGACCGGGGCAACGGGGAGAAATTGGCCAAGTACAAAATTCTCTGGGGGGAAATCTAAAATAATATAATAATAAAAAATAACACTAAACCCTTTATTTCTCTTCCTCCTTAATTTCCAATCATTTGTGTGAAGCAGAATAGCCGTGTGACCTTTCTTTCTCTGCTAGCCACGATGCAGGCCTACCTCCAAATAACAAACCTCCCCAAAATAATCAATCCTTCCCTTCCCAGAGAATCTCATCGGAGAGAAGATAAGCCGCGCACACACATGTCTCTGAGATAGAAAAGATCACCTGTCAAATTGCTGAGGACGGAAATTGAATAATCTAGATAAATAGAATATAAAAGACAAATCATCACGCAGCGTTGTGGGACAAAATGTGAGAGAGATCCCACCCCCAATCCTGAGGCTCCACCCCCAATCCTGAGGCTCCTTTTGCTTTGTTTATTTATTTATTTATTTTTTGGACCGCAATCTGCACCCCCTCATCCCCCCCCCCCCCCCCCCCCCCCCCCGCCCACTCTCTGCACCTATCCCCCCCCATCCCCAGCCCCGCCCCTTTGTGTCGTCCACAGACTTGCAGCGGCCGGCATCAGCGCTCGCATTAGAGCCTGTAATAAATGGAGAGAGCGAAAGAGATAGAGAGGACTCCCCATTCCCCTCACTGGCATTCCCTGATGAGTGTGAGCAGAAAATCACTCTGAAGACAGAGAGCGAGAGAGAGAGAGAGGGGGGGGGGGAGGAGAGAGAGAGAGGAGAGATATGAGAGAGAGAGGAGAGATGAGAGAGAGGGGAAGAGGAGAGCATGAGAGAGAGAGAGAGAGAGAGGAGAAGAGGAGAGAAAGAGGGAGGAGAGTGACCGAAAAAAACCCACCGGGCCACTACTACTGAAGGCAAGACAGAGTGGCGTGACATTGATTGATGTCTGAGCGCTCTCCCTGATTCGCTGATTAAACCCATCAATCTATATGCAGAAGAGGTGTCCGATGCAAATAGGCCCAATCAGGCAGGACGAAATGGTTTTGTCAGGAAGTTATGGAAATAAGAGTGGCCCAGTGCGAGCCCGGCGCACCGTGCGTCCGAGCCCACGCGGTGATGCTACAAATTAGGAGATTACACGCTCGCCGCTCCCTCCGTTTGGTCCTGCTGCCACGCCCAGATTGTTCTGCCATTCTCTCAACGGTCAAACGCCCCCGCGCACAGCAGCACGTGGAGAGGAGGCTGATTTTTCACAATAAGAGCCTGAAAGCGAGGTGGTCCGCCGTTTTACATCCAGACGTCTTCCTGTAGAATCAGACAAGCGCTCATCATCGGAAGTTGTTCTCTAACGGGATGTTAGAATTACACAATGCCTATGGCATATAATGATGTCACTGATGATGTCACAATGCCTATGACATCAGATGATTTTGGTCAATAATGATGTCACTGATGACATCACTAATGATGTCCTATACATTGTGACATCATCAGTGGGACAAAAATTGAAACAAACAGACAAACCACTTGCTCCCTTTTATATGACGATGATGATGATGATGAGTGGCCCTTGACCGCTGCCTCCCCATTTCTGGAAGTGTGTGTGTGTGTGTGTGTGTGTGTGCGCGCACGTACGTGTGTGTGTGTGTGTGGCGGGGGGGGGGTTGTTTTCATTTGAATATAAGGGGAGACAGTGCAGCAAAAAAGAAATTGGAGAAGGCGGAGAAGGATAATAAGAAGAAGAACTTATTATAAATTAATCACCTCTCTGAACAAAGGCGTCATGCAGTTAATTCCAGATGGGAACCTGTTTGTTTGTTTGTTTATATATTTGTTTATTTCTTTTGTTGTCTTGGTGGGCGGAGCCTCGACCATTTCAATATCTCAGCTATCTAATAACACTCATTCCTCTGTGGATTCTCTCTCCGTCTCATCTCACTTCCTTGGCCCGTGTGTGTGTGTGTGTGTGTGTGTGTGTGTGTTTGTGTGTGTGTGTGTGTGTGTGCGTGTGTGCGTGTGTGTGTGCGTGTGTGTGTGTGTGTGTGTGTGTGTGTGCATGTGCGTGTGTGTGCATGTGTGCGTGTGTCTTGGATCGGCCTGGTCTCTCTGGTCTCCCTCTTTCTCTGTCCCTCCCCCTCTCTCTCTCTCTCTCTCCCCTCCAGCCAATTGTGATCTGAATCAGTTTAATTAAGTAACAAATTCTGTTGGCATAGTAACAGCCCAGCTAATTTATCATGGGAAATAGTCTGTGAGACATACATGTTGCTTGGCAACAGCCAATGGTGGCGCGAAGATGGGCCAGTGACAAATTGCACAGGATGCAGATGCTGCATTTGAGTGGCGTGGTGTGTGTGTGTGTGTGTGTGTGTGTGTGTGTGTGTGTGTGTCTGTGTGTGTGTGTGTGTGTGTGTCTGTGTGTGTGTGTGTGTGTGTGCGTGTGCGTGCGTGTGTGTAGATGGGGAGTGGTGTTAACGAGAGAAGTGAGAACAGCTTCACAAGATGATCAAGTACACACGTTTGCGGCGCGTGCGTGCACACACACACAAACACACACACACACACACACACACACACACACACACACACACACACACACACACACACAAACTTGTTATGAGGACATAAACACTAACTGCACACATTCCCTAATCCTAAACTACCCCTAAATTTAAGATACTCCTACTTCTAATCAACACTATTGCTGCTCATGCTAACTATCCTGTTCGTCAATCAATCAATTAATCAATCAATAAATTTTATATTTATATAAGCCAAATCATATAGAGCAGGGGTGCCCAATACGTAGTGTGGTAGATCGCATGGCATTGAGGGGGAAAAAAATATATTTTTTTTTATAATAAAATAAAATATAATGGAAGTACATGCAGTTGTTTATTTTAATTATGGATCATAATACAATGCAATTGTATTGTAAAGTGAGAAAAAATAAATCATGTATTGGGGGAAAAAGTGATGCATCGATTTAAGATGCATCGATAATCGTAATCGAATCGAATCGTAGCCCTCTGAATCGTAATCGAATCGAATCATGTGGCCAGTGAAGATTCACAGCCCTAATGTCAAGTGGTTGTGGGACAACGAGAAAGTGTTGTGAGGTTAGTTACTGCAGGCTGGAAACGATGTGTGTGCGTTTGCGATGTTGAAACTGGACTGGTAGATCTCGGGAGGCTGGCTACTTGAAAAGTAGATCTTGGGTCAAAAAAGTTTGGGCACCCCTGATATAGAGTTATCTCAAGGCGCTTAACAAGGAGCAGGTATGGCTCTTTATTTAAGATGCAACGATAGAGACGCAAAGTGAACATCACTTTGTCATCAACATCTACACAATAACGTTACTTTTTTGATCCTGTTTGAATTGGGCCACGGGGTGCCCAATTAAGTTAAGGTTAAGCCCAGTTAATTTTGTCAATTTAAAACATAACTTTGCATGTCAAGAAAGTCACCGTTTGTTGCCAAACTGTTGCACTAAAAGTTATAAATCAGAAAGACTACATACACTGTCGCCTAAGTGACGTCACTTTCTCTACCGGCAAAGCTGAAGACCGGCGACATGCCAGAGCTTCCACGAGCTATGTAGTTTTTATACGAAACTAACCCCTACGTTTCAGTTCGACGACAAAGTGCGACTTTCTTGACATGCAAAGTTATCTTTTAAATTGACAAAATTAGCGTTGGCACCCCGTGGCACAATTCAAACGGGATCAAAAAAGTTACCTTATTCTCCGTCCACCGCCATTCATATTTTTCACAGTGCTGGTACAGGGAGAAAACAGGAAGTGACGTTTCACTTTGGCTCTCTATTGAAACAATTCTCACATGCACCGGTGATTTTATTGTGGCAACTGAAACAATTACCAAACAAGAGCAGCACATGTTGAAAAATGAAAAAGAACCCTTTAATGGGGAAGAAGCGAGCAACCTGGCTCTCGGGCGTTTGTTTGCCATGAGAGGTTTGGGAGAGAGAGAGAGAGAGAGGTGCACAGTAATAATGATACTAACAGCTATGATAAGTGACAACATAATAGTAATAAATTAGTAACGGTATAGCAACTGTAATAAAAACAGGACTAATAATCTATTGATCCCAAAACAAACCAGAAACTTCCGGACTCCGGGTGCTTAGAACAGCAAATAGAAAATATTTCATGAAAGAGATATAGCCTAGGTTGTTTTATCTGAATCACACATTTATTTATGTGACAATGTTACAGATTTTTCCTAAAATAACACACATTTCTTGTGATGTGTATGTGTTTGCCTCCTTCATTTACCCTCGTGCAGTGGTGCATGATACACGAAAGTTACTGATATCTTACCAGAAAATGACTGTTAGAAGTTAAATTCACCTATTAGAATATTAATTGAGTAAAAGGCATAAAGTATCTGATATTTACTGTATTGAAAGTGATTTTCTGATATTAAATGTATCAGCATTGACAGTTAAAGGTATACTATGGAACTATTTCATTAAAAAAAATATCCTATTTATAAGTTTCCCCTCAAAAACATAAATTCTGACCCACACAATATTGTGGCAGTGTGTTTATGTGGACCGACGCAGCCCCCTGTGTGTATTTTCATGGTTAGACATTGTTTTGCTGTGTTCTGTGTTTATGTGGTCGAGTGAGCTTGACAATGCATAGGGAGAGAGAGCGCCAGAAAACTGTTTAAATGCAGGGATTCAACTTTTGTTGATAGTTTCACAGCAGTTATGTTATAAAAGCACAAATAAACACACAGCTACCTCCAAACCATTGAGGTATGAGCTCTGGGAATAACCTCCATTTCCTGGTTTTAGTCCGCTCTGTTGAGGTGATCCACTCTCAACATCTTAACGATGCTATTGGTTGGGCTGTTGCGCTGTGAGCGATGTTATTGGCTGGGTGCTAAACGACCCCACGTGGGTCTACAATGCCTACAATGCCCCAGACACAGCCAAACAAATGTAAAGAGCACTAAAATCAGGCAGGGGGCAGCGTCTGTCCATAAACACACTGACACTGTATTGTGTAGGTCAGAATTGATGTTTTTGAGGGGAAACTTTCCTATAAGGATAAAAAAAATGTTTTTGTAATTAAATAGTTACGTAGCTTTAAAGTACAAGTAAATGCTCATATAAGAAAAGGGGCAAAATGCATGCCTGTGCTTGAGAGGAAATCTTCGTTATGGTGCTTTACTGCCACCTACTGGAATTGAGTGTGGATCGGGATTAATGTCACTTTCAAGCTAGGAGCACTGATTGGCCAAACCTGCCTGCTTGCAGGCTACGCACATTTCTTCTGATTGTACTTTGTAGCTAAGATGCTTAGGGTAAATGTAGTGGAGTAAAATTATCCATTTTATGTAGAAAATGTATTGGAGTAAAAGTGAAAGTGGACAGAAATATAAGTGAAGTACAGATACAACCTGAGATCCTACCTGTTTCACTGTTGGTCTTCTATGAAAATGTACATGCGCTCTTGCTGTAACAACACACGTCACCATTTTGTTCCACTGCAACATAATTAGGGCACGCGCTGTTGTAAAAGAAGCAGAAGAGTGACTTCTCTTGTCTTCAGTGTGCTTTGTCTGTGACAAAACAGAAGTGGTGGCCATACTGTTTCCGGTCATATCTCCATGAAAAACGTTATTTTAGAAGCCACAATATCGCTTATTGTCAACAAAGCGGCCAACAGATATCAAAGCTGATGGACTTTATGGAAAGAGTGTAACTCAAACTGGTTAAAAGTTACTATTGTGACGTTTTGAGCCTGGTGAACACTTTGTTAGCAAACGTAGCAAACGGCTAACATCTAGTTAAAGGCAGAGGGTATTTAATGTAAATATTGTATTATCTGTCTATCATACGTCTCTCGTCAGACCATTATGTCTGATGCCATTAACTGTTTTTACCAATAGCTTATTTTTAGGATTTTGAGCCCAAAGTAATGTGTAGACTCTTTATCATAGTTGAAGGAGAATTCCGGTTATTTTACAACCTGGACCTTATTTCCAGCTTTAAATATGATGTTTAAATCACCCTGACAACTGCGGTTTGATTAGCATCAGCAGAAACCATCATCAGTTTGAACTGCAACCTGAAAACATCTAAAATGATTGTATTTATGTGCAGGCCCGGTTCTACGGGGGTGCAAAAGCACGCATTGCACCCTTATTTTAATTGTCTGCATGCTCAGTTGAAAAGTAAAAAATAATAATAATAATAATAATAATAAATGCTGCAGCTGCACACTTACTGTTTAAACTTGAATTATAATTGTTGTTTTTCTTTGTTCTTTGATGTGAATTTATGGCTTTTTGGCACCTATATGTAACCTTTTAAGGTTGAGATAATTGGATTATCATTATATGGTCCAAATATTTCAGTAAAGCACTTGAAACACTTGAAATATTCTTGCTTGGGTGGTATCATTCTACTTGAAATGATGGTACAACGCATTATTTTTAGTAAAATAACATGTCAAATTTTTGGGCCTTCGCCCGGGCATCTGCACCCCTTCCTATCCAGGATGCATCCCTAGTCATCTTGTTCTGGAACCGGCCCTGTTTATGTGTAGTCAAAAGCTTGTTTTGGAAGAAGAAGAGCACAGAAGAAGAGGAAAAGCACATCCGGGTCAAAGTTGACTCAGTTTGTTGTGTAGCAGCGACATAGCCTATAGATGATATCTGATTTCAAGATTATGGATGATGCATTTGAATTCATTTGCTGCTCGTATAGAATAACATCATATATGGATTACAAAGAGCAGCAGGAGATAAAGCAGGAGGTGCTACAGTATCTATGTGATGGACAGCAAACAGAGCAGGCTGTCAGCAGCAGAGGTATGTTACATCGCTAATTCATGTTCTCTCTATTATATAATAAGCATAATGAGCCGCTGTGTGTCGGAAAATAAGCTTTTGACTTTTGACATAAATACAATCATTTCAGATGCCCCGTTTTCCTTGTTTTCAGTTCAAACTGATGATCGTTTCTGCTGATGCTAATCAAACACAAGTTGTCAGGGTGACTTAAACATCATATTTAAATCTGGAAATAAGGTCCAGGGTGTAAAATAACCGGAATTCTCATTTAATCCTTCACTGCCTGACTATGACAGGTTTTTGGTTGCTGTTGTTTTTTTGGTACAAACCACAATCCACTACATTTTTGAGAGTTTTCCTGGCAGTTTGAGGCTGACCGTGGGACAGTGGAATTCTTCTTGTTATGGCGCGCTGTGGTTGCTCCAGGTATTTCACATGTTTTCTGGCACATCACTCAATAATTTATCAGACCAACTCAAGGCAACACCTGCCAGTTTCACAGTAATGGTTTGTCGGCGGCATATGTCAGCTCACATGGATATCTGCCTGTGTCACCGTGAGATAGACCACCATGCAAAATATCAGCTCAAACATTAATGACTGTTACCTACTTCTGCTATTACTGCCACTTCTGCAGCATGCAATGATGCTTAGCAAAGTTAGTTTGGTTTGGTGCATAAAACTAATCTTTCCCTGCCCATACATACAGATACTGTATTCATCCTTCAACCTAACAACTCACAGACTGTAGATACTTTATTCTTCCTTCAACCTAACAACTCACAGACTGTAGATACTTTATTCATCCTTCAACCTAACAACTCACAGACTGTAGATACTTTATTCATCCTTCAACCTAACAACTCACAGACTGTAGATACTTTATTCATCCTTCAACCTAACAACTCACAGACTGTAGATACTTTATTCATCCTTCAACCTAACAACTCACAGTCTGTAGATACTTTATTCATCCTTCAACCTAACAACTCACAGACTGTAGATACTTTATTCATCCTTCAACCTAACAACTCACAGACTGTAGATACTTTATTCATCCTTCAACCTAACAACTCACAGTCTGTAGATACTTTATTCATCCTTCAACCTAACAACTCACAGACTGTAGATACTGTATTCATCCTTCAACCTAACAACTCACAGACTGTAGATACTTTATTCATCCTTCAACCTAACAACTCACAGACTGTAGATACTTTATTCATCCTTCAACCTAACAACTCACAGACTGTAGATACTGTATTCATCCTTTAACCTAACAACTCACAGACTGTAGATACTGTATTCATCCTTCAACCTAACAACTCACAGACTGTAGATACTGTATTCATCCTTCAACCTAACAACTCACAGTCTGTAGATACTTTATTCATCCTTCAACCTAACAACTCACAGACTGTAGATACTTTATTCATCCTTCAACCTAACAACTCACAGACTGTAGATACTGTATTCATCCTTCAACCTAACAACTCACAGACTGTAGATACTTTATTCATCCTTCAACCTAACAACTCACAGTCTGTAGATACTTTATTCATCCTTCAACCTAACAACTCACAGACTGTAGATACTGTATTCATCCTTCAACCTAACAACTCACAGACTGTAGATACTGTATTCATCCTTCAACCTAACAACTCACAGACTGTAGATACTGTATTCATCCTTCAACCTAACAACTCACAGACTGTAGATACTTTATTCATCCTTCAACCTAACAACTCACAGACTGTAGATACTTTATTCATCCTTCAACCTAACAACTCACAGACTGTAGATACTGTATTCATCCTTTAACCTAACAACTCACAGACTGTAGATACTGTATTCATCCTTCAACCTAACAACTCACAGACTGTAGATACTGTATTCATCCTTCAACCTAACAACTCACAGACTGTAGATACTTTATTCATCCTTCAACCTAACAACTCACAGACTGTAGATACTGTATTCATCCTTCAACCTAACAACTCACAGTCTGTAGATACTTTATTCATCCTTCAACCTAACAACTCACAGACTGTAGATACTGTATTCATCCTTCAACCTAACAACTCACAGACTGTAGATACTGTATACATCCTTCAACTTAACAACTCACAGACTGTAGATACTGTATTCATCCTTCAACCTAACAACTCACAGACTGTAGATACTGTATTCATCCTTCAACCTAACAACTCACAGTCTGTAGATACTTTATTCATCCTTCAACCTAACAACTCACAGACTGTAGATACTGTATTCATCCTTCAACCTAACAACTCACAGACTGTAGATACTTTATTCATCCTTCAACCTAACAACTCACAGTCTGTAGATACTTTATTCATCCTTCAACCTAACAACTCACAGACTGTAGATACTGTATTCATCCTTCAACCTAACAACTCAGTCTGTAGATACTTTATTCATCCTTTAACCTAACAACTCACAGTCTGTAGATACTTTATTCATCCTTCAACCTAACAACTCACAGACTGTAGATACTTTATTCATCCTTCAACCTAACAACTCACAGTCTGTAGATACTTTATTCATCCTTCAACCTAACAACTCACAGACTGTAGATACTTTATTCATCCTTCAACCTAACAACTCACAGACTGTAGATACTGTATTCATCCTTCAACCTAACAACTCACAGTCTGTAGATACTTTATTCATCCTTTAACCTAACAACTCACAGTCTGTAGATACTTTATTCATCCTTCAACCTAACAACTCACAGTCTGTAGATACTTTATTCATCCTTCAACCTAACAACTCACAGACTGTAGATACTTTATTCATCCTTCAACCTAACAACTCACAGTCTGTAGATACTTTATTCATCCTTCAACCTAACAACTCACAGACTGTAGATACTTTATTCATCCTTTAACCTAACAACTCACAGTCTGTAGATACTTTATTCATCCTTCAACCTAACAACTCACAGACTGTAGATACTTTATTCATCCTTCAACCTAACAACTCACAGTCTGTAGATACTTTATTCATCCTTCAACCTAACAACTCACAGACTGTAGATACTTTATTCATCCTTCAACCTAACAACTCACAGACTGTAGATACTTTATTCATCCTTCAACCTAACAACTCACAGACTGTAGATACTTTATTCATCCTTCAACCTAACAACTCACAGACTGTAGATACTTTATTCATCCTTCAACCTAACAACTCACAGACTGTAGATACTTTATTCATCCTTCAACCTAACAACTCACAGACTGTAGATACTTTATTCATCCTTTAACCTAACAACTCACAGACTGTAGATACTGTATTCATCCTTCAACCTAACAACTCACAGTCTGTAGATACTTTATTCATCCTTCAACCTAACAACTCACAGACTGTAGATACTTTATTCATCCTTTAACCTAACAACTCACAGTCTGTAGATACTTTATTCATCCTTCAACCTAACAACTCACAGACTGTAGATACTTTATTCATCCTTCAACCTAACAACTCACAGTCTGTAGATACTTTATTCATCCTTCAACCTAACAACTCACAGACTGTAGATACTTTATTCATCCTTCAACCTAACAACTCACAGACTGTAGATACTTTATTCATCCTTCAACCTAACAACTCACAGACTGTAGATACTTTATTCATCCTTCAACCTAACAACTCACAGACTGTAGATACTTTATTCATCCTTTAACCTAACAACTCACAGACTGTAGATACTGTATTCATCCTTCAACCTAACAACTCACAGACTGTAGATACTTTATTCATCCTTTAACCTAACAACTCACAGACTGTAGATACTTTATTCATCCTTTAACCTAACAACTCACAGACTGTAGATACTTTATTCATCCTTCAACCTAACAACTCACAGACTGTAGATACTTTATTCATCCTTCAACCTAACAACTCACAGACTGTAGATACTGTATTCATCCTAACAACCCAGCTGCTTTGAGATGTTTTATTACTTTTAGAGCTTTTAGATGTTTTACTACAGAAAGTGTATGAAACCCATGACCAAAACAGTCTGTCATTCTGTCATTGTGTTACTTATGGATGGAATTATAGTGAAAATATATTATCCCCCTTTTTGCTGTGGACCCCCACGGATCCCTGGCCGTCCCCGTGCCCCACTTTGCCAACCAATGTAGTAAACACACAGTGTGTCAGGTGAGTGTGAATCTCTATTTATAGATCTTTGACATTTGACCCTCATGTTGGGTGGAATCCGGGACACGCAGGCTTGAATGAGTTGCAGAGCCAGCACATCAGCCCCATTTCCTGCAATACCATGATGCAAATGCACAAGAAAAGAAAGAAAAACAGGTCCACTAATTCTAACGGCTCCAGTTTTTCATGACAATTGTCAGGCTGGGCGCGGGGACGGGGCGGGTGAGGCGGGGACGGGGCGGGGGAGGCGCGGGGACGGGGCGGGTGAGGCGGGGCGTTAATGCGTCTGCTTGATGTGTTGTCTCTCTCCAGTGCACAGTCCCGTCATAAACCCCCGGCCGCCCTAACGAATGGCGCACTCACCGGACGACGCGCTTTACGCCGATGAAAGCTCTTCATCACGTTTGAATTATTCTAATCCATTTGCTTGTCAGGGCTAACCGCCGCGGCCGTTAGCGGCGGCGAGCGCGGGGCCCGCCGAGCGCCGTCGCGGCCGCGGCTCGTCGCTGCCCGTGAAATTTATACTTTCCATAAGTACTCGTAAAACCTTCAAAGCGTGACTGAGCGGAGGAGGGAGTCATAACCACCCCCGCCCCATCCCCCCCCCCCCCCACCCCCTGGGCCTAAGCCCCCCCCAACACACACATGCCCAGACATCCCAAACGACAAAGTCACTCACACTCACAGACAAATATCCAAAATGATGTAGAGAAGATAGCAACGCAGGGAAAACAGCTTGCAAACACAATAAAGAGCAACAGGCATCATTTCTCGTCCCGCTCACACAAGCAGCGATGGAGACCGAGGCCTCTAACGTGATGATGGTGTCTGACACCAAGCCCTTCTTCAACACGGGCCCGCCGCTCATAACAGCCAGAGCCCTCCACTCCTCTTGAGTTACGCCACGCATTTAACACAGCGCGTAAAAAAGCTGCTCAAACACAAACTGTGTGAGTCAAAGTGAGTCAAGCCCCCCCAACCCCCGCCCCCCCGGAATATGTAAGACCAAAAGCATCAGAGGGAAAAATAGCCTGGTAAACCAGCCGGTCACATGACCTCACATTAGTCTGGTAAAGCAGCAGGTCACATGACCTCACATTAGTCTGGTAAACCAGCCGGTCACATGACCTCACATTAGTCTGGTAAACCAGCCGGTCACATGACCTCAAATTAGTCTGGTAAAGCAGCCGGTCACATGACCTCACATTAGCCTGGTAAACCAGCCGGTCACATGACCTCACATTAGCCTGGTAAACCAGCCGGTCATATGACCTCACATTAGTCTGGTAAAGCAGCTGGTCACATGACCTCACATTAGTCTGGTAAAGCAGCTGGTCACATGACCTCACATTAGTCTGGTAAAGCAGCTGGTCACATGACCTCACATTAGCCTGGTAAAGCAGCTGGTCACATGACCTCACATTAGCCTGGTAAAGCAGCTGGTCACATGACCTCACATTAGCCTGGTAAAGCAGCCGGTCACATGACCTCACATTAGTCTGGTAAAGCAGCCGGTCACATGACCTCACATTAGCCTGGTAAACCAGCCGGTCACATGACCTCACATTAGTCTGGTAAACCAGCCGGTCACATGACCTCACATTAGTCTGGTAAAGCAGCCGGTCACATGACCTCACATTAGTCTGGTAAACCAGCCGGTCACATGACCTCACATTAGCCTGGTAAACCAGCCGGTCACATGACCTCACATTAGCCTGGTAAACCAGCTGGTCACATGACCTCACATTAGCCTGGTAAACCAGCTGGTCACATGACCTCACATTAGTCTGGTAAAGCAGCCGGTCACATGACCTCACATTAGTCTGGTAAAGCAGCTGGTCACATGACCTCACATTAGCCTGGTAAAGCAGCTGGTCACATGACCTCACATTAGTCTGGTAAACCAGCCAGTCACATGACCTCACATTAGTCTGGTAAAGCAGCTGGTCACATGACCTCACATTAGTCTGGTAAAGCAGCTGGTCACATGACCTCACACTAGCCTGGTAAAGCAGCCGGTCACATGACCTCACATTAGTCTGGTAAAGCAGCTGGTCACATGACCTCACACTAGCCTGGTAAACCAGCCGGTCACATGACCTCACATTAGTCTGGTAAACCAGCCGGTGACATGACCTCACATTAGTCTGGTAAACCAGCCGGTCACATGACCTCACATTAGTCTGGTAAACCAGCCGGTCACATGACCTCACACTAGCCTGGTAAACCAGCCGGTCACATGACCTCACATTAGTCTGGTAAACCAGCCGGTCACATGACCTCACATTAGTCTGGTAAAGCAGCCGGTCACATGACCTCACATTAGTCTGGTAAAGCAGCTGGTCACATGACCTCACATTAGCCTGGTAAAGCAGCTGGTCACATGACCTCACATTAGCCTGGTAAAGCAGCTGGTCACATGACCTCACATTAGCCTGGTAAAGCAGCTGGTCACATGACCTCACACTAGCCTGGTAAACCAGCTGGTCACATGACCTCACATTAGTCTGGTAAAGCAGCTGGTCACATGACCTCACACTAGCCTGGTAAACCAGCTGGTCACATGACCTCACACTAGCCTGGTAAACCAGCCGGTCACATGACCTCACATTAGTCTGGTAAACCAGCTGGTCACATGACCTCACATTAGTCTGGTAAACCAGCCGGTCACATGACCTCACATTAGTCTGGTAAACCAGCCGGTCACATGACCTCACACTAGCCTGGTAAACCAGCCGGTCACATGACCTCACATTAGTCTGGTAAACCAGCCGGTCACATGACCTCACATTAGTCTGGTAAAGCAGCCGGTCACATGACCTCACATTAGTCTGGTAAAGCAGCTGGTCACATGACCTCACATTAGCCTGGTAAAGCAGCTGGTCACATGACCTCACATTAGCCTGGTAAAGCAGCTGGTCACATGACCTCACATTAGCCTGGTAAAGCAGCTGGTCACATGACCTCACACTAGCCTGGTAAACCAGCTGGTCACATGACCTCACATTAGTCTGGTAAAGCAGCTGGTCACATGACCTCACACTAGCCTGGTAAACCAGCTGGTCACATGACCTCACACTAGCCTGGTAAACCAGCCGGTCACATGACCTCACATTAGTCTGGTAAACCAGCTGGTCACATGACCTCACATTAGTCTGGTAAACCAGCCGGTCACATGACCTCACATTAGCCTGGTAAAGCAGCTGGTCACATGACCTCACATTAGTCTGGTAAAGCAGCCGGTCACATGACCTCACATTAGTCTGGTAAAGCAGCTGGTCACATGACCTCACATTAGTCTGGTAAAGCAGCTGGTCACATGACCTCACATTAGTCTGGTAAAGCAGCTGGTCACGTGACCTCACATTAGCCTGGTAAACCAGCTGGTCACGTGACCTCACATTAGCCTGGTAAACCAGCCGGTCACGTGACCTCACATTAGTCTGGTAAACCAGCCGGTCACATGACCTCACATTAGTCTGGTAAAGCAGCCGGTCACATGACCTCACATTAGTCTGGTAAAGCAGCCGGTCACATGACCTCACATTAGCCTGGTAAAGCAGCCGGTCACATGACCTCACATTAGTCTGGTAAACCAGCCGGTCACATGACCTCACATTAGCCTGGTAAAGCAGCTGGTCACATGACCTCACATTAGCCTGGTAAACCAGCCAGTCACATGACCTCATAGCCTGGTAAAGCAGCTGGTCACGTGACCTCACATTAGTCTGGTAAACCAGCTGGTCACGTGACCTCACATTAGCCTGGTAAACCAGCCGGTCACATGACCTCACATTAGTCTGGTAAACCAGCTGGTCACGTGACCTCACATTAGTCTGGTAAAGCAGCTGGTCACATGACCTCACATTAGCCTGGTAAAGCAGCTGGTCACATGACCTCACATTAGCCTGGTAAACCAGCCAGTCACATGACCTCACATTAGCCTGGTAAAGCAGCTGGTCACGTGACCTCACATTAGTCTGGTAAACCAGCCGGTCACATGACCTCACATTAGCCTGGTAAACCAGCCGGTCACATGACCTCACATTAGTCTGGTAAACCAGCTGGTCACGTGACCTCACATTAGTCTGGTAAAGCAGCCGGCCACATGACCTCACATTAGTCTGGTAAAGCAGCTGGTCACATGACCTCACATTAGCCTGGTAAAGCAGACCGGCTGGTTTACCAGGCTAATGTGAGGTCACGTGACCGGCTGCTTTACCGGCTGCTTTACTGGCAGTGTTTCTCAACTGGTGCGTCGGGACCCAAAAGTGGGTCGCGGATGTGTGATGATGCTGGCGTCCGCGGCCAACATGAGAACTCACTTTTAAAGCCAGAGTGAGGCGACTGGTACCATGTGAAACTAGAAGACCTAAGACATCCATTGGTACCAACCTCCCATGCTACCTTGTTGCAAAGGGGGCTAAATGATGCTACAAAATTAGGCTAAATTCTGAAAATTGGGTCGCGACTTGATGACTAAGGAAAAATGTGGGTTGTGAGGCTAGACCTGTTGTGAATCACTGGGTTAGAGCACTTTGTCATTTCTGAAAACACCCTCGCAGGGCTGGAGGCCAGATGGTCTGTTAGAACCAAATGAAATGTGAGTTCACGTGACCGGCTGGTTTACCAAGCTGAGGGAAAAACACAGCGGCTACCATTGTTTCATTTTGTCACCATTAGAACGAGCAGGGAGGCTTTCAGTGGCAGGTGGGGTTTGGATCTTCAAAAGCAGATCTGGAAGTGATCCGGCTTGCAATGGGGTCTGAATTTGGGGGGGATTTTGGACACGTGTGCATAGAAGCAATGCCAAGAGACACAGGGCCAAGTGAGGAGCTCACAGTCTCATTAAATCTCATTATATGATCAGATCTCCAACGCAACATGGCATCAAGATGAAAAGTGGAGCTGTAGCGTAGAAAAAAGAACAAAAAAGAGGAGAGAAGGGCAGGCAGCCTTGCTTTCATCCCAGGTGTAGGGTGCTATCATCCCCCTTCCCCCATATGCCCCCACCACCCCACAACAACCACCTCCCCCACCCCAACCCCCCAAAAGGTGAAATAAGATTGTCACTCCGGCGCATCCCGCTCGATCCTGATGAGCTCGGGAATAAATATGCAAAAAAGCATCGGGGTGAAGAAGAGAGGAGGGGAGGAAAAAGGGAAAAAAGAGGCAATCAAGGATAGCCGCGGCGCGCGGGCCGGACTATAAATCTCTGTCTGTTTCAATCGCCGCCGTGGCCGAAACGGTGTAAAATTCGAGCGGGGATGTCATCAATTTCTGTTAGCTCCTCTGTCCCTTTCTGTGCCGCTCGGCGGGCAAACGTGATGGATTGATTTTGTCACTTGTGCTCGGTTCACAGTATGTTAACATGGAAGGGCAGAGTTGGGTTATGGAGAGAGGGTTATTAGCGTCTTGGTTGTGACTGGACTCCCTCTCTCTCTCTCATCTCTTTGGCTGATAGTCTCTCTCTCTATCTCCCATCTCTGTCACTTTGCCTTACTCTCAATCTGCTTGCTTCTCCCATTCATCAGGCCTCCATGCGCATCGGCCTGCCGCCCTGCCTCCACCTGTCTCTCTGTCTCCAACCACCAGGGTTATCTCTCCACCTGTCTCTCTGTCTCCACCCACCAGGGTTATCTCTCCACCTGTCTCTCTGTCTCCACCCACCAGGGTTATCTCTCCACCTGTCTCTCTGTCTCCACCCACCAGGGTTATCTCTCCACCTGTCTCTCTGTCTCCACCCACCAGGGTTATCTCTCCACCTGTCTCTCTGTCTCCACCCACCAGGGTTATCTCTCCACCTGTCTCTCTGTCTCCACCCACCAGGGTTATCTCTCCACCTGTCTCTCTGTCTCCACCCACCAGGGTTATCTCTCCACCTGTCTCTCTGTCTCCACCCACCAGGGTTATCTCTCCACCTGTCTCTCTGTCTCCACCCACCAGGGTTATCTCTCCACCTGTCTCTCTGTCTCCACCCACCAGGGTTATCTCTCCACCTGTCTCTCTGTCTCCACCCACCAGGGTTATCTCTCCACCTGTCTCTCTGTCTCCACCCACCAGGGTTATCTCTCCACCTGTCTCTCTGTCTCCACCCACCAGGGTTATCTCTCCACCTGTCTCTCTGTCTCCACCCACCAGGGTTATCTCTCCACCTGTCTCTCTGTCTCCACACACCAGGGTTATCTCTCCACCTGTCTCTCTGTCTCCACCCACCAGGGTTATCTCTCCACCTGTCTCTCTGTCTCCACACACCAGGGTTATCTCTCCACCTGTCTCTCTGTCTCCACACACCAGGGTTATCTCTCCACCTGTCTCTCTGTCTCCACCCACCAGGGTTATCTCTCCACCTGTCTCTCTGCTTCCACCCACCAGGGTTATCTCTCCACCTGTCTCTCTGTCTCCACCCACCAGGGTTATCTCTTCCTTATCCCCCTTACGTCCACTTGTCTCTTTCCATATATCTACACCCACCTCTGCGTATCTTTTTCCACATCCGCCTATCTCCTCCTTATTCCACCTAAGTCTACCTGCTCCCATTGATCTCCTCCTAGATCCACCTACCTCTATCTCCATCTTTATGCACTTAACTAAACCTATTTCTGCCTATACAGTAGAGTGCCAACGTCATACCCTCTTCCGGCTTCGGCATGGGGCCTAACCAATTTCATTCCCCATTCATTTTTTCATATTGTAAAATCATTACAAAACGAGTTTTACTTGGTCAAACCAAGAAATTCAGTTGCAGTATATTCAGAATC
The DNA here is from genome assembly GCF_964638095.1 of Poromitra crassiceps. Lineage (NCBI taxonomy): Eukaryota > Metazoa > Chordata > Actinopteri > Beryciformes > Melamphaidae > Poromitra > Poromitra crassiceps. Next base: position 85,997,368 of record NC_139625.1, on the reverse strand, counting down.
AGGAGAGACCATAGAACATTTCATTCAGAAAAATAAAAGAAATATTTTTCTTTTCTTCTTTTCTTCTCTTCTTCTTGGTTTTGGTCCAGGGGAACTGCAGGTTGGGAATCTAGTCTCGTCTGGTGAGACAATAAACCCTTTTCACATCAAGCATTGTGAGGTGGTAAAGCAGGAAGTAAAGCAGATTTACTATTAATGATGGTTCCATCCCATTTAGGTGTTCCAATGCCAGGGCCCTCATTAATGGTACTGTTCACACCTGCTTTACTTCCTGTTATACCACCTCAAAACGGGTGCTGTGAAAATGGCCAGTGATACGAGGATGGGGCCAGCTTTCATGAAGAGTAAAGCTGAAAACGTGACCGGGAAGGATCATTATACAGTGCTATTACCTCTTTATCGGGGGGCTTGGTCAACACAATCGAAATAAGCTACACCTTCTTGACTTATACGCCCTGGGATCATTTTCACTCCATTGCCATAATTACTCGGACGCTCGAGGACACAATTAAATTTTATAATGTCAACAGCTGACCTTTCTAGTGGACGGTTATGGGCAAGTCCATCAGAGCTGAAATAGTGGGTAAAAACCAGCCTCCTATACAGTTCTGGAGCGAAAAGGCCAGTTTGGACCTAATCCAGAGATTAAAGCAGTAATCAAGGCTTCCTGTAGCTCTTAAAGTGGTCATCCTCAAGATCGCCGTTCTTTTATTGACCATGAAACCTTCGTCTTCAGGAGACAACTGCAGCTTCAGCAACAGTAGCTGGATGCTGAAGAGCAGTTTCCAATGCATGAAATGAAACCGAGATGGTGTTATGAACATTTTACTTCAACTATAGATGTTTATTTTTGCGGTGCAATTTCAACCCTCCATAATATTCATATGATAATATGATATATTACACAATACAACTTGTTTCACGAAAACACATTTGAGAATTTTGGAATAAAGTAAATTGTTTTATAAGAAGTGCCTCTCTACACATGATGTATGTAATAGATGGTATTGGTTCAGTTGCTAATGTTAGCTATCAAGCATAGGAAGCACCAATTGCTTCCTTTTCCTTGGATTTTGTTGTTGTTGACATTTGAGTTCCTGTAGGTGGCGCTCTTTCCCTTCACCCATGGTGGCTATAGCTGCTCTTGCTACCTTCTTCTTCTACTGATTCCTAACAAACCGGAAATATAAAATGCATCACTTCGTGCCAGAGGATTTTTCCCAAGAAAAAACTATCTGACAGCAAATAGCAAATGGAAAAGCTGTCATTAGCTGGATATACGTACAGTAGGTTGTGTTGTACGTTCACACACCAAGGCGGAAGGAACGCTTAACTCGCGTGAGTTTGCTCCCGTGCATTATTCGCTCAAGTTACAAATTTGAACTCGAGTGAACGGGCGATAAGGCGAAAATCATGCCATGAAAAGGGACGTCTCTCGCTCGGGGCGAAATCTCATCTACTCGAGCATTTGGATTGGCTTTTTTGTGTGACCAAGTTTAATTGTTTTTTCTTTTTTTTCCCATATAAGGAGACATAGATATCATAATCACGTGAAAGAAAAATATTGTTGACATAGCATAACATGTACCTCAATACAGTAAACACATATTATCCTAGTGCATATGATTCAGAGATGGAATGAGATATAAAAAACAAATGCCGCAAAATTCACAACAATGTTTTGTACCTCATCTGAATCGTACAACAGAAGAATGTAAACATATTATGTATATATATAGCAGCGTGAGTTTTTAATTCTATTGAATGATAATATTATCTATTGAATTATAATATTAGAATTAAACCATATGGTTGTCGTTGCCTCTCACAAATTGACAATGTGGCTATAATTGTGATTTCACTTTTTTCCATTACTAGAGTAAGAGCTTTAACTCAGCCTTCATACCCTGTATGCTCCCTATTGATCCTTCTAAAGACAGAATATTGTAAAAAGAAAAAAGTCAATGTTGTATATTGTGGATATTTCCATCTCATTGCTAGTATTTTCATTAGCTGCTGATGTTCAACAGAACATTGTCTTTTTCTGATGACATGATAAGGTAAGAGAAGAGTCATCATTCACTAAGAAAGTATTTGGAAGACAGGGTATGATTCCGTTCATTGTATCTGATAATGCTCTTGCCACTTGTGTCCAGAACATATTGATATTGACCCCTGGACATTCCCATAATAGTGTATATTATGATTTTGTTGTGTTTGCCTTGACTTTATGCAATCTCCTCACGAATATTCGAAAATGTGGCCTGTGTGAACGTACAGTTAGAGGCAGGAATATATGAAAATGCTGTGGACAGAGCCCAGCCAAATACCAATACAACACACTCCTACACAGACACACACACGCACACACGTACACACAGACACACACACGCACACACGCACACACACACATGCACGCACGCACCACCATGCACGCGCGCGCGCACACACACGCGCATGCACAGATCCGTTTACCAGTGAAAAGCAGTGTTTGGTCTGAGCCAAACAGCTGAAATTGGACTCTTGAATAGAAAACAGTGGAAGTTTACAAAAAGCAGATCCAGAAAGTCTGCCAAACACATGGCTTGGTGTGTGTGTGTGTGTGTGTGTGTGTGTGTGTGTGTGTGTGTGTGTGTGTTTGCGTGCGTGCATGCGTGTGTGTGTATGTGTGTGTGTGTGTGTGCGTGTGTGTGTATGTGTAAACAGTTCCTTGTCAGTGGGCTGTTGGTTGCAGTGTGCGCTCATCACCTTTTGTTAACCCACTAATCCTATTAGGCTTCCTTATTCTTTGACACACACACACACCCCCACACACACTCTCTCTCACACACACAAACACACACACACACACACTCTCTCTCACACACACACACACACACACACACACCTGATTTAATCCTCTTCATTTTTCTTTCACATTCACTCTTGTAGCTGTGTTAGCCAAAAAAACATCATGTCGGTTGTTGTGACATTGGTTTAAGATGACCAGATTTCTTAATGAAAAATGGGGACATTTCAAGTTTGGCAGTCAATCTATCATTAAAATATCCAATGTTATTATCTATGAAATAAAAAATGGGGCAATTCCAGTTTAATGTATTTTGACCACTAGGGGTGCAACAGATCACAAAACTCACAGATCGGATCGTGTCACGGTTTTGATGTGACAGATTGGATCATTTTTCGGATCAGCAATTATTATTATGTTTTTAATGTTCTACTTTGATTAAAGAAAAAACATTCAAATATGCTATGCAAAGTAGGGGTGCTCCAATCCGGCTAAGCCACGATCCGATCCAATTCCGATTCCTCGGGTCACGATCCGATTCCAGAATTGATTCTCGATTCCAACGATTCTCGATTCCAGAATCTAGAATCGATTCTCAATTCCAACGATTCTCGATAATACTGTATATAATAGACTTTGGGGGAAGACACTAACCCGAGTTTAACTATGGCAGTACACAAATTAAAGTCAAAGTGCAAATAATGAACTTACTACTAACTGCCCCATGCAGAGGGAATCCAAACTGCTCACACTGGCATTATTATAGTGCCATGCTTTACCCACAGAGCTAGCCAGGAGAGGTGAAGGAAAAAGAGTTCTCTCATCTCTCATGTGTGATTTTAGATTTGACCTTTCTTTTGAATTCTTCTGTGCTTTTTTATAATTGTTTTGCCTTATTATACCTGCGGTCTTTGGTGTGCTTATTCTGGTGTACAAACACTTTGTAACCTTGTTAAGAAAGGTGCTATACAAATATTTATAACAAATGTTTATTTGATTATTATTATCATAATGGTGATTTGGTGGACATATTCCACAGTGTAACATTGTAAGGCAGGCTGATGACAGTGGCGCAGTCAGGCCACTCACTGAACAGCAGGCCAGGCGCCGGCCTACTGGTTTACTGGTGGTTTTATTACTTTATTCAGGATTAAAGTGGGTGCATCTCATTGTAAAATTGGACTTGGCCCAAATCAGGCTTCAAACGGCCCAAATTGGCTTCAAACGCCCCAAATCTGGCTTCAAACGACCCAAATCTACCTTCAAACGACCCAAATTGGGCTTCAAACGATTTGGGCGCGATGCGCGCGTCGGCCCGTATCGGCCTGGCCTGCTTGGTATCTAATGCCCGGCCTGAATTATGATCCCAGTCCGCCCCTGGCTGCTACATCATTAATTTGATGAAGGAAGCAAAGATTGTTGAAACCATAGCCGCATATTCAGATAGCTGCAAACGTATAAATGGTCTACCAGACAGCATGTCAAACGATAGCCACATAGTCAACAGTCTTTTTGAAGACTGCGAGCGGCTAGCTGCTTTCACGACTGTTGTCACATACACTGCGTGTGTGAGCAGCATACTAGTTAGCTAATGTTGGCGTTGCTAATGCTAACATCGCTACCGCTAGCCATCGACAGTAAAATGCTAACTAGCGATCTCATTCATGCCAGCCAGCTAACGCTAGCTAGCACTATTGTCTGCTGCAACTGCAGCTTTGTCTCCCGTGTACATCGTCCGACACATTTTAATTTAATCTGTTTATGTGACTCTTCCTGCCAGCCAGCTAACGCATAGTTGGCTTCTTTACAGAGCGGCAGAGCTCTTCCACTCTTGTGTTGACGAGTGGATCACGTGCTTTTTTCAACAGACCTGATTGGTTCCGCGGCGCAGTGTTGCCTTCATGTGCAACTCTTGGGAGCTGGGAATCGATCCAGGAATCGTGGCATTTAAGAATCGCAATCCTTTCAAGAATCCATTTTTGGAGCACCTCTAATGCAAACAGTGCAGATGTTCTCATCATAGTGGTGTACAAAGAAACAGTGAATTTAAATAAACAAATAAATGTAGTAATTATTTACTCCAAAAAATAGAGAGCCTAAATAAACTCCATTAATAATACAATTATTTGCTACTTTGACTCTGATGCGGACGCCTATCCTGTCTGTCTCTGTCGTCTTGCTCAGTGTCCCGCCCTCAGCTGATTGGTTACACACCTCTCCCAACTCAGATACGTGGGCATTGAACATGTTATGGCCCCTAGACGCGGGGGGAACATGGACAATCTCCTTCTAAAGAGAGAACTATGGTGGATTGACTTTTTGGGCACCATGGCACCTCAATGAGGACTTTGATGTCAGGCCTTACTTGTGAGACCTCTGTGCTGTACTCATTTTCCAGTTGTTTTTTGCCTTTTATTTCCTTTTGATACAAGACTGCATGGATGAATGTTCTCTGTGAGATACTTAGAGGGCCGAGCTGATTGACAGCGTCCATTTCTATATAAAAAATATGTCTAAAAATATGTCTAAAAAATATGTTGAATATGTTCAAAAAATTATATTCTAAAATATGTTGTGCATATTAGCGTGCAGTGATTGCTGTGTAGAGCTATTGTATGTTCATTCAGATAGGTTCTGCTATCATTTTTCCTTTCCCTTAGAATGTGATTTATGCTTTGTGAAACTATTTTGAAGATTGTACCTGGGTCTGCCTCCACACCACTAGGCGGAGACAAAGACCCATGAAAATGCTATTTAAGCACTTCCTTTGCAAATGTATTTTTCACTTGACACTGACGAAGGCCCGAATTGGGCCGAAACTGTTTGTCCCAATAAATGTCGCCACGGGAGCTATCAAAAACTTGTGTTGCGAGCCCTTTTTTCGTTTATTTTCCTGTTTAGTACAGTTGAGCTCAGCACCAACCAGTGGATGTGCGTAAGTCTCTGGATGCTTACACACCTATGCCACAGACAGGCAAAGAGACAGCTGGTTCAGCCCTCATCCCCGAGGGAGGGAGCACCGCGTACCACCACTGGTGGTAACCCGTACCATAGGTTGAGAACCACTGACCAGTATTCAAACAGAAACAGCGGTGCATTGAATCGTGGAGGAACCGTAGCGAAAAACTGCACACCGTTTTACAGTTTGAACACACCCTGGCTGGGAGTTGCTCACAGCAAGTGGAGCTGTCTCTGTGTGTTTTTCGAGCTGCAGGCAGCATATCGCCGCGTAAGTTGCATAAAAACCACAGTCTTGTGATCTATTTCAATGATGACAAGCTTGCCCACTTTCCCAGTTACACGACTGAAAATGCCTGAACTTCACAGCCTATACGGGATGTCACTCAATTACATGAGTCGCTCGCTCTCCTTCCCGAACGTAACGTGGCGCATCTGGCTCGTTTCACTACAACACTCTTGTCTTTTCACTGCAACACATGTAGATGTAGGTTAATTGTTACACTTTCAAAAAGTAACAGCGGCAGTTAAAATGTATTTCACTTGATTTCACTTCAATTTGCGTGCTGAACTGTGGGGGGTAATCTGTACTGTAAGTATCTTCACTACAGCTTTAAAAATGAGCCTGCTAGAGCCTCTGAAAGACAGTAATCGCGGCTGCGGATGAGGAGTAGAAAATCGGGGACATTTTCGGGGACAGCTCCATCCGGGGACGGGTCACCAAAAACGGGGACATGTCCCCAAAAATCGGGGACGTCTGGTCATCTTGGTTGAGTTTTAGACATCTAGTTTAAGGTTCGGGTTATGGTTTGACTTAGCGTGCCCCGGCTTATTTGAATATCACCCTCCCGTAGCGTTGACTTTAGATGTTGTGGAAGTTCTGTTGGACGACCCTGCATGTCCATCAATGATGAAAAAGGCTACCTTTGGCATGGGTATAGTCACGCTGAGGTACTTCTAGTCAACAAATAGTCAACATAGAATGCGTTGGGCTTGTGGGCTGTAGTATATATAGCAGGGCTGTCATTGAGAAACCACTCGTAGCAAAGATCAATGCACAAAGTTGAACAACCTGGTGTAAGGAGCACAAAACGTGCAGCCAACAGCACTGCAAGTCATCTGCTGACGAGTCTTTCACAAGTTCTCCTCCAGACAGGTAAAGAAGCCTTCAACTCACAATGGCTGCCAACACTGCCAGCCTATTGTATTAATCACCTACTGTACACTAGTAATATGTCATTATGTTGGCCACCTTCCTGCACTTTCAATACTAAGGAATTGAAGGGAGAAGGAGGAGAGAAGACAGGCGGAGGCGCCCTGGGGAAAAATGGAGAGAGGCGCACAGCCAGCCATGCGCTAACATTTGGTTCCCATTAGCCAGCGCTACATTCAGGGTTCGAGTTATGGGGGGACCTATGGGGTCTTGGACCCCATAGCTAGAGTCTGGGACCCCATAGTCCAGAACACCTGTGGGACCCCCACAAATATAACTTTTTTATTTTTATTTATTTTTTCCTTTTTTGTGTTCCAAATAACACATTTTTCGATGGAAGAATTATTATTATTTATGTTAACTAGATAAATAGGCTAAATAAGAAACATGTTTTCAGTTTTCCCAAAACAACCGTTTGAATTGTTGTGTGAAATAGGCTGCATTTCACCTCCAAGACACCATGTGCCGCCCATGAGCGCGTGTTCTACTGCTACAACCGAGTTGCAGGGAGAAGAAGCCACAACATGCAACCATCACGTGATGTAAACAGCCGCCTGAGCCAACAAGATCTTATTAATCTTTAGTATAGCGTTATCATGCCACTGAAGAAAAGGCTGAAGCTGCCAACGGGGTGTACAAGCCTGGATAGCTTCGGTTTCAGAAAGAAACAAAGAACGGCTTCAGACAACGGACAACGACCTGTTAGTGCAACAGCTAGGTTGCTACTAGCTAATTAGTCTGGGCACCTTCCACCCCGCTTTTTGTCATGGGGGCGTAAACCCCGGACCCAGAATTAACACCGGATGGCAATGCGCCTAACAACGTCTTTGTTGCCGTTAGCTTGACGCGGTGATGTTACCTAAACTAGAGTCTGATCAAAACAAAGCTAGCGTTACATAAAACAAAACGTTTATGCAATATGGCATCTCCGCCACCACCGCCTGACACACCGGTCAAAACGGTGAAAGAGGATTCTGATACTTGAGTCAAATTGTCAAGTTAACGTGAAAGTTGACGAGCTAGAAACGCTGCCATCCGGTCTAGGGCGGGCTCTAGGCGGGAACCAGTAGGGTGACAAAATCAATTGTGGGCGGGAGCCAGGCTCTTTCTCGCCGAGAAGAGCCTGGTGACGCGAGGTTACTAGCTAATAGGTAAGCTAACGTTATGGATGATGTCGTGGACACAGCTGAGAGCAGAGGAGTCTGAGATTTTTCATTTTGTAAGTATTACGCCTACAGTTGTTTTTGTTCTAACAAGATGCTGCTACTGTATCTGCTGAAATATGCTGCTGTTTGTTGCAATTTGTTTTTCATTCACAAGTTCTTGATTACCTGTGCACAAGGGGTTTGTTCGTAAGGTTAGCCTACTCTGGTAACTTCCGGTCTGTTGTTGCTATGCAACGGTAGCGTAGGGGATGGCTGCCCCATTCATCTGTTTTCTTCTTGTTGTTGTTTTTAGATAGCGTTTCTTGCTGAGTGCAGAGAACTGCTCGGAAAGCAAATTGTATGAGCATTATGTATTTATTTGTGTAGTTTTTGATTTATAAGTGCAGAGACAGAGTTAAATAAATGTTAATTTAAGTTAAGCAATTTTGTCTCATTTGTAAAATTAAATTGTTGTATTTTATCAGATGCAAGTGTAAGACTGAATAATAACATCATACAACAGTCTAAACCGAATGTTAATTTAAAATTAGATATTCCTCTAAATCTGGCTTCAAACGGCCACAATTTGAGGAAAAAACGGCCCAATTTTTTTCCGGCGACGGTTTAGGGGGACCCCATAGCTATCTGACTATAACTCGAACCCTGGCTACATTTATGTGGCATCATGTTAAAAATCACGACATAAATGATGCACGTTGTAAATGTTGTCTATCAGTTTCCAGGGGTTACGCTGCCAGGGGTTACGCTGCTGGGTTACGCTGTCAGGGGTTATGTTGGGTTACGCTGCCAGGGGTTACGCTGCTGGGTTACACTGCCAGGGGTTACGCTGCTGGGTTACGCTGCCAGGGGTTACGCTGCTGGGTTACGCTGCCAGGGGTTACGTTGGGTTACGTTGCCAGGGGTTACGTTGCCAGGGGTTACGCTGGGTTACGCTGCCAGGGGTTACGCTGGGTTACGCTGCCAGGGGTTACGCTGCTGGGTTACGCTGTCAGGGGTTAGTTGGGTTACGTTGCCAGGGGTTACGTTGGGTTACGCTGCCAGGGGTTACGCTGGGTTACGCTGCCAGGGGTTACGCTGGGTTACGCTGCCAGGGGTTACGCTGCCAGGGGTTACGCTGCTCGGTTACGCTGTCAGGGGTTAGTTGGGTTACGTTGCCAGGGGTTACGTTGGGTTACGCTGCCAGGGGTTACGCTGGGTTACGCTGCCAGGGGTTACGCTGGGTTACGCTGCCAGGGGTTACGCTGCCAGGGGTTACGCTGCCAGGGGTTACGCTGGGTTACGCTGCCAGGGGTTACGCTGCCAGGGGTTACGCTGGCAGGGGTTACGCTGGGTTACGCTGCCAGGGGTTACGCTGGGTTATGCTGCCAGGGGTTACGCTGGGTTACGCTGGCAGGGGTTACGCTGGGTTACGCTGCTGGGTTACGCTGCCAGGGGTTACGCTGCCAGCGGAACGTCTGTAGGGAAGCAAAAGGTAGATTAGGCGGAAGATTGATGAACGGAAAAGTTTGGAGCTGAAGCACGGTCGGGTTCGCAGTCAACTGAGGACACTTCCACCGTGGAGAAAAGTCACTTTACCCTATGGTTCAGTGGGTTAACGGGAAAGCCATCCAATAAACCATGAACACCCTCATCATCATTTTGAGAGGTGTTGTTCTGCTCTCTATTTGAATTAACACAAATGTGTAAACCCCCTTGTTGATTCCTTAGGTTGAAATGCCAGTGATTCTTTTCTATTGGTTGTGAGTGACTAAGTGACAACATGCTGTGGTATTCAACATATTGCCACATCCTTTCTGGTAGCAAGCTGCATTGTGGGTGTCGCTGGTAGAAATGTCAGTATTTGGGGGCAGGGGCGTTGTAAGTCAGGGCAGAGGCGGTAGCGGCGGCAGGAGGAGTATATTTCACTGATACTGATCTCATGCTTTCTGACAGTAATGGTACTTATGGTAATGTCCTCTCTGAACCAGACATGGCCCTCTGCGCTCTCACACGCACTGCATCGCTCCCCGACAGCGCACTGATTTAACACTAGGAAAGCCAAAGGCCCACGGCGCTGGATATTTAAAAATGTAGAATTTACATTTTCTGCAACACTGTCAATGAAACGGTCTCATCCTTCCGTGACTCCTCTTAAATATTCAGGCTTTAAAGACCTGCATAACAAAGGTAAAACAAAACAAAAAAAACGACCAGGAGTGTAACTAGTTTTTGCAGTTTTCTCCACACGATATACCCCCAGAACAATAGGTTACGCTTTTGTTTTCATTGATCAAGTGAGCGCCACCAAACTGTGTTATAACCACTTTCACACATCTGATTACGCCGTCGTCTTGACAATGAAAGATCCAAACCTCTTTGTTTTCTAAGGACAGTTAAATCGGGGGTATCCTTGCCACTGTATTTGCCGAGAAATAATCTCATTTTGTGCTCAACGTCCTAAAAATGAGCTGTTCTGATGATAGACAGTAAATACAGTATATACAGTAAATAGCCTCTGGCGTTAGCTAGCTGTTGGTCCATTATCTATGTTGCCTAACTGGGGTTCACCAAGCTCAAAACGCCACCGATAATATCTTTTAACCAGTTATGCTGTTTCCATAAAGCCCATCAGCTTTGACATCTGTTGGCCAGTTTGTTGATAATAAGCGATATTGTGGCTTCTAAACAAATGTGTTTTTTTTACGGAGGTATGACAAGAAACAGTATGGCCGCACACTTCCGTTGTATCGCAGACAGTTTCCTGAAGACAAGAGGCAACACTGTTCTGCTTCTTTTACAACAGTGCCTGCAGTCATCATAGACCATAGAACATTTCACTCAGTCCGAAATAAAAAAAAAACATCTAAAAAACATTTTCTTCAAATCTGTAATTCTTTTACGTTTTGGTCCGAGTGAAATGTTATGTGGTCTCTCCTGTTTCTAAATATATCTGAACCGTTTGGTTTGAACAAGTAAAACTATTTTTTTACAAGCATTTTATGAAATGTCTATGGGAAAATAAATGGCGGATGAAAATCTCTGGTACAGTGCTGAAGCAGGAAGTAGGCGGTCACTTTGCCTCTAGAAGTAGTGCACACAGCCAAGAGAGGGAATGCTGTATTATGCTGCTTTGTCTAGCCTGACAGCCACACCAATTCCCAACAGTCAATGCTAATAAACATGAGCTCACTGATTGGCTACAGTGAAAGCACGTCGGAGGCCAGATGTAACGTACTTGGCTGCAGCCGCATATAACGACACACAACCACACAACTCACCTCCTCTCTCTCTGGGAAGTTGGTCACGATGTTATTTGTGATTTTCACAAAGTCATACATCAAGGACAGGCTGATAAAAATAGCGGGGACACGTTCATTCATTTCAATAGAGCAAAAACAAAAAACAAGGAAGTCAAGCCTGCATGCCGTCTATAGCAAATCAGACTTGCCGCGACACTATGTGACGTAGTCATCGACACTAGAAATGTCACTAGGTAGCAGACACTTCTCGTCGACTCAAGTCCTCATTTGACAGACCACGCATACATAGCACACATTACTGTAGGTGCCGGGGTGGTGGAGTCGTAAATCATGTGCCTTTCATGCCGGAGACTGGACTTCAGGTCCCACTGTGTTCAAAGTCTACACACCAACTGTCATTATATTGAACATATTAACGAATATCGAGCTGAACCCAAAAATGTCATATTTTTCATTTTAGTTCAAATACCTGGGTATTCAGTCCACCTATTTATTAATGTATGCAAAGAAAATCACAAAAATCAAATTTCTTTCGTTTTTCGACACTTTTCACATCAAAAGTTAATTTTTCAAGATTTCATTCATAACAGTAATCTACAGTTTGCTAACGTCACATAGTACTATCAAATTTCTATTCCATTTCAACCAATCATATCACGACCGATCACGACATGGCAGCTGTCAATCAATCTTTATTTCAGGAGAATTTTCTCCTCCAAATGAAGGAGAAAATGGCACCTAGTGTCTGTAACCTGGCAGCATTTCTAGCCCATAAACTAACTACTAACTTGGCCAATTGCATGTAACATACAAAATAAAGCAAACGGTAATGTCTAAGAATGCAAAGAAATGTAACTGGCTCGTTAAACTCGCATTCCAGGATAACGTTAACGTAAGGGGTCACACTCGCCCCTCAGAGATTCCAGGCGTGCAGGCAGCACTCATGCATCGGATTGTCCGCTCCGCTCCACACAGAAGCAGCTGGCTGCCTGGTACTCTGCGGATCTCACTCGCGTAGCACCACAACACGATGAATCCCACTCGATTTGGGAGCGGAACACATCAGGATTGGCCAAATCCAAATCCAGTCCCCAAAATTGTCAAATCAAATCATCGACCTGCTACTATGGCCCGCCTTTCAACCTGTCATCTCAGACAAGTTTTGTTTTTCAGTCTGAAACGTGACTCCGACCCACGTGCCACTTGGGTTCATCTCGTCTTTAAAGCTTTGTCAGCTGTTCGCCAAGAGTAGCCGGACGTGGCCTATTTTCTGATGCATGCACCTTGGGGGAAGCTGCACGTAACCATTGACCAACCTAAGTCAGCGTGACGGCACCCATTGTTTTTTTGGTCTCCCGTTTTAAAGCTTAGTGTGGCCGTCGCCATCTTGGGGTTCTTGTACAGCTCGCGCGAGACGGCTTGAGACCGGGGGTTTCCCAAAGCCGCAGCTCCGCCTGCTATTGGTCTGCAATCAGCAAGCTGCGCGATCACTGGTCAGGTGACCTGTCAATCACGCCCAAAACATAGTCTATTTTAGTCTGAATAGATACAGATACTGTGTGGGTTAGGGTAACGCCCCCAAACTGTTACTAATGTTACAAAATGTTACGCCTACGAGCGGGGTAAAAAAAACATATCTCAATGGGCTAACTCACCAAAGGACGGTGCCGCTGCTCTACACTACAGGATTTGGGATTCTAGAGCAGGTACATAAACGTCTGTGCAGATGTGCGTTTACTGCGGTGGTTGAATCCCCGATCCTGTCTGTCTGGGCTGGGCTACCGTAGCAGCTAAATGCTAACTATGCTGAATGGGGAGAACGGGAGGATTTACCACACCCTGACCACACTCCCAGGCAGCTACCCCAGCGTCTATGACGAGACATTGACTGTATCTATTGAGAGCCAAAGTGAAACGTCACTTCCTGCTTTCTCCCTGTACCAGCGCTGTGAAAAATATGAATGGTGGTGGATGGAGAATAATGTTACTTTTTTGATCCCGTTTGAATTGTGCCACGGGGTGCCAACGCTAATTTTGTCAATTTAAAACATAACTTTGCATGTCAAGAAAGTCACCGTTTGTCGCCAAACTGTTGCACTAGAAGTTATAAATCAGAAAGACTACATACACTGTCGCCTAAGTGACGTCACTTTCTCTACCAGCAAAGACCGGCGACATGCCACGAGCTTCCACGAGCTATGTAGTTTTTATATGAAACTAACCCCTACGTTTCAATCTGACGACAAACTGCAACTTTCTTGACATGCAAAGTTATGTTTTAAATTAACAAAATTAGTGTTGGCACCCCGTGGCACAATTCAAACGGGATCAAAAAAGTAACCTTATTCTCTGTTCACCGCCATTCATATTTTTCGCAGCGCTGGTACAGGGAGAAAGCAGGAAGTGACGTTTCACTTTGGCTCTCTATGGGTGAGTTATACACCCCCGACTACTTCTTGGAGCCAGCCTGAAGTTGCCATTGGAGGAACTACAGCTTTCAGTATCACTTCCATGGTTCAAACCCCGCGCTCGCTGCCTGCACCTCACAGCAGAGAGGAGGGTGAGGAGAGGAGGGTGGGGGTGGGCTCGCTGCCTGCACCTCACAGCAGAGAGGAGGGTGAGGAGAGGAGGGTGGGGGTGGGCTCGCTGCCTGCACCTCACAGCAGAGAGGAGGGTGAGGAGAGGAGGGTGGGGGTGGGCTCGCTGCCTGCACCTCACAGAGGAGAGGAGGGTGAGGAGAGGAGGGTGGGGGTGGGCTCGCTGCCTGCACCTCACAGCAGAGAGGAGGGTGAGGAGAGGAGGGTGGGGGTGGGCTCGCTGCCTGCACCTCACAGCAGAGAGGAGGGTGAGGAGAGGAGGGTGGGGGTGGGCTCGCTGCCTGCACCTCACAGAGGAGAGGAGGGTGAGGAGAGGAGAGGAGGGTGGGGGTGGGCTCGCTGCCTGCACCTCACAGCAGAGAGGAGAGGAGAGGAGAGGAGGGTGGGGGGCAGGAGGAGGAAGGACGAGAGATGCCCTCAACAACCAGCGGCTTCTCCTTTCTCCTTCACTCATGCGTCCATGCCCTCATCCCTGTCCACCTCTCCCCGGCTGCCTGTTAGAGGTACCGAGGGGGAATGGGGCGTATCCCTGACACATAATTTGTTAAGTAAATGAAACAGATGTCTTGTTGTGAGGTTGTTTGTGTGTGTGTTTGGGAGGGGGGGGGGGGGGGGGTGGAGCTCCCATGGGGAAGAGTGGATGGGTGTGGGGTGATGTTGGTGCTGGTGATGGCAGAGGGGTGGAGGTGGGGTGGAGGTAGGGTGGAGGGGTGGGGTGTTCGTCCGGGGGGTCATGCAGAATTGGCCCCCGGGGCGGCTGGAAGGGAAGAGGAATAACAAGGCCCCACCGGAGCGCCTGGGGACCCGCAAACATCACTCACATCTCCACATAATCATCAAGGCCATGCTCAGATGCCTCCTTAATTTACATAACACCATCCCCACACTTTTACTCCTGCTATCCATCATGCCCCCTCTCTCTCTCTCTCTCTCTACCCCCCCCCCTCTCTCTCCCCCTCTCTCTCTCTCTCTCTCTCTCTCTCTCTCTCCCCCCCCTCTCTCTCTCTCTCTCTCTCTGATTGTGTCTTGTGTTTATCTGCCCAACCACAAAAGATTGATTCCCCACTGTTTCTCCCCCTTATGTTCAGCAGATATGAATTTTCACGGGATGATGAAGCACCGAGTCAGCTAATAATAAACAGAAAACACATATTCAAAAACAGAGAGGGAGAGAGAGAGGAGAGAGTGAGGCGTCTGTCTCTGTTTGGCTGATGAGGAGAGATGGATGTTGTGGGTGAGAGACTGGAGAAGGTACCGAGGATAGTTGAATTAAAAATGCAGTTCTCACTCCTCACTCTGTCACTGCTTTAAGATGTCATTGTTTGTCTGGGAGACGGGTGGGGGGTCGAAACACAACATAGTGTTTCACGTCAGACAGACCGGTCTGACCTTCCAAAGGTCACAGTGTTGTCATGGAGGAGAGCAGTGAGGTCACAGTGTTGTCGTGGAGGAGAGCAGTGAGGTCACAGTGTTGTCGTGGAGGAGAGCAGTGAGGTCACAGTGTTGTCGTGGAGGAGAGCAGTGAGGTCACAGTGTTGTCGTGGAGGAGAGCAGTGAGGTCACAGTGTTGTCGTGGAGGAGAGCAGTGAGGTCACAGTGTTGTCATGGAGGACAGTGAGGTCACAGTGTTGTCATGGAGGACAGTGAGGTCACAGTGTTGTCATGGAGGACAGTGAGGTCACAGTGTTGTCATGGAGGACAGTGAGGTCACAGTGTTGTCATGGAGGACAGTGAGGTCACAGTGTTGTCATGGAGGAGAGCAGTGAGGTCACAGTGTTGTCGTGGAGGAGGGCAGTGAGGTCACAGTGTTGTCATGGAGGAGAGCAGTGAGGTCACAGTGTTGTCATGGAGGAGAGCAGTGAGGTCACAGTGTTGTCATGGAGGAGAGCAGTGAGGTCACAGTGTTGTCATGGAGGACAGTGAGGTCACAGTGTTGTCATGGAGGAGGACAGTGAGGTCACAGTGTTGTCATGGAGGACAGTGAGGTCAGTGTTGTCATGGAGGAGGACAGTGAGGTCACAGTGTTGTCATGGAGGAGAGCAGTGAGGTCACAGTGTTGTCATGGAGGACAGTGAGGTCAGTGTTGTCATGGAGGAGGACAGTGAGGTCACAGTGTTGTCGTGGAGGAGAGCAGTGAGGTCACAGTGTTGTCATGGAGGACAGTGAGGTCAGTGTTGTCATGGAGGAGGACAGTGAGGTCACAGTGTTGTCATGGAGGAGAGCAGTGAGGTCACAGTGTTGTCATGGAGGACAGTGAGGTCAGTGTTGTCATGGAGGAGGACAGTGAGGTCACAGTGTTGTCGTGGAGGAGAGCAGTGAGGTCACAGTGTTGTCATGGAGGACAGTGAGGTCAGTGTTGTCATGGAGGAGGACAGTGAGGTCACAGTGTTGTCATGGAGGAGAGCAGTGAGGTCACAGTGTTGTCATGGAGGACAGTGAGGTCAGTGTTGTCATGGAGGAGGACAGTGAGGTCACAGTGTTGTCGTGGAGGAGAGCAGTGAGGTCACAGTGTTGTCATGGAGGACAGTGAGGTCAGTGTTGTCATGGAGGAGGACAGTGAGGTCACAGTGTTGTCATGGAGGAGAGCAGTGAGGTCACAGTGTTGTCATGGAGGACAGTGAGGTCACAGTGTTGTCATGGAGGAGGACAGTGAGGTCACAGTGTTGTCATGGAGGAGAGCAGTGAGGTCACAGTGTTTTCATGGAGGAGAGCAGTGAGGTCACAGTGTTGTCATGGAGGACAGTGAGGTCACAGTGTTGTCATGGAGGAGAGCAGTGAGGTCACAGTGTTGTCGTGGAGGAGAGCAGTGAGGTCACAGTGTTGTCATGGAGGACAGTGAGGTCAGTGTTGTCATGGAGGAGGACAGTGAGGTCACAGTGTTGTCATGGAGGAGAGCAGTGAGGTCACAGTGTTGTCATGGAGGACAGTGAGGTCACAGTGTTGTCATGGAGGAGGACAGTGAGGTCACATTGTTGTCATGGAGGAGAGCAGTGAGGTCACAGTGTTTTCATGGAGGAGAGCAGTGAGGTCACAGTGTTGTCATGGAGGACAGTGAGGTCACAGTGTTGTCATGGAGGAGGACAGTGAGGTCACAGTGTTGTAATGGAGGAGGACAGTGAGGTCACAGTGTTGTCATGGAGGAGGACAGTGAGGTCACAGTGTTGTCATGGAGGAGGACAGTGAGGTCACAGTGTTGTCATGGAGGAGATGAGGTCACAGTGATGTCATGGAGGAGGACAGTGAGGTCACAGTGTTGTTATGGAGGAGCACAGTGAGGTCACAGTGTTGTCATGGAGGAGGACAGTGAGGTCACAGTGTTGTCATGGAGGAGGACAGTGAGGTCACAGTGTTGTCATGGAGGAGGACAGTGAGGTCACAGTGTTGTCATGGAGGAGAGCAGTGAGGTCACAGTGTTGTAATGGAGGAGGACAGTGAGATCACAGTGTTGTCATGGAGGAGGACAGTGAGGTCACAGTGTTGTCATGGAGGAGGGCAGTGAGGTCACATTGTTGTCATGGAGGAGGACAGTGAGGTCACAGTGTTGTCATGGAGGACAGTGAGGTCAGTGTTGTCATGGAGGAGGACAGTGAGGTCACAGTGTTGTCATGGAGGACAGTGAGGTCACAGTGTTGTAATGGAGGAGGACAGTGAGGTCACAGTGTTGTCATGGAGGACAGTGAGGTCACAGTGTTGTCATGGAGGAGGACAGTGAGGTCACAGTGTTGTCATGGAGGAGAGCAGTGAGGTCACAGTGTTGTCATGGAGGAGAGCAGTGAGGTCACAGTGTTGTCATGGAGGAGAGCAGTGAGGTCACAGTGTTGTCATGGAGGAGGACAGTGAGGTCACAGTGTTGTCATGGAGGAGAGCAGTGTGGTCACAGTGTTGTCATGGAGGAGGACAGTGAGGTCACAGTGTTGTCATGAAGGAGGACAGTGAGGTCACAGTGTTGTCATGGAGGAGGACAGTGAGGTCACAGTGTTGTCATGGAGGACAGTGAGGTCACAGTGTTGTCATGGAGGAGAGCAGTGTGGTCACAGTGTTGTCATGGAGGAGGACAGTGAGGTCACAGTGTTGTCATGGAGGAGAGCAGTGAGGTCACAGTGTTGTCATGGAGGAGGACAGTGAGGTCACAGTGTTGTCATGGAGGACAGTGAGGTCACAGTGTTGTCATGGAGGAGAGCAGTGAGGTCACAGTGTTGTCATGGAGGAGAGCAGTGAGGTCACAGTGTTGTCATGGAGGAGAGCAGTGAGGTCACAGTGTTGTCATGGAGGAGAGCAGTGTGGTCACAGTGTTGTCATGGAGGAGGGCAGTGAGGTCACAGTGTTGTCATGGAGGAGAGCAGTGAGGTCACAGTGTTGTCATGGAGGAGGGCAGTGAGGTCACAGTGTTGTCATGGAGGAGAGCAGTGAGGTCACAGTGTTGTCATGGAGGTGGACAGTGAGGTCACAGTGTTGTCATGGAGGAGGACAGTGAGGTCAGTGTTGTCATGGAGGAGGACAGTGAGGTCACAGTGTTGTCATGGAGGAGGACAGTGAGGTCACAGTGTTGTCATGGAGGAGAGCAGTGAGGTCACAGTGTTGTCATGGAGGTGGACAGTGAGGTCACAGTGTTGTCATGGAGGAGGACAGTGAGGTCAGTGTTGTCATGGAGGAGGACAGTGAGGTCACAGTGTTGTCATGGAGGAGGACAGTGAGGTCACAGTGTTGTCATGGAGGAGGACAGTGAGGTAACAGTGTTGTCATGGAGGAGATGAGGTCACAGTGTTGTCATGGAGGAGATGAGGTCACAGTGTTGTCATGGAGGAGGACAGTGAGGTCACAGTGTTGTCATGGAGGAGGACAGTGAGGTCACAGTGTTGTAATGGAGGAGGACAGTGAGGTCACAGTGTTGTAATGGAGGAGAGCAGTGAGGTCACAGTGTTGTCATGGTGGAGAGCAGTGAGGTCACAGTGTTGTCATGGAGGAGAGCAGTGAGGTCACAGTGTTGTCATGGAGGAGATGAGGTCACAGTGTTGTCATGGAGGAGGACAGTGAGGTCACAGTGTTGTCATGGAGGAGATGAGGTCACAGTGTTGTCATGGAGGAGGACAGTGAGGTCACAGTGTTGTCATGGAGGAGATGAGGTCACAGTGTTGTCATGGAGGAGGACAGTGAGGTCACAGTGTTGTCATGGAGGAGAGCAGTGAGGTCACAGTGTTGTCATGGAGGAGAGCAGTGAGGTCACAGTGTTGTCATGGAGGAGGACAGTGAGGTCACAGTGTTGTCATGGAGGAGAGCAGTGAGGTCACAGTGTTGTCATGGAGGAGGACAGTGAGGTCACAGTGTTGTCATGGAGGAGGACAGTGAGGTCAGTGTTGTCATGGAGGAGAGCAGTGAGGTCACAGTGTTGTCATGGAGGAGGACAGTGAGGTCAGTGTTGTCATGGAGGAGGACAGTGAGGTCACAGTGTTGTCATGGAGGAGGACAGTGAGGTCACAGTGTTGTCATGGAGGAGAGCAGTGAGGTCACAGTGTTGTCATGGTGGAGAGCAGTGAGGTCACAGTGTTGTCATGGAGGAGGACAGTGAGGTCACAGTGTTGTCATGGAGGAGATGAGGTCACAGTGTTGTCATGGAGGAGGACAGTGAGGTCACAGTGTTGTCATGGAGGAGAGCAGTGAGGTCACAGTGTTTTCATGGAGGAGAGCAGTGAGGTCACAGTGTTGTCATGGAGGACAGTGAGGTCACAGTGTTGTCATGGAGGAGGACAGTGAGGTCACAGTGTTGTAATGGAGGAGGACAGTGAGGTCACAGTGTTGTCATGGAGGAGGACAGTGAGGTCACAGTGTTGTCATGGAGGAGGACAGTGAGGTCACAGTGTTGTCATGGAGGAGATGAGGTCACAGTGATGTCATGGAGGAGGACAGTGAGGTCACAGTGTTGTTATGGAGGAGCACAGTGAGGTCACAGTGTTGTCATGGAGGAGGACAGTGAGGTCACAGTGTTGTCATGGAGGAGGACAGTGAGGTCACAGTGTTGTCATGGAGGAGGACAGTGAGGTCACAGTGTTGTCATGGAGGAGAGCAGTGAGGTCACAGTGTTGTAATGGAGGAGGACAGTGAGATCACAGTGTTGTCATGGAGGAGGACAGTGAGGTCACAGTGTTGTCATGGAGGAGGGCAGTGAGGTCACATTGTTGTCATGGAGGAGGACAGTGAGGTCACAGTGTTGTCATGGAGGACAGTGAGGTCAGTGTTGTCATGGAGGAGGACAGTGAGGTCACAGTGTTGTCATGGAGGACAGTGAGGTCACAGTGTTGTAATGGAGGAGGACAGTGAGGTCACAGTGTTGTCATGGAGGACAGTGAGGTCACAGTGTTGTCATGGAGGAGGACAGTGAGGTCACAGTGTTGTCATGGAGGAGAGCAGTGAGGTCACAGTGTTGTCATGGAGGAGAGCAGTGAGGTCACAGTGTTGTCATGGAGGAGAGCAGTGAGGTCACAGTGTTGTCATGGAGGAGGACAGTGAGGTCACAGTGTTGTCATGGAGGAGAGCAGTGTGGTCACAGTGTTGTCATGGAGGAGGACAGTGAGGTCACAGTGTTGTCATGAAGGAGGACAGTGAGGTCACAGTGTTGTCATGGAGGAGGACAGTGAGGTCACAGTGTTGTCATGGAGGACAGTGAGGTCACAGTGTTGTCATGGAGGAGAGCAGTGTGGTCACAGTGTTGTCATGGAGGAGGACAGTGAGGTCACAGTGTTGTCATGGAGGAGAGCAGTGAGGTCACAGTGTTGTCATGGAGGAGGACAGTGAGGTCACAGTGTTGTCATGGAGGACAGTGAGGTCACAGTGTTGTCATGGAGGAGAGCAGTGAGGTCACAGTGTTGTCATGGAGGAGAGCAGTGAGGTCACAGTGTTGTCATGGAGGAGAGCAGTGAGGTCACAGTGTTGTCATGGAGGAGAGCAGTGTGGTCACAGTGTTGTCATGGAGGAGGGCAGTGAGGTCACAGTGTTGTCATGGAGGAGAGCAGTGAGGTCACAGTGTTGTCATGGAGGAGGGCAGTGAGGTCACAGTGTTGTCATGGAGGAGAGCAGTGAGGTCACAGTGTTGTCATGGAGGTGGACAGTGAGGTCACAGTGTTGTCATGGAGGAGGACAGTGAGGTCAGTGTTGTCATGGAGGAGGACAGTGAGGTCACAG
Source organism: Poromitra crassiceps (assembly GCF_964638095.1). NCBI lineage: Eukaryota > Metazoa > Chordata > Actinopteri > Beryciformes > Melamphaidae > Poromitra > Poromitra crassiceps. Next base: position 85,976,231 of record NC_139625.1, on the reverse strand, counting down.
TGTTGTCATGGAGGAGGACAGTGAGGTCACAGTGTTGTCATGGAGGAGAGCAGTGAGGTCACAGTGTTGTCATGGAGGTGGACAGTGAGGTCACAGTGTTGTCATGGAGGAGGACAGTGAGGTCAGTGTTGTCATGGAGGAGGACAGTGAGGTCACAGTGTTGTCATGGAGGAGGACAGTGAGGTCACAGTGTTGTCATGGAGGAGGACAGTGAGGTAACAGTGTTGTCATGGAGGAGATGAGGTCACAGTGTTGTCATGGAGGAGATGAGGTCACAGTGTTGTCATGGAGGAGGACAGTGAGGTCACAGTGTTGTCATGGAGGAGGACAGTGAGGTCACAGTGTTGTCATGGAGGAGGACAGTGAGGTCACAGTGTTGTAATGGAGGAGAGCAGTGAGGTCACAGTGTTGTCATGGTGGAGAGCAGTGAGGTCACAGTGTTGTCATGGAGGAGAGCAGTGAGGTCACAGTGTTGTCATGGAGGAGATGAGGTCACAGTGTTGTCATGGAGGAGGACAGTGAGGTCACAGTGTTGTCATGGAGGAGATGAGGTCACAGTGTTGTCATGGAGGAGGACAGTGAGGTCACAGTGTTGTCATGGAGGAGATGAGGTCACAGTGTTGTCATGGAGGAGGACAGTGAGGTCACAGTGTTGTCATGGAGGAGAGCAGTGAGGTCACAGTGTTGTCATGGAGGAGAGCAGTGAGGTCACAGTGTTGTCATGGAGGAGGACAGTGAGGTCACAGTGTTGTCATGGAGGAGAGCAGTGAGGTCACAGTGTTGTCATGGAGGTGGACAGTGAGGTCACAGTGTTGTCATGGAGGAGGACAGTGAGGTCAGTGTTGTCATGGAGGAGAGCAGTGAGGTCACAGTGTTGTCATGGAGGAGGACAGTGAGGTCAGTGTTGTCATGGAGGAGGACAGTGAGGTCACAGTGTTGTCATGGAGGAGGACAGTGAGGTCACAGTGTTGTCATGGAGGAGAGCAGTGAGGTCACAGTGTTGTCATGGTGGAGAGCAGTGAGGTCACAGTGTTGTCATGGAGGAGGACAGTGAGGTCACAGTGTTGTCATGGAGGAGATGAGGTCACAGTGTTGTCATGGAGGAGGACAGTGAGGTCACAGTGTTGTCATGGAGGAGGACAGTGAGGTCACAGTGTTGTCATGGAGGAGGACAGTGAGGTCACAGTGTTGTCATGGAGGAGAGCAGTGAGGTCACAGTGTTGTCATGGTGGAGAGCAGTGAGGTCACAGTGTTGTCATGGAGGAGGGCAGTGAGGTCACAGTGTTGTCATGGAGGAGAGCAGTGAGGTCACAGTGTTGTCATGGAGGAGAGCAGTGAGGTCACAGTGTTGTCATGGAGGAGAGCAGTGAGGTCACAGTGTTGTCATGGAGGAGAGCAGTGAGGTCACAGTGTTGTCATGGAGGAGAGCAGTGAGGTCACAGTGTTGTCATGGAGGAACGCAGTGAGGTCACAGTGTTGTCATGGAGGAGGGCAGTGAGGTCACAGTGTTGTCATGGAGGAGGGCAGTGAGGTCACAGTGTTGTCATGGAGGAGGACAGTGAGGTCACAGTGTTGTCATGGAGGAGGGCAGTGAGGTCACAGTGTTGTAATGGAGGACAGTGAGGTCAGTGTTGTCATGGAGGAGGACAGTGAGGTCACAGTGTTGTCATGGAGGACAGTGAGGTCACAGTGTTGTCATGGAGGAGGACAGTGAGGTCACAGTGTTGTCATGGAGGACAGTGAGGTCATGGAGGAGGACAGTGATGTCACAGTGTTGTCATGGAGGAGAGCAGTGATGTCACAGTGTTGTCATGGAGGAGGGCAGTGAGGTCACAGTGTTGTCATGGAGGAGGACAGTGAGGTCACAGTGTTGTCATGGAGGAGGGCAGTGAGGTCACAGTGTTGTAATGGAGGACAGTGAGGTCAGTGTTGTCATGGAGGAGGACAGTGAGGTCACAGTGTTGTCATGGAGGACAGTGAGGTCAGTGTTGTCATGGAGGAGGACAGTGAGGTCACAGTGTTGTCATGGAGGACAGTGAGGTCACAGTGTTGTCATGGAGGAGGACAGTGAGGTCACAGTGTTGTCATGGAGGACAGTGAGGTCATGGAGGAGGACAGTGATGTCACAGTGTTGTCATGGAGGAGAGCAGTGATGTCACAGTGTTGTCATGGAGGACAGTGAGGTCACAGTGTTGTCATGGAGGAGAGTGAGGTCACAGTGTTGTCATGGACAGTGAGGTCACAGTGTTGTCATGGACAGTGAGGTCACAGTGTTGTCATGGACAGTGAGGTCACAGTGTTGTCATGGACAGTGAGGTCACAGTGTTGTCATGGACAGTGAGAATGCACTCTGGGTTCTATGATCTACTAGCAGAAGAACCGTCCCTGTGTGACTGGCCATTTAAGCTGTCATGCTTGACGTTTGGCCCGGCCGCACGGAAATGAGAGACACGGAATCCTGAGGAGGAAACATGTGGAGCTTTTATCTGTGCAAGTTGTATGTTGAAGTGAGCCCAGCCACGTTCGCGTAGTTACAAAATTCGGGGTGTGCACGGCCAGGCGAAAACCGTCCGCACAGGAGCCTTGTGGAGGGGGCGTGTCGGCTGATTTGACGTCACTTTTCCGCACGGACATTTGCGGTCCTCGCCGATGCGGGAAGCATAATTCTAGCTTTAGTCAGGCCTCGTTCACAGATTTGGCATGCAGCCTCTCCTCTGCCTCCCCAGAGAGTGGTCATAGTTCACTTCTCTGGCTGATTACAACTCAGCTCACCTGTGTGCTCCTCCATGATGCTGAACCTGTGTTGAGGCATTTGGGCCACTAATTAGCCATTTAGTCAGCCCTAATAAGTCAACAGCAGGGCTGCTCTTTACACGCACACACACACACTCTCACTCTCTCACACACACACACACACACACACACACACTCTCACTCTCATACACACACACACACACACACACACTTTGCATTCTTAGTATAGGATGTTCATTATTCACATGACATTAAGATCAGAGGATATGTCTCCAGTGATGTGTTAAATATACAGCCAGTCAGTGATCATCATCATAATGCAAACCACCAATATGAACACAAACTAGAATGTCTACATTTCCTAACGAAAATGTAATTGTGCTTGCTGTCCTCGCCATGCACCGCCTGGCTTGCAAGGTCCCTGCCCATGCAATAAGGGGGACTAATGCTGCCTTCCAGACACCTGGGACGTGGGTGTTTCCCAGTGGAAAAGTCCCAGTCCCCACCTTCAACACAATATTTCTCCTATAGGCTCAGAGTACATCCGTCCACACCTGTGCCAAGTTTGGTTAGCATCGGACAATCTTTGTGAAATAGGCCCCACCCACAGAAGATTGGAAGTGGATTATATCGCAACGGTGCGTTTTTTTTCAAAAACTTCCAAATCAGTGTTGTGCAGGACAGTCCCCACATGATGTGTGCTTTGGTTTGGTGAAGATTTGACAAAATTTCAAGGAGGAAGCGCAAAAAAAACTGTTTTGGACAAAATGCAAAATGGCGGGAAATGTAGAAATGGGCGTGGCCTAGATGAGTAGATGCGGAAGGACCCAAGGAATCCAGGGGAAAAAAAGTTTGATGATAGACCCTACGGTTCAAAAGTTATGGACCAAAAGGTAAGGAGGGCTGTTATAGCGCCACCATCTGGTCAATTTGTGTAATATATTTCTCCTATAGGCTCAGAGTACATCCGTCCACACCTGTGCCAAGTTTGGTTAGAATCGGACGATCTTTGTGAAATAGGCCCCACCCACAGAAGATTGGGAGTGGATTATATCGCAACGGTGCAGTTTTTTCAAAAACTTCCAAATCAGTGTTGTGCAGGACAGTCCCCACATGATGTGTGCGTTGGTTTGGTGAAGATTGGACAAAATGTCAAGGAGGAATGGCAAAAAAACTGTTTTGGACTAAATGCAAAATGGCGGAAAATCTAGTCAGACGGAAATGGGCGTGGCCTAATTGAGTAGATGCGGGAGGACCCAAGGAATCCAGGGAAAAAAGAATTTTGATGATAAACCCTACGGTTCAAAAGTTATGGACCAAAAGGTAAGGAGGGCTGTTATAGCGCCAGCATATGGTCAATTGGTGCAATTTTTTCGGGGATAGTAAAAGACCCCTCCGTGCACCTCCCTACCAAGTTTGGTAGCTGTAGTGGTTATGGTTTCTGAATTACAGCTAATTTACTGCAAGATTTTTCCAAACCCCATGCAAGTCAATGGGGAAAAAAATGGCGCTTAATGGCGAATTGCGGCCAAACCGCTTTCACAAACCCTTAGCAAAGTCATAGCATACATGTCCTCAATGAGCCGGTCATTTTGAGGTCTGGCATGTCTATGTGGCGCAAAAATTGAGGGAGTTATTACGCGACAAACTTTTTGGTGGATGGAATAAGAATAATAAGTATGTGGGATTTCAAGATTGTGCCTTGCTTGTCAGCAAGCACAATAATTATTTAGGGCCCTATCTTTGTACGGCGCTATCGTTTGCGCTGCCGTTTGCGCGCCTCTTATTGCTAACTTCCCAGCGTCTTAAAGGAGAACTAACCTCCAAAACACTTTTTTTTCAGCTTTTAACCAATATATATGACTTTGGGGGTGATGTGTGAAGAATTCTGGTCAGAATTTCCACATTTGACACCAAACTGTTGCCATTTTACCATTTGTATCATTTTTCAGCAGCATACCTGGCATAAGCGCCCTCTTAGGGTCAAAGACTGCTTTTTTTTTTTTTCTCAAATGAATGGGAGATTTGGTACAACCTGACGTCAGGTTGTCCCCAAAGACTATGGGATTTCAAGATAATTACTCCCCTACCCCCCCTGTACCCTTTCGGCTCCTCAGAACTCCAAGCCTATTCCTATTGAAGTTTGCTCTTAAAATACTGAACCAAACGTCGTCAAAGTTGGCACATGTCTTAATTATAGTTAGTTTCCCGCTGAATGTGTCATTACTTTATTGATATCTTACCTGGATAAGCTCGAATGATGATGTTTATATTATCAGTCCGAGTTGCAAGGACTGTCTCCAGCCCAGGCAGGCGAGAGTCGTACTGTTACATGGACGAGCCCCAAGCTCCGCGGGCGCGCGCAGCAGGCCAGCAGCAGCTGGGCTCTCTGTGCTCTGAGAGCAGCAGAGAGAGCAGTCTGATATTTCCGCAAACAAATATGGTCGCAGTTTAGCGCACATGTAAAATATAACGCTATACTACGACGTGACAACGTGACAAAGCTTCTCTAAACACATCGGCTACTATCATATTTCCCTGCATCCCTCCTACTGAGATTATATCGGTAATGATTTTGGACAGACTGAATGCGCGGAGGAGAAGGAGAGATCTGCAGCTCTGCCCTGAGTAGCCCTGAGAGACACTCGCCTCGCTCCGACTACTGTGCCCGTCTGTGAAAAGCGTCCTGTCCAGTCGCACCTTCGCAAACAGATGCGGGATTCCCTCAATCCTGTACCCAATCTCAGACTGTATTCTCTAAATCGCACACCAGCTATTTCTGTCTGTTTGTTTGTTGCTCCGTGAGGTTACAAGCGCCCCATGCATACAGCAGGCTGTTTCGCCAGCCGGGGTCTGGCAGGAGGGAGGAGGCGCAGGCAGCCTGCACTGCGCTGAGAGGAAAAAACTTTTGCACAACTTTTAACAAGAATCACGAAAAGTCCCCAAACTAAAATGAAAAAGGGACTATATGGCAACTTGGACGAGGGAATGACGTAGAGAAATCTCGCATTGTGTTACCCCAGAACGGGGGGTTTGTCGTATTGTGCGGTGTGCTGCTGTAACGAGCCCATGCCACTTTGCTCTCGTAACGTAGTTTAACACACTGCCATAGAGTTACATGCAGAAAAATAATTAAATTTCTAGTTCGCCACTGAATTACCAAATTGATATAACTTTCAACCATTTTGAGCAAAGCTCTTTCCATACAGGCCACCAGCGTTGGCTAATTGTTGATATTTATACAGATATGGCCCCTCTCAAATAAATTATTTTTGAGGCAATAGGCAAACTGTAATGGCGTCGATTTCCGAAAAAAAATCTGGACTTCAACACAGCCAAAGAGTCCAGTATAGACAAGAGCATATGTCATTTCTTGGTTTTTTCCATAGGTATTTTCAAATCACTGTTCTAATACATATCTAGGGGGTTAGTCCCCCTTTAAGCTATCGTCTGCCTCCACCGTCCAGTTTTGCGCTGGGGTCTAAGCGCAGACACAGGTGTAGGCGTGGTCCAGGCGTGTCCGTGCGCCTCTAGCCTATCTCCTGTCTCCCGCAAGTGTCATTTTGCGCTCTGGCGAAGATACCGTGGCTATGTTCCGAGCACAAACAGAGGTTTGGGCGTTGTGCGCAATGTGTTAGAAAAAGTGCATGGTTTATGAATCATAACTTACCTGTTCTTAGCGGATGGTTTATGAATCATAACTTACCTGTTCTTAGCGGATGGTTTATGAATCATACCTTACCTGTTCTTAGTGCATGGTTTATGAAGCATCCGGGGGAGAAATATACAGGCTTTTTGCATTTTTTGGCAGTCTCTCTCAGTCTTCAAAGTTTCCTTTTTACGATAACGAAAAACCATTAGCTGCTGTCAAACAGCCAAGAAGAGAGATTATTTTTTTTATTGAAATAAGATTAAAATGATAAGTTTGACTGAGGCTTCCACCTGATAAAATATTTCAGCTCATAAGTGTGATGTGGGCACAGGGATTAGAAGAGGAAAGGGAGAGGGGAGGGGCGAGTGAGAGAAAGTAACAGAGAGAGAGAGAGAGAAATAGAGAGAGAGAAATTCATAATGTATAATAAAACAAAAGGTGTCATGGGAAATATAGTGATATTAAAATTAGGCTAAGGGTGGATCTATATGAAAAATGCAGATTTGAAAAAATGATGATGAGGGAAAAGAGATTGCTGCTCTCTCCCTGCCTCCCTCTCTCTTTAACCATGACCAACCCTCATCATCACCTTCACCAAATAGCTTTAACTTAACCATTAGCTAAGATTCCCATGTGAGCGGATGGAAATGGCATTTCTAATGTGTGTGACCTGTCTATCACACAACGCGTTTGTGTCCATAACTAATGACAGTATAGTGAATTGGATGACACATATACATTACGTAAATAACAGATGTCATTGATGAATAATTAAATAATATACAGTGCACTATCATTCCCATTTACATTGGTAAACGATGTGGGGAATTAACCGATCATGAATTAGTTGTTAGTTAACATTGATTAATTATTCATTCACCATGATCCTGATTATCAAGCGTTTCCAGGTTTGGTTTTCCGAGACGTTCACTTTGGCAGTTCTTTGCTTCAAAACACCTTGTAGCCTCTAATACAAATTAAACTCATGCTGATCAACATCATGGAACAGATTAAAGAAGGTGTCACTAATCCTGCAACACAATGACACAGAACATATGAAATCAGCCTGATTCACTTCGTAAAGCTGGGAGTGTGCTAATATTCTTTTGCTATGATCACACCCAATGAAAAACAGCCCAAGAATAACATGGCATTTGGCATTTTGACATTTCTAGAATCCATGGAAATGTAAAATTATAAAATACCGTATACCAAATAAACGCTGAGTCCCAAATAAACACCGGTCCCATATAGATGCCGGCTATTTCTTTTTTATTACGGTATGTTTTTGTGTTGCGCTCAGACTGAATTCACGGTCACTTACGGTAACGACGTGGTCAGTGTGTGTGATGTTGGCGGAAATCAGTCTGGTTTGAGAGGAGAGATTCCAGTAGGCTACTTTCTTCCCCCTGTCAAACAGTTTTACGCTTTGTTTCTAACTGACATGTTTCAAGTATGCAATATGCATACTGCATTGTTTTACGCTTTGTTTCTAACCGACATGTTTCAAGTATGCAATATGCAAGCCATTGTTTGATGCTACGGACTGCACAACAAACATTCAAAACTCAGCCGCAGAGTCGTGTTAGACTGGAGACGCTGTCTGATTTCCATAACGATGATAACAATTTCTGTCACCGGAACAGCGATCATAAAGGCAGTATGGATTATACCGGACATGTATTGGAAATATTTGGTAAGGGGTTTTAGTATGGGGATTCCACGTAAATGCATAAAATAAGGTCTGTGGTGAGCAAAAGTTTATGGGAGTGGTAATTTGGGTTCAGCAGGATAATCGACACAAACGTGACTCACTTCTATGACTTTTGAAACGTAAATGTGTGTTTTTAAACGTGATTGACAGAAAACGCTTCAAATGCATATAAGTGCCAGAAGCTTAGCGTTACTGTATATCACCACACCTCAACTAGTCAGCGTTTGGTGACCCCTCCTATATCCCCAACACCAGAGGAGAGGAGAGATACCCCTTTAGTGAAGAGGAGAGGAAGAGAAAAAGGAGCCCCCTTTGATATGAGCCTCCCTGAGGGGCTCTCCTGCTAATAACCAATGGTAGAAGTTCAAGTTCCAGCCACTAGCCCCTGAAAGCTGACCTGGTCTGCCACATGTCCTCTGTGACCAGCCAGCCAAGGACATCCTCAACCAGACAGCCAGCCAGCACACTGTGGAGGGGGGGGGGGGGCAGACCATCCTCACCCAGCCAGCCAGCACACTGTGGAGGGGGGGGGGGGGGGGGGGGGGGGGCAGACCATCCTCACCCAGCCAGCCAGCACACTGTGGAGGGGAGGGGGGGGGGGGGGGGAGGCAGGCCATCCTCACCCAGCCAGCCAGCACACTGTGGAGGGAGGGGGGGGGGGCAGACCATCCTCACCCAGCCAGCCAGCACACTGTGGAGGGGGGGGGGGGGGGCAGACCATCCTCACCCAGCCAGCCAGCACACTGTGGAGGGGGGGGGGGGGGGGGAGGCAGACCATCCTCACCCAGCCAGCCAGCACACTGTGGAGGGGGGGGGGGGGGGGGGAGGCAGACCATCCTCACCCAGCCAGCCAGCACACTGTGGAGGGGGGGGGGGGGGAGGCAGGCCATCCTCACCCAAACCAGCCAGCACACTGTGGGGGTGGGGGGGGGGGAGAGACAGTGTTTGCTGACATTGGAGGCAGACGTGCACAAGACAGGTGGAAGTTAAAAAAGTTTTGAGTTTCGCAGTTCAAATTGACAACTCTACAAACTGCCAAAATGCACATTGTCTGCATACGCTGTATTTTCCTTTCTTCCATTATACTGAGACCTGGTCCCCCCCCCCCCCCCCCCCAGTTTGAAAGTAAGCTCACCAAACATTCATGGAAGTTTGAGTTATCAAGTCAAAAAAAAACAGTGATGCCTCTATCACTCTGCAGGACCCCTCCCCTTCCCTCCCCTACAGACAGCTTTCCAAATGACAATTTCACCAAGATGACGGGGAAAATGTGACAATTATGACCTGTCACAGCTCCCTTACTGCCCTTCAAAGGCTTAATGAACCTTGTTAACCTCAATTCTAGCGAGCGAGTAGACAAAACGAAGGACAGTCACCAGCTCTGCCGTGCCACTTAGCAGACGGTGATGCCTCCGCCATTAGCCGGCAAGCAGCCAGCGCGGGCTCTTTAACGCCCAGGGACTCTACACAAGTGCTCTTAACTGCTCCTCGTCTTCGGGATAAAAAGGGAATCTATTTTTTGCCCATTAGCGCTGGCATTAAGAGCTATTATTTGCCTTAACGGCGATAACTATCCACTCCCACGTCACCCGTCATTACCGTTATTATTCTGAGTCCAACTTGAAAGGACACGGGGACGTTTGAAAGGTGCGTTTGTTTGGCTGCTCCTCAGGAGGAGAGGAGATGCTTAGCGGCTTAGCTTTGGCAGCGTAATGGAGAGGAGATGAGTGTTTGTGTGGGCAGAACAGAACAGACTTAGAGCCATAAGAACTCTCTTGACCTGAAGATGATAGAGACTGTTCCCCTCCCCCCTTAATCCACCCTGAAACGTCGGTTTGATGCCGCCAAACAGCGAAACGTTACTACTCGACGACAGCCGACAGTGGCGTATAGCTCTAAAATATAACAGCTGTAAAATACCGACGAGAAATTGGGGGATATTGAGTTTGATATGCAATTTCATTTGACCAAGCCGCAGACAATGTCAAGGCAGGGTGTGGTAGACCGACGTTAGATGCCCTAACGATCCTCAACCCTCCCAGGACCACAGAAACACTTGAAAGAATGAATGACCCGTCTCCGTTTACCACCTCCCCGATATGGTGCAGATTTTGCTGAATGGGCAGAGAGCTGTGCTGTGGTGAGGAGCGGCTAGGATGGCACAGGGCCGGCTCACCTGTAATGGCATATCTCAGCCTCTTGCTTATCGATCAGCTCTGCCCTGAACACACGTCTGGGCTCCGGGCCGTGGGGGGGGGGGTTGGTCCGTGGATCCCGTTGCCTCGGTGCCCTTGGTGAAGGCCGGTGTCCAGTGACAACCAGCGGAGACTGGAGAGAGCTGGAGAGTGGGAGTGGAGGGCTCCAATCACAGGACATGCAGGATATCATCAGTGGACGGGCGCGCACGCACGCACACACACACACACGCAGACACACACACACACGCACGAACGCGCGCACACACACACGCGCGCGCCCGCGCGCACACACACACACACACACGTCTCGTGCTTGTGAAGACCTGGCATGGCCTCCGTTTGTTCCCTAACCGCAAGCTCCAACCTAAACCTATAGTCCTAATTCCAATCTTAATCTAGACCCAAGACTATAGGGTGTCCGAGTAGTGCAGCGCTAGATTCCCTGCCTGCCAACATGAGGCTCGCAGGTTCGAGCCCCCGTGTTGCCTGTTGGTCCTGTTGGTCGGGCGTCCATCATCGACCGTCTAAAAACATGGAGTCGGCGCGATGTCACCCAATGCTCTTTGGACCCCCTTTTTGAGTGCATGGCTGTCACCATTTTGTTGTGCAGCTTGCGCGAGACCAGGGGTTTGCCAGAGTTATTGGTCCGTGATCACCAAGCTACGCCATCACTGGACAGGCGACCTGTCAATCACGCCCAAAACATAGTATTTCTATTGTCTATTTTACTCCAAACGGTGAGTTATATAAAAATTCAGCCCCCATACAATTGACATGAAAGGTGAAATTAGCTGAGACTAAAACCGTGTTTTGAACCAGGCTGTAAACATGTTTAATCCTGTTGTAAAGACGGGGCATTTTAACATGGGGGTGAACAGGGAATGACTCCCTCTTGGATACAGCCTCAAGTGACCATTCAAGGAACTACAGCTTTCAGTATCACTTCCCCGGCTTCCTCAGTAGAAGCCTGAGCTTGCTGCCTGGCGTCCAGTATGGCCCTGGCCGGTATGAGTCCTGGGCGCTGCAGTAGCGCCTCCCCTGGTTGTTTCAGGCACCTGTTTGGGGTGGTGGGGGGTGGATAGCGCGATCCTCTTACGCGAAACTCCTCGCTGTCAGGTGAAAAGAAGCAGCTGGCGACTGCACATGTATCAGCGGAAGTA
>NC_139625.1:85902253-85959753 GCF_964638095.1 Poromitra crassiceps | reverse complement strand
TAGTCCTGTCAAAGACATGTATATGTTAGGGTTAATACTCCTGCATGTCTAAGACATGTATGTTAGGGTTAATAGTCCTGTCAAAGACATGTATATGTTAGGGTTAATACTCCTGCATGTCTAAGACATGTATGTTAGGTTTAATAGTCCTGTCAAAGACATGTATATGTTAGGGTTAATACTCCTGCATGTCTAAGACATGTATGTTAGGTTTAATAGTCCTGTCAAAGACATGTATATGTTAGGGTTAATACTCCTGCATGTCTAAGACATGTATGTTAGGTTTAATAGTCCTGTCAAAGACATGTATATGTTAGGGTTAATACTCCTGCATGTCTAAGACATGTATGTTAGGTTTAATAGTCCTGTCAAAGACATGTATATGTTAGGGTTAATACTCCTGCATGTCTAAGACATGTATGTTAGGTTTAATAGTCCTGTCAAAGACATGTATATGTTAGGGTTAATACTCCTGCATGTCTAAGACATGTATGTTAGGTTTAATAGTCCTGTCAAAGACATGTATATGTTAGGGTTAATACTCCTGCATGTCTAAGCCATGTATGTTAGGTTTAATAGTCCTGTCAAAGACATGTATATGATAGGGTTAATACTCCTGCATGTCTAAGACATGTATGTTAGGTGTAATAGTCCTGTCAAAGACATGTATATGTTAGGGTTAATACTCCTGCATGTCTAAGACATGTATGTTAGGTTTAATAGTCCTGTCAAAGACATGTATATGTTAGGGTTAATACTCCTGCATGTCTAAGACATGTATGTTAGGTTTAATAGTCCTGTCAAAGACATGTATATGATAGGGTTAATACTCCTGCATGTCTAAGACATGTATGTTAGGTTTAATAGTCCTGTCAAAGACATGTATATGTTAGGGTTAATACTCCTGCATGTCTAAGACATGTGTGTTAGGTTTAATAGTCCTGTCAAAGACATGTATATGTTAGGGTTAATACTCCTGCATGTCTAAGACATGTATGTTAGGTTTAATAGTCCTGTCAAAGACATGTATATGTTAGGGTTAATACTCCTGCATGTCTAAGACATGTATGTTAGGTTTAATAGTCCTGTCAAAGACATGTATATGATAGGGTTAATACTCCTGCATGTCTAAGACATGTATGTTAGGTTTAATAGTCCTGTCAAAGACATGTATATGTTAGGGTTAATACTCCTGCATGTCTAAGACATGTATGTTAGGTTTAATAGTCCTGTCAAAGACATGTATATGTTAGGGTTAATACTCCTGCATGTCTAAGACATGTATGTTAGGTTTAATAGTCCTGTCAAAGACATGTATATGTTAGGGTTAATACTCCTGCATGTCTAAGACATGTATGTTAGGTTTAATAGTCCTGTCAAAGACATGTATATGTTAGGGTTAATACTCCTGCATGTCTAAGACATGTATGTTAGGTTTAATAGTCCTGTCAAAGACATGTATATGTTAGGGTTAATACTCCTGCATGTCTAAGACATGTATGTTAGGTTTAATAGTCCTGTCAAAGACATGTATATGTTAGGGTTAATACTCCTGCATGTCTAAGACATGTATGTTAGGTTTAATAGTCCTGTCAAAGACATGTATATGTTAGGGTTAATACTCCTGCATGTCTAAGACATGTATGTTAGGTTTAATAGTCCTGTCAAAGACATGTATATGATAGGGTTAATACTCCTGCATGTCTAAGACATGTATGTTAGGTTTAATAGTCCTGTCAAAGACATGTATATGATAGGGTTAATACTCCTGCATGTCTAAGACATGTATGTTAGGTTTAATAGTCCTGTCAAAGACATGTATATGTTAGGGTTAATACTCCTGCATGTCTAAGACATGTATGTTAGGTTTAATAGTCCTGTCAAAGACATGTATATGATAGGGTTAATACTCCTGCATGTCTAAGACATGTATGTTAGGTTTAATAGTCCTGTCAAAGACATGTATATGTTAGGGTTAATACTCCTGCATGTCTAAGACATGTATGTTAGGTTTAATAGTCCTGTCAAAGACATGTATATGTTAGGGTTAATACTCCTGCATGTCTAAGACATGTATGTTAGGTGTAATAGTCCTGTCAAAGACATGTATATGTTAGGGTTAATACTCCTGCATGTCTAAGACATGTATGTTAGGTGTAATAGTCCTGTCAAAGACATGTATATGATAGGGTTAATACTCCTGCATGTCTAAGACATGTATGTTAGGTTTAATAGTCCTGTCAAAGACATGTATATGTTAGGGTTAATACTCCTGCATGTCTAAGACATGTATGTTAGGTTTAATAGTCCTGTCAAAGACATGTATATGATAGGGTTAATACTCCTGCATGTCTAAGACATGTATGTTAGGTTTAATAGTCCTGTCAAAGACATGTATATGTTAGGGTTAATACTCCTGCATGTCTAAGACATGTATGTTAGGTTTAATAGTCCTGTCAAAGACATGTATATGTTAGGGTTAATACTCCTGCATGTCTAAGACATGTATGTTAGGTTTAATAGTCCTGTCAAAGACATGTATATGTTAGGGTTAATACTCCTGCAGGTCTAAGACATGTATGTTAGGTTTAATAGTCCTGTCAAAGACATGTATATGTTAGGGTTAATACTCCTGCATGTCTAAGACATGTATGTTAGGTTTAATAGTCCTGTCAAAGACATGTATATGATAGGGTTAATACTCCTGCATGTCTAAGACATGTATGTTAGGTTTAATAGTCCTGTCAAAGACATGTATATGATAGGGTTAATACTCCTGCATGTCTAAGACATGTATGTTAGGTTTAATAGTCCTGTCAAAGACATGTATATGTTAGGGTTAATACTCCTGCATGTCTAAGACATGTATGTTAGGTTTAATAGTCCTGTCAAAGACATGTATATGATAGGGTTAATACTCCTGCATGTCTAAGACATGTATGTTAGGTTTAATAGTCCTGTCAAAGACATGTATATGTTAGGGTTAATACTCCTGCATGTCTAAGACATGTATGTTAGGTTTAATAGTCCTGTCAAAGACATGTATATGTTAGGGTTAATACTCCTGCATGTCTAAGACATGTATGTTAGGTGTAATAGTCCTGTCAAAGACATGTATATGTTAGGGTTAATACTCCTGCATGTCTAAGACATGTATGTTAGGTGTAATAGTCCTGTCAAAGACATGTATATGATAGGGTTAATACTCCTGCATGTCTAAGACATGTATGTTAGGTTTAATAGTCCTGTCAAAGACATGTATATGTTAGGGTTAATACTCCTGCATGTCTAAGACATGTATGTTAGGTTTAATAGTCCTGTCAAAGACATGTATATGATAGGGTTAATACTCCTGCATGTCTAAGACATGTATGTTAGGTTTAATAGTCCTGTCAAAGACATGTATATGTTAGGGTTAATACTCCTGCATGTCTAAGACATGTATGTTAGGTTTAATAGTCCTGTCAAAGACATGTATATGTTAGGGTTAATACTCCTGCATGTCTAAGACATGTATGTTAGGTTTAATAGTCCTGTCAAAGACATGTATATGTTAGGGTTAATACTCCTGCAGGTCTAAGACATGTATGTTAGGTTTAATAGTCCTGTCAAAGACATGTATATGTTAGGGTTAATACTCCTGCATGTCTAAGACATGTATGTTAGGTTTAATATTCCTGTCAAAGACATGTATATGTTAGGGTTAATACTCCTGCAGGTCTAAGACATGTATGTTAGGTTTAATAGTCCTGTCAAAGACATGTATATGTTAGGGTTAATACTCCTGCAGGTCTAAGACATGTATGTTAGGTTTAATAGTCCTGTCAAATACATGTATATGATAGGGTTAATACTCCTGCATGTCTAAGACATGTATGTTAGGTTTAATAGTCCTGTCAAATACATGTATATGATAGGGTTAATACTCCTGCATGTCTAAGACATGTATGTTAGGTTTAATAGTCCTGTCAAAGACATGTATATGTTAGGGTTAATACTCCTGTATGTCTAAGACATGTATGTTAGGTTTAATAGTCCTGTCAAAGACATGTATATGTTAGGGTTAATACTCCTGCATGTCTAAGACATGTATGTTAGGTTTAATAGTCCTGTCAAAGACATGTATATGTTAGGGTTAATACTCCTGCATGTCTAAGACATGTATGTTAGGTTTAATAGTCCTGTCAAAGACATGTATATGTTAGGGTTAATACTCCTGCATGTCTAAGACATGTATGTTAGGTTTAATAGTCCTGTCAAAGACATGTATATGTTAGGGTTAATACTCCTGCATGTCTAAGACATGTATGTTAGGTTTAATAGTCCTGTCAAAGACATGTATATGTTAGGGTTAATACTCCTGCATGTCTAAGACATGTATGTTAGGTTTAATAGTCCTGTCAAAGACATGTATATGTTAGGGTTAATACTCCTGCATGTCTAAGACATGTATGTTAGGTTTAATAGTCCTGTCAAAGACATGTATATGTTAGGGTTAATACTCCTGCAGGTCTAAGACATGTATGTTAGGTTTAATAGTCCTGTCAAAGACATGTATATGTTAGGGTTAATACTCCTGCATGTCTAAGACATGTATGTTAGGTTTAATAGTCCTGTCAAAGACATGTATATGTTAGGGTTAATACTCCTGCATGTCTAAGACATGTATGTTAGGTTTAATAGTCCTGTCAAAGACATGTATATGTTAGGGTTAATACTCCTGCATGTCTAAGACATGTATGTTAGGTTTAATAGTCCTGTCAAAGACATGTATATGTTAGGGTTAATACTCCTGCATGTCTAAGACATGTATGTTAGGTTTAATAGTCCTGTCAAAGACATGTATATGTTAGGGTTAATACTCCTGCATGTCTAAGACATGTATGTTAGGTTTAATAGTCCTGTCAAAGACATGTATATGTTAGGGTTAATACTCCTGCATGTCTAAGACATGTATGTTAGGTTTAATAGTCCTGTCAAAGACATGTATATGTTAGGGTTAATACTCCTGCATGTCTAAGACATGTATGTTAGGTTTAATAGTCCTGTCAAAGACATGTATATGATAGGGTTAATACTCCTGCATGTCTAAGACATGTATGTTAGGTTTAATAGTCCTGTCAAAGACATGTATATGTTAGGGTTAATACTCCTGCATGTCTAAGACATGTATGTTAGGTTTAATAGTCCTGTCAAAGACATGTATATGATAGGGTTAATACTCCTGCATGTCTAAGACATGTATGTTAGGTTTAATAGTCCTGTCAAAGACATGTATATGATAGGGTTAATACTCCTGCATGTCTAAGACATGTATGTTAGGTTTAATAGTCCTGTCAAAGACATGTATATGTTAGGGTTAATACTCCTGCATGTCTAAGACATGTATGTTAGGTTTAATAGTCCTGTCAAAGACATGTATATGATAGGGTTAATACTCCTGCATGTCTAAGACATGTATGTTAGGTTTAATAGTCCTGTCAAAGACATGTATATGTTAGGGTTAATACTCCTGCATCATGTCTAAGACATGTATGTTAGGTTTAATAGTCCTGTCAAAGACATGTATATGTTAGGGTTAATACTCCTGCATGTCTAAGACATGTATGTTAGGTTTAATAGTCCTGTCAAAGACATGTATATGTTAGGGTTAATACTCCTGCATGTCTAAGACATGTATGTTAGGTTTAATAGTCCTGTCAAAGACATGTATATGTTAGGGTTAATACTCCTGCATGTCTAAGACATGTATGTTAGGGTTAATAGTCCTGTCAAAGACATGTATATGTTAGGGTTAATACTCCTGCATGTCTAAGACATGTATGTTAGGTTTAATAGTCCTGTCAAAGACATGTATATGTTAGGGTTAATACTCCTGCATGTCTAAGACATGTATGTTAGGTTTAATAGTCCTGTCAAAGACATGTATATGTTAGGGTTAATACTCCTGCATGTCTAAGACATGTATGTTAGGTTTAATAGTCCTGTCAAAGACATGTATATGTTAGGGTTAATACTCCTGCATGTCTAAGACATGTATGTTAGGTTTAATAGTCCTGTCAAAGACATGTATATGTTAGGGTTAATACTCCTGCATGTCTAAGACATGTATGTTAGGTTTAATAGTCCTGTCAAAGACATGTATATGTTAGGGTTAATACTCCTGCATGTCTAAGACATGTATGTTAGGTTTAATAGTCCTGTCAAAGACATGTATATGTTAGGGTTAATACTCCTGCATGTCTAAGCCATGTATGTTAGGTTTAATAGTCCTGTCAAAGACATGTATATGATAGGGTTAATACTCCTGCATGTCTAAGACATGTATGTTAGGTGTAATAGTCCTGTCAAAGACATGTATATGTTAGGGTTAATACTCCTGCATGTCTAAGACATGTATGTTAGGTTTAATAGTCCTGTCAAAGACATGTATATGTTAGGGTTAATACTCCTGCATGTCTAAGACATGTATGTTAGGTTTAATAGTCCTGTCAAAGACATGTATATGATAGGGTTAATACTCCTGCATGTCTAAGACATGTATGTTAGGTTTAATAGTCCTGTCAAAGACATGTATATGTTAGGGTTAATACTCCTGCATGTCTAAGACATGTATGTTAGGTTTAATAGTCCTGTCAAAGACATGTATATGTTAGGGTTAATACTCCTGCATGTCTAAGACATGTATGTTAGGTTTAATAGTCCTGTCAAAGACATGTATATGTTAGGGTTAATACTCCTGCATGTCTAAGACATGTATGTTAGGTTTAATAGTCCTGTCAAAGACATGTATATGATAGGGTTAATACTCCTGCATGTCTAAGACATGTATGTTAGGTTTAATAGTCCTGTCAAAGACATGTATATGTTAGGGTTAATACTCCTGCATGTCTAAGACATGTATGTTAGGTTTAATAGTCCTGTCAAAGACATGTATATGTTAGGGTTAATACTCCTGCATGTCTAAGACATGTATGTTAGGTTTAATAGTCCTGTCAAAGACATGTATATGTTAGGGTTAATACTCCTGCATGTCTAAGACATGTATGTTAGGTTTAATAGTCCTGTCAAAGACATGTATATGTTAGGGTTAATACTCCTGCATGTCTAAGACATGTATGTTAGGTTTAATAGTCCTGTCAAAGACATGTATATGTTAGGGTTAATACTCCTGCATGTCTAAGACATGTATGTTAGGTTTAATAGTCCTGTCAAAGACATGTATATGTTAGGGTTAATACTCCTGCATGTCTAAGACATGTATGTTAGGTTTAATAGTCCTGTCAAAGACATGTATATGTTAGGGTTAATACTCCTGCATGTCTAAGACATGTATGTTAGGTTTAATAGTCCTGTCAAAGACATGTATATGATAGGGTTAATACTCCTGCATGTCTAAGACATGTATGTTAGGTTTAATAGTCCTGTCAAAGACATGTATATGATAGGGTTAATACTCCTGCATGTCTAAGACATGTATGTTAGGTTTAATAGTCCTGTCAAAGACATGTATATGTTAGGGTTAATACTCCTGCATGTCTAAGACATGTATGTTAGGTTTAATAGTCCTGTCAAAGACATGTATATGATAGGGTTAATACTCCTGCATGTCTAAGACATGTATGTTAGGTTTAATAGTCCTGTCAAAGACATGTATATGTTAGGGTTAATACTCCTGCATGTCTAAGACATGTATGTTAGGTTTAATAGTCCTGTCAAAGACATGTATATGTTAGGGTTAATACTCCTGCATGTCTAAGACATGTATGTTAGGTGTAATAGTCCTGTCAAAGACATGTATATGTTAGGGTTAATACTCCTGCATGTCTAAGACATGTATGTTAGGTGTAATAGTCCTGTCAAAGACATGTATATGATAGGGTTAATACTCCTGCATGTCTAAGACATGTATGTTAGGTTTAATAGTCCTGTCAAAGACATGTATATGTTAGGGTTAATACTCCTGCATGTCTAAGACATGTATGTTAGGTTTAATAGTCCTGTCAAAGACATGTATATGATAGGGTTAATACTCCTGCATGTCTAAGACATGTATGTTAGGTTTAATAGTCCTGTCAAAGACATGTATATGTTAGGGTTAATACTCCTGCATGTCTAAGACATGTATGTTAGGTTTAATAGTCCTGTCAAAGACATGTATATGTTAGGGTTAATACTCCTGCATGTCTAAGACATGTATGTTAGGTTTAATAGTCCTGTCAAAGACATGTATATGATAGGGTTAATACTCCTGCATGTCTAAGACATGTATGTTAGGTTTAATAGTCCTGTCAAAGACATGTATATGATAGGGTTAATACTCCTGCATGTCTAAGACATGTATGTTAGGTTTAATAGTCCTGTCAAATACATGTATATGTTAGGGTTAATACTCCTGCATGTCTAAGACATGTATGTTAGGTTTAATAGTCCTGTCAAAGACATGTATATGTTAGGGTTAATACTCCTGCATGTCTAAGACATGTATGTTAGGTTTAATAGTCCTGTCAAAGACATGTATATGTTAGGGTTAATACTCCTGCATGTCTAAGACATGTATGTTAGGTTTAATAGTCCTGTCAAAGACATGTATATGTTAGGGTTAATACTCCTGCATGTCTAAGACATGTATGTTAGGTTTAATAGTCCTGTCAAAGACATGTATATGTTAGGGTTAATACTCCTGCATGTCTAAGACATGTATGTTAGGTTTAATAGTCCTGTCAAAGACATGTATATGTTAGGGTTAATACTCCTGCATGTCTAAGACATGTATGTTAGGTTTAATAGTCCTGTCAAAGACATGTATATGTTAGGGTTAATACTCCTGCATGTCTAAGACATGTATGTTAGGTTTAATAGTCCTGGCAAAGACATGTATATGTTAGGGTTAATACTCCTGCATGTCTAAGACATGTATGTTAGGTTTAATAGTCCTGTCAAAGACATGTATATGTTAGGGTTAATACTCCTGCATGTCTAAGACATGTATGTTAGGTTTAATAGTCCTGTCAAAGACATGTATATGTTAGGGTTAATACTCCTGGCAGTGCCCCGGGTGCTGCACTGCGGCTGCCCACAGCTCCTAGTTCTAGAAAGGTTCCTATCCACCTTATTTCTAGCTGCCATGATGCCTGATGGGTGCTTCTTCTGCTTCCGGTGTAATTTTTACACTGTTTTAACTTGACAAAAAAACCGTCTTTGAGGATTTTACAGCAGAGCCATTCTGCTCTACAGCCGTGTCGTTCGGGTGCTGGGATAACGTAATGCATTGTGGGTAGTCGGCTACTGTGGCTAATGCTAGCGGCTAGCCTAATAGTTACTTTACATGGCAGTAAAACGCCACTGAATGACCAAATTGATTGAACTTTTAACCATTTCGAGTAACACTGTTTCCATACGGACCCCCAGCGTTGGTTAGTTGTTTATAACGTGACTATATTTATAACTTTTATAACGTCCTCCAGTTTCCGGTTTATAATTCGGGTCTGCAGCCGAGTATAACAAAGGAAATGGCAAGCTGCAACAATAAGTCACGTTAAACCGGACCTTGTACCCACAATTATTATTTTTTACAGTGGGGCATTCAAAAATAAGGTGGATAGAGGATGGGTCAAATGCAGAGGATACATTCCCCCACAGGGACAATAAAGAATCATTTAAGATTGTAAAGGGGCCACATCTCACTGTCAGGACTCAGGAAGATCTCACTATATATTTTGCACATTTAGCATAGCCTCTTGAAGTGACTCGCAATAAATGTAGAGTCATACATTTGGGCAAGCTCACTCTCCATGCCTCCAGCTGATGGTTTGGCTCATATCTTTGCTAGCGTGTGGCTAGCTGCAACGCATTGATCCATCTTTGCTAGCGTGTAGCTTAGCTGCAACACATTGATCCATCTTTGCTAGTGTGTGGCTAGCTGCAACGCATTGATCCATCTTTGCTAGCATGTAGCTTAGCTGCAACACATTGATCCATCTTTGCTAGTGTGTAGCTTAGCTGCAACACATTGATCCATCTTTGCTAGCGTGTAGCTTAGCTGCAACACATTGATCCATCTTTGCTAGCGTGTAGCTAGCTGCAACACATTGATCCATCTTTGCTAGCGTGTAGCTAGCTGCAACGCATTGATCCATCTTTGCTAGCGTGTAGCTAGCTGCAACGCATTGATCCATCTTTGCTAGTGTGTAGCTAGCTGCAACACATTGATCCATCTTTGCTAGCGTGTGGCTAGGTGCAAACACATTGATCCATCTTTGCTAGCGTGTAGCTTAGCTGCAACACATTGATCCATCTTTGCTAGCGTGTGGCTAGCTGCAACACATTGATCCATCTTTGCTAGCATGTAGCTAGCTGCAACACATTGATCCATCTTTGCTAGCGTGTAGCTTAGCTGCAACACATTGATCCATCTTTGCTAGCGTGTGGCTAGCTGCAACACATTGATCCATCTTTGCTAGCGTGTAGCTTAGCTGCAACACATTGATCCATTTTTGCTAGCGTGTAGCTTAGCTGCAACACATTGATCCATCTTTCCTAGCGTGTAGCTAGCTGCAACACATTGATCCATCTTTGCTAGCGTGTAGCTTAGCTGCAACACATTGATCCATCTTTGCTAGCGTGTAGCTTAGCTGCAACACATTGATCCATCTTTGCTAGCGTGTGGCTAGCTGCAACACATTGATCCATCTTTGCTAGCATGTAGCTTAGCTGCAACACATTGATCCATCTTTGCTAGCGTGTAGCTAGCTGCAACACATTGATCCATCTTTGCTAGCGTGTAGCTAACTGCAACACATTGATCCATCTTTGCTAGCGTGTAGCTAGCTGCAACACATTGATCCATCTTTGCTAGCGTGTGGCTAGCTGCAACACATTGATCCATCTTTGCTAGCGTGTAGCTTAGCTGCAACACATTGATCCATCTTTGCTAGCGTGTGGCTAGCTGTAACGCATTGATCCATCTTGGCTAGCGTGTAGCTTAGCTGCAACGCATTGATCCATCTTTGCTAGCGTGTAGCTAGCTGCAACGCATTGATCCATCTTGGCTAGCATGTAGCTTAGCTGCAACGCATTGATCCATCTTTGCTAGCGTGTAGCTAGCTGCAACGCATTGATCCATCTTTGCTAGCGTGTAGCTTAGCTGCAACGCATTGATCCATCTTTGCTAGCGTGTAGCTTAGCTGCAACGCATTGATCCATCTTTGCTAGCATGTAGCTAGCTGCAACGCATTGATCCATCTTTGCTAGCGTGTAGCTTAGCTGCAACGCATTGATCCATCTTTGCTAGCATGTAGCTAGCTGCAACACATTGATCCATCTTTGCTAGCGTGTGGCTAGCTGCAACGCATTGATCCATCTTTGCTAGCATGTAGCTTAGCTGCAACACATTGATCCATCTTTGCTAGCGTGTAGCTTAGCTGCAACACATTGATCCATCTTTGCTAGCGTGTAGCTAGCTGCAACGCATTGATCCATCTTTGCTAGCATGTAGCTAGCTGCAACACATTGATCCATCTTTGCTAGCATGTAGCTAGCTGCAACGCATTGATCCATCTTTGCTAGCGTGTAGCTAGCTGCAACGCATTGATCCATCTTTGCTAGCGTGTAGCTAGCTGCAACGCATTGATCCATCTTTGCTAGCGTGTAGCTTAGCTGCAACACATTGATCCATCTTTGCTAGCGTGTAGCTAGCTGCAACGCATTGATCCATCTTTGCTAGCGTGTAGCTAGCTGCAACGCATTGATCCATCTTTGCTAGCGTGTAGCTAGCTGCAACGCATTGATCCATCTTTGCTAGCATGTAGCTAGCTGCAACGCATTGATCCATCTTTGCTAGCGTGTAGCTAGCTGCAACACATTGATCCATCTTTGCTAGCGTGTGGCTAGCTGCAACACATTGATCCATCTTTGCTAGCATGTAGCTTAGCTGCAACGCATTGATCCATCTTTGCTAGCGTGTAGCTTAGCTGCAACGCATTGATCCATCTTTGCTAGCGTGTAGCTTAGCTGCAATGCATTGATCCATCTTTGCTAGCGTGTAGCTTAGCTGCAATGCATTGATCCATCTTTGCTAGCATGTAGCTAGCTGCAACGCATTGATCCATCTTTGCTAGCATGTAGCTTAGCTGCAACGCATTGATCCATCTTTGCTAGCGTGTAGCTAGCTGCAACACATTGATCCATCTTTGCTAGCGTGTAGCTAGCTGCAACACATTGATCCATCTTTGCTAGCGTGTAGCTAGCTGCAACACATTGATCCATCTTTGCTAGCATGTAGCTAGCTGCAACGCATTGATCCATCTTTGCTAGCGTGTAGCTTAGCTGCAACGCATTGATCCATCTTTGCTAGCGTGTAGCTTAGCTGCAACGCATTGATCCATCTTTGCTAGCGTGTGGCTAGCTGCAACGCATTGATCCATCTTTGCTAGCGTGTAGCTAGCTGCAACACATTGATCCATCTTTGCTAGCATGTAGCTTAGCTGCAATGCATTGATCCATCTTTGCTAGCGTGTAGCTTAGCTGCAACGCATTGATCCATCTTTGCTAGCGTGTAGCTAGCTGCAACGCATTGATCCATCTTTGCTAGCGTGTAGCTAGCTGCAACGCATTGATCCTCGCTGCCTGTTGAATGTCAGCAAGAACATTTCAAAGAAGGACCTTGAGATCAGAGTGAAAGAGGAGAGTGGCATGTTGTGTGAGTGTGAGGGGAGGAGCTCTGTGTAAGAAAAGAAAAGAGAGAAAACACAGTATATCTATAGAGTGCACTTGTGATTGTGTGTGTGTGTGTGTGCGTGCGTGTGCGTGTGCGTGTGTGTGTGCGTGTGCGTGTGCGTGTGCGTGTGTGTGTGTGTGTGAGAGAGAGAGAAACTTGAGAGAGACAGAAAGAAAGAATGTCTCTGTGTATACAGACTAAATGTGAGGGATCTGTCATAGACACGTGTGACTAATCAGAGCTCATTGTTGTAGATGGCAGAGAACAGAAGCTGGGTGATTGCTGTGATTACGGTGAAACCACACATCTGAACAGGCCCTGACAGCAAAGCCTGCTGGGTAATAGTTAGGCTCTGGATCATCGTCACCTTCATCATCATCATCATCATCAACACCTTCTTCTTCTTCTTCTTCTTCTTCTTCTTTCTTCATCAGAGCCATCATCATCATCAAAGTCCTCAACATCCTCAAGTTTTTTCTTCCATTTTTTCTCCCCAATTGTACTTGGCCAATATACTCTTTTCACAGCAGCCATTTTGTGTCTCAAAGCAAGGTAAACACAGGTGTAACCAATCACATCAATGAGGCCCCTGGCATTGGAACAGCTAAATGGAATGGAAGTAAACCATTATTAATGTTATTGGTTGCACCTGTGTTTACCCTGCTTTGAGACACAAAATGGCTGCTGTGAAAAGGGTGCCCCGGTCGTATAGCTCCACCCCCTCTGCCGATCTGGGCAGCGTTGTAGACTAGCACATGCTTCCTCTGATGCATGCCACTTCTTTCAACCTGACAGCGAGGAGTTTCACCGGCATGACGTAGCAGTTCCCCACCCCCCGAACAGGCACTCCGACCGACCACAGGAGGCAATAGTGCAGCGACCACGACACATACCCTTAATCCCACAATGCCAATTGTGCCTGTATGGACGCCCGCCCGACAAGCCGGAGGTAACACGGTGGCTCGAACCTGCGGCAGGGAAGCACTACTCGACCATCATCATCATCATCACCATCGTCATCACCCCTTGCCTGTGTGGTCCACGTGATCTCTCACCCCCCTCACGTATGATCCATCAGGTCCAGTTTGTTTGACTGCAAGTTTCCACCGCTATCAGCAGAGAAAAGAGGCGTCCAGGGCAACAACATCTGTGAACAATACAGAGTAGAACAGAGGAGTGATGGAGAGCTGTGCAGGCCGTGGCTGGACAGTGTTGTATACACACTACATACTTGTTCTAAGCCACAGCTTCTAATCACATGTATCCGTTGGTTCTAACTGCATGCAGGAGTGAGTGTTGCTCTGTAAGTTGTATGTAAAGTGGAACGATATGGAACACGGGAGGCGAGAACAAGAGATCGAGCACTGTGTGTGTAGTGAATGTGTTCTTTTACAGCTGTGAGGCGGCGGGTTTGGTGGGTCTGGTGATGTGATTGTGATTGAGTCCATACTGTACACAACATTAACAACCCTGTTTCCTGCCCAAACACACAAGGCATCAGTGGAGTCCTGCTCACTGATTACAGCATAGCACTGCCAGGGGGAGGGGCTTGATTCCCACTGGGGCTATTCACCTTATTCTTTGCCCACACATGGACGCTTCCACATTACGTCATTTCGTAATAGTATTTCCGTTTTGACTTGCCAAAAACCCCGCATGCAAAATGGCCACGCACACTCCCCTTCTAAAGTGGCAAAATTACTCCCCCATAAACTAACATATCTTGGCCAATACGTATGTAACATACAAAATAAAACAACCCGTAATATCTTAATTTTATGTAGAATGCAGAGGACATGTAACTGTTTAGTTAAACTTGCATTCCAGGAATATTGTGCTCTAAAGATGACGTTAGTGGAGTCGAGGCTGTTGCGTCCTGAAACCCACATAGGTTGCGTGCGATTCGAGGCGTAACCTATGTGTGGTTTGGCGTAACCTATGTGCGATTCGAAATAACGCATCCGAGATAGAAACGTTATGAATATAGCCACGTTATAAACAACAAACTAACGCTGGTGATCCGTATGGAAACAGTGTACTCGAAATGGTTAAAAGTTATATCAATTTGGTCATTCAGTGGCATTTTACTGCCATATAACATAACTAACTAGTGGCTAATATTAGCCACAGAAGGCAACTAGCGCTGAACCGGAAGAACAAATACGTTTGCGTTGAACGCGGAAGAGAGAAAAAGTGGGCGTGGTGAATAAGGTGAATAGCATGGTATAGGGGAGACCAGGGCGTGCGTAATAATTGACTGGAAGCTAATTAAGTTATTACTGATGACATACCAGTTGACAACTTGTGCCAATATCAGTTGTGCTGTGTTCATGTATTCAATTATTTTTCTTTCAAAGTAAATACTATAATAACGTGTAGTGCCCGGGCACTACGTTCTCTCCTGCTTGGACTAACTTAGTCATTGAAATCCTATAGTGAAATCACACGATTGACTCATTTTGCTGGGGCCTCCCCTGCGACCCCCTCGTCAAGCGGGGGGTCGAGTCTATACAGCGAGGCTCCAAGTGGAGGCTGAGGTTGTAGCATGTTTCCACCTGCATGGGGGGTCTGCTGCGTCCAGGAGGCTGAGGTTGTAGCATGTTTCCACCTGCGTGGGGGGTCTGCTGCGTCCAGGCCTGGCTTCCTGTTCTCCGGCGAGGTGTTAACGGAGTGAGAAACGCAGCGCCCGATAGGAGGACTGGCTCGCCTCCACCTCCTCCCAACACCACCCTCCTCTTCATCTGATGTGTCAGAAAAGAGGAGAAGTGCAGAGCGGCTAGACAGGGTCACTGGGGAGTACACACACACACACACACACACACACACACACAGTGCGTGTGTGCATGGGCTTGTCCTTGTGTGTATCCTGCTTCTCTGACAAGGATGTGTGTATGGTACATCACTCAGTCCTCAAAGGTGTGCACGTGCGTGCATGCGTGTGTGTGTGTGTGTGTGCGTGTGTGTGTGCGTGTGTGTGTGTGTGTGTGTGCATGTGCGTGCGTGCCTGCCTGCGTGTGTGTCAAAGGGATGGAATCAGATACACAAGCATTGACTTCAGTGCAGCATGAAGCAAACCTCGGATCGGAGCTGAAACTTTGAAGTTATTCACGACTTCTATTTTGTTATCTGGTGACGCAGTGGTCTTCTGTGCATCAATCAAATCCACCATCAACCCCACACTCACCATTGATGGCCCCACTGTCTCCCCATCCTCCCAGGCACGCAACCTCTCCCTCAAGCCCCTCCCCCTCAAGCCCCACATCCACCCTCTCCCTCAAGCCCCACATCCACCCTCTCCCTCAAGCCCCTCCCCCTCAAGCCCCACATCCACCCTCTCCCTCAAGCCCCACATCCACCCTCTCCCTCAAGCCCCTCCCCCTCAAGCCCCACATCCACCCTCTCCCTCAAGCCCCTCCCCCTCAAGCCCCACATCCGCCAAACTGTCACGTCCTCCTTCCACCTCTGTAGTACTGCAAAGATCCTCTCCTCTCTGTCACGCCATCCACACCTTCATCTCCTCTCTGTCACGCCCCCCTGCTGAAACACTCATCCACACCTTCATCTCCTCCCGTCTCGACTACTCTACCTCACTTCTCCACGGCATCAATGCAGCCTCATCAACGGACTCCAGCTGGTCCAGAACTTAGCCCGCCGACTTCTTCTCACCAACAACAAATCTTGGCACCACATCACTTCAGCCCTAAAACAGCTCCACTGGCTTCCTGTCTCCTACTGGATCAACTACAAACTCCTCATGATCACTTACAAAGCCCTTCACCAATGCCCCCCCCCCCCCCCCTTCCTTCCCCAACATATCTCACACACCTCCAGACACAAAGAGAAGATTGAAATCCTTACACGGTTTCTGGGTAATGAAGTCCTCAACATCCTGCTGCCATCAGGGGCCGCCAATGTACAAAAATCCCTAATATATGAGAGTCTATCGTGCCAAAGCGGAGATTTCAAGATTCAAGATTCAACATTCAAGATTTTTATTGTCACTCCGTGGTACAAGTATCACGTGTGAAATTCTTGTGCTGTGAACTCCGTTTACAACATAGAACAAATATAACAGGGCATATAAGTGCAAAAACAACAAGAGACACAACAAGCAATAAGGCAGTAGAGTGATAAGACAAGTCAGAGACAGTGGCATATTCACTGCACATAGGTGCACATGTCATGTGCATACTTTGGACGTACTTAAACATTTTAAATTCGACATATTTGACATACAGGTGCAAATAGCATATACCTAATTAAACATACAATTACACATTAGACATACATAATGGTAGCATCTACAGTGCGGTACAGTACAGCTACTACACTATTTGTGTATGTTAAGGAGTCTCGTGGCCTGCGGGAAGAAACTGTCCCTCAAGCGATTTGTGCGTGCTTTTGGGACCCTGTATCTCCTCCCTGAGGGTAGCAGGGAGAACAGGCTGTTGTGGGGATGGTTTGTGTCTTTTATGATCTTCAGGGACCTCCTGAGGCACCGCTGGTTATACAGTTCCTGCAGTTCTGGCAGCTCACATTCTGTTACGTGCTGGGCCGCGCGTCTCACTCTTCGTAGCGCCCTGCGGTCCATGGTCCAATTTAGTGCTTGTGCCGGGCACAGCGCAAATTAATGGGCGTTCCCAAGTCATCTGCTATTCTCCCTGCTCCGCAAAATCTCACCTGCGTGCAGCGCACACAGGATTTGTGCGGTCTTGACCACCTGAATTATTCACAGGTGTGGCATGGCAATGTCTGGGCATTACATCAATCAAACCAATCAGATTCCCGTATCGCATTCCCTTTAATACAGTTTGCGCGATGCATGCTGTAATTGCCTCCATGTGTAACTTGGACATCTCACAACAACATATCATATACCTGTTGAAAAGATCTGTGATTTGATGCAAGTCAGGCTCTTTTGTTGACTGGGAAATAGAAACGTGTTTGCAACGGGGAAACAGGGACATTTGATTGACAATAATATTCCAAGTAGGCAGCATGTTTGTGGTTTTTCAGTGAATAATAGTTGATTGCCTCACCGAATAATCTGCTGTTACCCAATTTTAGCAGCAGAATTTGATGTCCTGGCATTTGTTTTTTAATAGGACATTGTGCGTACATGTATGATGTACCCAAAAGGAATTCCCCTGCACTGCGCTGCACAGCGTGGAGAATAATGGTGCGGTCAAGCGCAGCGGGGTATTTTTGCCCTAAGAGCTGTTTAAAAGCTGCTTTTAGGTGCTCTTAAATGTGCGTGCACGCAAAGAATTTGCGGCATGCTGACGATAGCAGGAGGCAAGCATTTTGCGGGGACACGCCTGGTTTGGCGTGGGGCACGCCCGCACCTGTGTCTGCACTCAGACCCTGGCGCAAAACTGGATGGTATCGTGGCCAAAGTGCAAAATGAGCCTACTTGCGGGAGGCAGACGATAGCATAAGACACAGGGAAGATATCATAAGACGCACGTAAACGGTGCGTAAGCGATAGCGCCTGTATGACAATAGGGCATGCGCGTAGCCACGGGCGCAAACGCCCCTGTCATTCAGAGGCTGTTCTCACTCCCTCTCTCGCCCAGCACAAAGACCGATGGAAAAAAAGCTGTTCTCTCCCCCCCCCCCCTCTCTCTCTCTCTCTCTCTCTCTCACTCCCTCAAATCTCCCAGCATGCATTGAGACTAATACATTTCGAGAGGAAATCAATCAACCAAATCAGCCTAAATTGCCTAAAGTGGTAGATAGAAATAATGTTTCTGTTCACACAACATGCAATTCTCGAACATTTCAATATTGGCCAAAATAAAACATAGAAATCCAAACGCAACCCTATGTGAAACATATATGTACCCCAGGTGGTATATATATCCCTTGCAGATACAACGTGATTTAGATGAGAGACAGCCGTAACACGGTTCTACTGTGATGTCCTGTGATGTCTGCTCCGCTCCAATAAGATTAGGCTTACTTCACATTTACTTTTACAATAAAAACACATTTATGCAATGACTTTACATAATGTAGGCTATATTTATGTGCATCATCCTACCTGTGCAGCAGGGGAGAAGAAAAGGTAGCAAAACGATATCATTCTGGACAAACTTTCACCAATCTAATCTCATCATGACATAGGGATAGGCTATATTTTTCTAGCCGATGCGTTTAGAACATTCTTTTCACTTTGATCTTGCTATAGTGTAGCGTATTTACATTCTTGCAGTATATAAACTGCAGTCAGATTGGTTTGAGAAGCATAATAATATGGAATAAAATATATGAGACAGACGGGGATGAAAGGGAGGGGGGGAGATCAGAGCACTTGGCTTTCTGACCGGACTGGATCGCTCAGTGGAATTGGAGCTTAAAAGGCAAGCTTTTGATTCGTATACTGCACTTCTCCAATGAGCAGACTGTGCATAATTTTACGCTTAAAAGGCGTGGTTGTAATGCTTAAGGCCGCCTGTAGCGCCGACACCAAAATATCGAGTGGGCTGGTCCACGCCTACTGCACTGGGCGCAGTTTATAGGCCGATGCAACGATAGAGCCCTGTATCTTTTGCATTGTATACACTGTATTATTTTTGTACACTGTATTGTTTTTGTAACTCATGAACATTTCCAATAAAAACGATCAATCACAAAAAAGGTCATTTTCCATGTAAAGTTGTCATTGTGTAGAGAAGACCACACCCTATATTGGAATTGAATCTGGGCAAATAGGTTGAGTTAATGATATCTCAATTAGAGGCGATGGGCATCTGAGTTTCAACAGAAAAGCCTTGAAAATAAACAGGTGAAAGAACGCCATGTCGAGATCCCCGGGGGAAATCAGACGGCGGCCCACGCTAAGCGCGTCAGTATGAAGCGTGGCGCATGTGGCCCATGATAATAGCGGTAGCGTGCGTTTTGGTGTGTGCGACCCCGCACATGTTCTCTTGATCGTAGTCTTATTGTGCGTCTGGATTGATGACAGCTGAATACCTAAGGGGGGCGTATGAATATGTAAAACTACATTGCCCAGTGCCACCGTCTCATTGGATATGCAGCCTGGCGATGGTGGGGCGGCCGTACACAACACAAACACACGTATACGAAACATACAGCGTTGTTGCTGCTGCTCGCAGAGGCTATAGACGGTGAAGCGTGGATCAGGGTCCGCTCCGTCCGGTTGCTCGGGACGTGACAATATGTGTGTGTGTGTGTGTGTGTGTGTGTGTGTGAAGGGAGATACCACACTGTGAAGATTATTTAGTGCCATCCTGCCCCCCTACCCCCCCATGTTAAATAATTCACAGCCTCCCCTCATCGCTCTCATTATAAATATTTCAGCCTCAGTGACAGCGAACGCTCATCTCGTGCCACAACTGGGAGATATGTTCTAAAGGAGAAGCGGTGTGTGTGTGTGTGTGTGTGTGTGTGTGAGTGTGTGACACAGAGATAAAAGTTCTTGTTTGTGTGTGTTTACGTGCCATTGCTCCCTTTTAGCACTCGCATCTCAGGATATGCATGTTGGTTTCTGTGTGTGTGTGTGTGTGTGTGTTTGTGTGTGTGTGTGTGTGTGTCTGTGTATATATATATACATGTGGATACATGTGTAGTGGTGGTTGGGCGTGCGGGTCTGGAAGGCGGTGCAGGTGCAGGTCAGAGGTCACTCTGCCTATTCTTCTGTTGTCTAAGTAGCCCGGAGGCTAAAAGCACCTGAGAGCGCTAATTCACACACATCTATTTCCCCCACCAACAGACCAACAGACATCACTTTACAAAGAAAGCCACAAGACAGGGATGACTCAAGTCTCTGGGCTCTATTCTCCCCCTGGCCTTAGGCGCTATACTGGCGTTAAATGCAAAAAAACACGTTTTACGCCTGCCTACCCGTGACTCGGGAAGATAGCGCAATGTTTTTACCCCCCGAAATGCGCTTTACACTGAAGAGGCGTCGCGCAGTGCCCGAATAGGCCAGAATGGGCGTTTCGGCCTTAAATACCAGCCTAAAGCGATCTTCCCAAAGGGTGTTAATTTTGCGGTTAACGCTTTTCAAAACCAGGCCTTATTCAGTGCGCCGGAGATATAGCCAGTAACCTAGGACTAGCTACTGCAAAAGTGAACTGTTGAAAGTTCGATGTCTGGTTTTGTCACGAGTAGCCTACAGCTGAAGTCCCTCTCGCCATCAAGCAGACAGTGACGGAGGCATGTTTCTTTATGTGCACCAAGGGGAAAATGACGGACTAAATTGGTGGGAAATGCGGGGATACTGCGTGCGTAATTACGCAGCGGAGATGCAGGAGAGAGAGCCCGAAAAGGGATAAGCATACGTCCATATAACAGCATGAAAGCTGAAAAAACATTTATGGCAGTAACACATACATATCGTTCCCACTATTTGAGCCGCGGCAGCATTAATTGCACACTTTTTATAATATTAACTAATAACTGTTTGTTTGTTTGTTTTGGTCTCGGGCTGAGTGTATGTGACAACGGCGGGCGAGTTGATCTCGGTCCGCGTCTCAAGCGGGTCAGGGCGGGTCGGATTCGATTTTTTAGGACCGTTGAGAAAGGAGGACAGCACTCCAAGTTGAATACTTTTATTGCCACACAGACGTTTGTGCAGCAGCCCTTCTTCAGCGGGAGAGGTGTTTAGGCTATGATCTGTGATGCGCTTCCAAATTGGCATGGATAGATGACAGCATGCAGCCGCAACCGGACTGGATCTCTGTGGATCGGAGCTTGGAAGGGAAGAATGTGATTGGTTTACTGCAGTTGACCAATGACCACAGTTCTGCATAATTCTACGCTTAAAAAGGCATGGTGGTTAGCGCCGCGCAATCTGTCAGGAAAAATTTGGGAATGCGCGTGACCACGCCTACTAACAGTGATATGTATTTTCTTTCATTTCAAGGTCAACGCAATTGAACTTTCTTCTTTTCTTTTACAGGTAATAACCAGGTCAAATTACCTTATTTGTCATCTCACACTTTTTCTTTAACAGGTAAAATCAAATGTCAGGTAAGTATTCAGGAAAATGGTCTATTAATCAAAAAACATAAACTTAAATGATCAAACTTACATGTATTGGAAATAAACCAAAACCATGTTTTCCTACAATCAAAATGAAATGCAGACAATGCATGTTGTACCAATACTCATTGTACCAATAGTCATTTGATGCTCCTCTTGGGCACTGGAGGAACAGAGTTTAGCTAGCTGCCACACAGTAAACAATTAACAACTAGAAACAAAATAGCCTATACTGTTACCAAAAGAATCAACATTTGTTCAACATGTTAACAAAACACAAATGAACAACTTGGTAAACATGTTCCACAATTTAAGAGTGTCAATACCCTCATTTCTACCTGAAAAGGGGGAATGAGGATACACAGGCATCATGGAAGATGCTTCCCTTTTTGGACTATGCAGGCATGACTAATCAATCACAAGCATCAAGGCTTTAGATTAACTATGGCAGATAATAGTCGGAGCTGACTTTACAAAGAGAGCGAGAAGAGAGGGATGACTCCAAGGGCTCTATCGCCCCACTGGCCTTAAATTAGCGCTTAGCGCCAGGTGCAGCCTATATTAGTGGGCGTGGACCGGCGCACTGCCTATTCTCGTGTCGGCGCTACACACGGCCTTAAGCATTATAACCACGCCTTTTAAGCATAGAATTATTCACAACTGTGCTCATTGGTGAACTGCAGTTACTCAATGACATTCTTCCTTTCGAAGCTCCGATCCACTCGATCTAGGGTTGCGGCTTTATGCTGTCATCTCTGCCAATTTGGATATCTCAGAGCGCATCACAGATCATAGCCTGAATAAAATGATTCAACCTACAGCCAGGCAAATACAGATCTGTTCAGCAGGGCTGATGCGGTCTCCCTGTAGCCTACCGGTGACATTCCTGATACCATCCAATTCCATGATCTTTATGTTGTAAACACATAACTTTCACAATAGTGAACAAGCACCCCCACTCGGCTCATTCAGGGCAGGTAGTTTTATAACTTGTAAACTACCTGCTGCACAGGCTAAATGATGCACATAAATATTCAAGATTCAAGATTTTTATTGTCACTCCGTGGTACAAGTATCACGTGTGAAATTCTTGTGCTGTGGACTCCGTTTACAACATAGTACAAATATAACAGGGCATATGAGTGCAAAAACAACAAGAGACACAACAAGCAATAAGGCAGTAGAGTGATAAGACAAGTCAGAGACAGTGGCATATTCACTGCACATAGGTGCACATGTCATGTGCATACTTTAGACGTGCTTAAACATTTTAAATTCGACGTATTTGACGTACAGGTGCAAATAGCATATATACCTAATTAAACATACAATTAAACATTAGACATACATAATGGTAGCAGCTACAGTACGGTACAGTACAGCTACTACACTATTTGTGTATGTTAAGGAGTCTCGTGGCCTGCGGGAAGAAACTGAAAGGAAATATAGCCTACATTATGTAAAGTCATTGCATAAATGTGTTTTTATTGTAAAAGTATGTGTGAAGTAAGCCAAGTCTTGTTGGAGCGGGCATCACAGTAGAACCGTGTTACGGCTGTCACTCGTCTATATCACGCTGTCTTTGCGACGGATATATATGCCACCTGGATTACATATGTTTCACATAGGGTTGTGTTTTGATTTTTATGTTTTATTTTGTCCAATATTGAAATGTTCTAGAATTGCATGTTGTGGTAACATAAATATTATTTCTATCTACCACTTAGCCTATTTAGGCTGATTTGGTTGCTATTTCTTGTCGAAATGTATTAGCCTCAATGCATGCTGGGAGATTTCACATGTGTGGCTTTGGTATGGGAGCCGGCACAGTGAATATTTGTTTGGGCAGAATGATATCGTTTTCTCTCGCTACCTTTTCTTCTCCCCCACTGCACAGGTAGGATGATGCAACAGCCTCTGAATGACAGGGGCTAAAAACTACGGTATAACAACTTTTTTTCATTTTCATCGGTCATTGTGCCTGTCTGACGCGCGTGAGAGAGAGAGAGAGAGCGGGAGAGAGAGTGAGATCGGCTATGGCAGGCCGCTGCGTAATTATGCACAGTAATATCCCTGGCGCACTGAATACGGCCTGGTTTTGAAAAGCGCTAAGCGCTAAATTAACGCCAGGGGGGAAGATAGCGTTAGGCCGGTATTTAAGGCCGAAACGCCCATTTTGGCCTATTCTGGCACCATGCGTGCACCCAAACACCCCCACCCCCCAACACAGCACACACACACACACCCTCTGCTTTTTGGGGGGTCTGGGTGAGAATCATGAATTGCATCTTGTTGGGTTGATGTTAGCTTGCTATTTACCTTGTGCTAGCTATAGCTAACGTGAGCTACTAACTGTCATCCAACTGTCAGTTGCACTGTGTGTCTGTGCCCTTTAGAAGTGCTCTGGGCATTCATATTTTTGATATCTAAAGCACTCTCCCAGGAAATAAACGTTTTCTGTGGAATGTGGACTGGGCCCCTTTGACTGCCATTCCTTCATGATGGCACCAGGTGGCACTGCTGAGGAAAGAAGCCTTTTCTGTCTCAACTGAACAGGGAAAGTCGAGTCTTTTCCTTTCGTTTTTTTATTTGAATGAGGTAGATGAAGAGCAAACGATGGCGTAAAGGTGCAGATGAGTTAACGTGTGTGTGTCGTGTGTGCACATGCGTGTGTGTGTTTGTGCGCGTGTCCGTGCATGTGTGTGTGTGCGTGTGTCTGTGTCTGTGTGAAAGACAGACAATGACAGAGGCAGAGCCTGGCTGCATCTCTCTCTCTCCTCTTCCGCACACCTTTTATTTATTTCCATCATCTGTCTTTATACAGCAGATTTAGATGGCATTGCCTGCTTGTATACGAATATGGTGTGTGTGTGTGTGTGTGTGTGTGCGTGTGTGCGTGCGCGTGCTTGCGCGCGTGTGTGTGTGTGTGTGTGTGTGTGTGCGTGCGTGTGTGTGCTTGCGTGTGTGTGTGTGTGTGTGTGCGTGTGTGTGTAACTCAGACTGAGACAATAGGAGACAACCATCTCCAGACACAAAGCAGTGAAGCGACATCTCCGGGCCGATGAAGACGATGGTGGTGCTGCAGAGCGCTCCCTCCCTCTCCCATCCTGAGTCACTTTTAACACACGGTCCATTCGCCCACATCCCAATATTGAACAACAGCACTTAAACCCACCCTCCAGTCAGGGTTTCTACCTCTTTAACATGTAATGTTCTTATAAAGCCTCCCTCCAGTCAGGGTTTCTACCTCTTTAACATGTAATGTTCTTATAAAGCCTCCCTCCAGTCAGGGTTTCTACCTCTTTAACATGTAATGTTCTTATAAAGCCTCCCTCCAGTCAGATGTGATGTTCTTATAAAGCCTCCCTCCAGTCAGGGTTTCTACCTCTTTAACATGTAATGTTCTTATAAAGCCTCCCTCCAGTCAGGGCTTCTACCTCTTTAACATGTAATGTTCTTATAAAGCCTCCCTCCAGTCAGGGTTTCTACCTCTTTAACATGTAATGTTCTTATAAAGCCTCCCTCCAGTCAGGGCTTCTACCTCTTTAACATGTAATGTTCTTATAAAGCCTCCCTCCAGTCAGGGTGTCTACCTCTTTAACATGTAATGTTCTTATAAAGCCTCCCTCCAGTCAGGGTTTCTACCTCTTTAACATGTAATGTTCTTATAAAGCCTCCCTCCAGTCAGGGTTTCTACCTCTTTAACATGTAATGTTCTTATAAAGCCTCCCTCCAAGTCAGGGTTTCTACCTCTTTAACATGTAATGTTCTTATAAAGCCTCCCTCCAGTCAGGGTTTCTACCTCTTTAACATGTAATGTTCTTATAAAGCCTCCGTCCAGTCAGGGTGTCTACCTCTTTAACATGTAATGTTCTTATAAAGCCTCCCTCCAGTCAGGGTTTCTACCTCTTTAACATGTAATGTTCTTATAAAGCCTCCCTCCAGTCAGGGTTTCTACCTCTTTAACATGTAATGTTCTTATAAAGCCTCCCTCCAGTCAGGGTGTCTACCTCTTTAACATGTAATGTTCTTATAAAGCCTCCCTCCAGTCAGGGTTTCTACCTCTTTAACATGTGATGTTCTTATAAAGCCTCCCTCCAGTCAGGGTTTCTACCTCTTTAACATGTAATGTTCGTATAAAGCCTCCCTCCAGTCAGGGTGTCTACCTCTTTAACATGTAATGTTCTTATAAAGCCTCCCTCCAGTCAGGGTTTCTACCTCTTTAACATGTGATGTTCTTATAAAGCCTCCCTCCAGTCAGGGTTTCTACCTCTTTAACATGTAATGTTCTTATAAAGCCTCCCTCCAGTCAGGGTTTCTACCTCTTTAACATGTAATGTTCTTATAAAGCCTCCCTCCAGTCAGGGTTTCTACCTCTTTAACATGTAATGTTCTTATAAAGCCTCCCTCCAGTCAGGGTTTCTACCTCTTTAACATGTAATGTTCTTATAAAGCCTCCCTCCAGTCAGGGTTTCTACCTATTTAACATGTAATGTTCTTATAAAGCCTCCCTCCAGTCAGGGTTTCTACCTCTTTAACATGTAATGTTCTTATAAAGCCTCCCTCCAGTCAGGGTTTCTACCTCTTTAAAGGAGAATTTCGGTTTTTTTGAACCTGGAGCCATTTCCTGGCATTAATTATGAATTGGCCACTCACCTAGCGATGTCTGCAGCGTTTCTGGGCGTCCTAGCGTTGTTTTGAGATCAATATCGTCCAAGTCAGTGTAAAATGGAGTTGATTTGGGGCCAAGTGGTAGCCTGTATTTCCTGCATCTAAATAGCTATTTTTCTTCCCGTTTTCGCCACATATCGCCATAATCAGATCCGTCAACATCCAGCCGAGTGTTATTTCACCCCAGGCTGTTTCCTGGACTGCACACGGATCAAATTACCTCAAACGTGATCTAGGTCACCAAGTCTCGTGAAGTCCCGCGATACTTTCCTGTCGACTGGCCAAATACAGGCAGGACGCTTTGCGGTCGTGGTTTTAGCGTAACCTATGTGGGGTTTGGCGTAACCTATGTGGGGTTTGGCATAACCTTCGTTATTTCGAATCCCACATAGGTTACGCCAAACCCCACATAGGTTACGCTAAAACCACGACCGCAAAGCGTCCTGCCTGTATTTGGCCAGTCGACAGGAAAGTATCGCGGGACTTCACGAGACTTGGTGACCTAGATCACGTTTGAGGTAATTTGATCCGTGTGCAGTCCAGGAAACAGCCTGGGGTGAAATAACACTCGGCTGGATGTTGAAGGATCTGATTATGGCGATATGTGGCGAAAACGGGAAGAAAAATAGCTATTTAGATGCAGGAAATACAGGCTACCACTTGGCCCCAAATCAACTCCATTTTACACTGACTTGGACGATATTGATCTCAAAACAACGCTAGGACGCCCAGAAACGCTGCAGACATCGCTAGGTGAGTGGCCAATTCATAATTAATGCCAGGAAATGGCTCCAGGTTCAAAAAAAACGAAATTCTCCTTTAACATGTGATGTTCTTATAAAGCCTCCCTCCAGTCAGGGTTTCTACCTCTTTAACATGTAATGTTCTTATAAAGCCTCCCTCCAGTCAGGGTTTCTACCTCTTTAACATGTGGTGTTCTTATAAAGCCTCCCTCCAGTCAGGGTGTCTACCTCTTTAACATGTAATGTTCTTATAAAGCCTCCCTCCAGTCAGGGTTTCTACCTCTTTAACATGTAATGTTCTTATAAAGCCTCCCTCCAGTCAGGGCTTCTACCTCTTTAACATGTAATGTTCTTATAAAGCCTCCCTCCAGTCAGGGTGTCTACCTCTTTAACATGTAATGTTCTTATAAAGCCTGCCTCCAGTCAGGGTTTCTACCTCTTTAACATGTAATGTTCTTATAAAGCCTCCCTCCAGTCAGGGTGTCTACCTCTTTAACATGTAATGTTCTTATAAAGCCTCCCTCCAGTCAGGGTTTCTACCTATTTAACATGTAATGTTCTTATAAAGCCTCCCTCCAGTCAGGGTTTCTACCTCTTTAACATGTAATGTTCTTATAAAGCCTCCCTCCAGTCAGGGTGTCTACCTCTTTAACATGTAATGTTCTTATAAAGCCTCCCTCCAGTCAGGGTTTCTACCTCTTTAACATGTAATGTTCTTATAAAGCCTCCCTCCAGTCAGGGTGTCTACCTCTTTAACATGTAATGTTCTTATAAAGCCTCCCTCCAGTCAGGGTTTCTACCTCTTTAACATGTAATGTTCTTATAAAGCCTCCCTCCAGTCAGGGTTTCTACCTCTTTAACATGTCATGTTCTTATAAAGCCTCCCTCCAGTCAGGGTGTCTACCTCTTTAACATGTAATGTTCTTATAAAGCCTCCCTCCAGTCAGGGTTTCTACCTCTTTAACATGTAATGTTCTTATAAAGCCTCCCTCCAGTCAGGGTTTCTACCTCTTTAACATGTAATGTTCTTATAAAGCCTCCCTCCAGTCAGGGTTTCTACCTCTTTAACATGTGATGTTCTTATAAAGCCTCCCTCCAGTCAGGGTGTCTACCTCTTTAACATGTGATGTTCTTATAAAGCCTCCCTCCAGTCAGGGTGTCTACCTCTTTAACATGTGATGTTCTTATAAAGCCTCCCTCCAGTCAGGGTTTCTACCTCTTTAACATGTAATGTTCTTATAAAGGCTCCCTCCAGTCAGGGTTTCTACCTCTTTAACATGTAATGTTCTTATAAAGCCTCCCTCCAGTCAGGGTGTCTACCTCTTTAACATGTAATGTTCTTATAAAGCCTCCCTCCAGTCAGGGTTTCTACCTCTTTAACATGTAATGTTCTTATAAAGCCTCCCTCCAGTCAGGGTTTCTACCTCTTTAACATGTGATGTTCTTATAAAGCCTCCCTCCAGTCAGGGTGTCTACCTCTTTAACATGTGATGTTCTTATAAAGCCTCCCTCCAGTCAGGGTGTCTACCTCTTTAACATGTGATGTTCTTATAAAGCCTCCCTCCAGTCAGGGTTTCTACCTCTTTAACATGTAATGTTCTTATAAAGGCTCCCTCCAGTCAGGGTTTCTACCTCTTTAACATGTAATGTTCTTATAAAGCCTCCCTCCAGTCAGGGTGTCTACCTCTTTAACATGTAATGTTCTTATAAAGCCTCCCTCCAGTCAGGGTTTCTACCTCTTTAACATGTAATGTTCTTATAAAGCCTCCCTCCAGTCAGGGTTTCTACCTCTTTAACATGTAATGTTCTTATAAAGCCTCCCTCCAGTCAGGGTGTCTACCTCTTTAACATGTACTGTTCTTATAAAGCCTCCCTCCAGTCAGGGTTTCTACCTCTTTAACATGTAATGTTCTTATAAAGCCTCCCTCCAGTCAGGGTTTCTACCTCTTTAACATGTAATGTTCTTATAAAGCCTCCCTCCAGTCAGGGTTTCTACCTCTTTA
Organism: Poromitra crassiceps; assembly: GCF_964638095.1. Classification (NCBI taxonomy): domain Eukaryota; kingdom Metazoa; phylum Chordata; class Actinopteri; order Beryciformes; family Melamphaidae; genus Poromitra; species Poromitra crassiceps. The sequence continues at coordinate 85,930,609 of NC_139625.1, read as the reverse complement.
ACATGTAATGTTCTTATAAAGCCTCCCTCCAGTCAGGGTGTCTACCTCTTTAACATGTAATGTTCTTATAAAGCCTCCCTCCAGTCAGGGTTTCTACCTCTTTAACATGTAATGTTCTTATAAAGCCTCCCTCCAGTCAGGGTTTCTACCTCTTTAACATGTAATGTTCTTATAAAGCCTCCCTCCAGTCAGGGTTTCTACCTCTTTAACACAAGAGTGTTCAATACATTACATGTATTGAAACATGTAATGTTCTTATAAAGCCTCCCTCCAGTCAGGGCTTCTACCTCTTTAACATGTAATGTTCTTATAAAGCCTCCCTCCAGTCAGGGTTTCTACCTCTTTAACATGTAATGTTCTTATAAAGCCTCCCTCCAGTCAGGGTTTCTACCTCTTTAACATGTAATGTTCTTATAAAGCCTCCCTCCAGTCAGGGTTTCTACCTCTTTAACATGTAATGTTCTTATAAAGCCTCCCTCCAGTCAGGGTTTCTACCTCTTTCTACCTGCCAGGCAGACAGGATCGGGGATTCAATCCCTGCAGTGAACGTAACATCTGAACTGACGTCTATGTACCTGCTTTTGAATCCTCAACCCTGTAGTGTTGAGCGGCAGCACCGTCCTTTGGTGAGTCAGCCCATTGAGAGATATGGGGGTTTTTATCATCTAGTCTCGCGTGTCGGCCGTAGTAACATTTTGTGGGCGTTCCCACACAGACCGACTGTATGTATTGAAACCAGCATGACTCGCAGCGGCTAGCTAGCTACTTAACATGCTAGGTCGTCCTGAGTCATAGTCATAATCAAATTGACATTACTGTATGTATGATGGTTCCACTTAAATATGTCGTCGTCCAATTTTAGCAACTAACTTACATTTCTGAACTTGAGCACAAAAAAATCGTTTTACAAAACGTTTTTGTCAAAAAAATATTTGGCGAACAGTGTGAATAAATCAATATTGTCACGACAGGACTGTGAAAAATATGAAATATCTTAAAAATGAGGAAATAATAATACATTGGAGGGGTTTACAGTAACTAGCCCATACTTGGACATAACGGGGGTTGTGGAGGAACAACATTACAGTACTCTTTTATGAAGTCATATTTTACCAGGAGTGGAAATTTGCAAAGCCGTCCTCATCTCAAATGCACTCGTGCTGTCTGGCATTATAGGCAAATATTTTATGTAGTCGCCCCTCTTCTTTTCTTTTTTCTCCAGGATGTTATCTCTTTGTGCGAGCCGTTGGACTGAGTGATTGCTGAGTATGGCTGTTGGGGAAAACAAAGGATTTCATTTGATTTGATTTTTCTCCTTCAAAAAGACACGCTGAGGATCCTCCTGCAGACCACACACACACACACACATGCACATACACATACACACACACACACACACACACACACAGACACACACACAGGCTGTCCTCTATCACGCTCAAAGAGGATATATCCCCCATGAAACAAACAAGCCGATAGATCACCGCAAATGATCTGTGTGAGAGAGTAACATTGTGCATGGATGCACATTTAGAGTCTGTACGTCAGTGCCTCTTTCGTGTTGTGAGTCCTCCCGTGTGTACGTGCGTGCGCATGTGTGTGTGTGTGTACGTGCGTGCGTGTGTGTGTGTGTGCGTGTGCATGTGTGTGTGCGTGCGCATGCATGTGTGTGTGTGTGTGTGTGTGTGCATGCACATGCATGTGTGTGCGGCTAGGGATGGATCTGTCCTCTAGCTGGCAGATGCCCAATGCACCACAGCTGGGCCCCAGCCAGAGGAGGGGTCACGGGGACCCAAGATTTCCCCTGGCCCCTCAAGGCTTTTTTAGGCCTCGCTTTCAGCACGCACGCACGCACGCCCACACACACACACGCCCGCACGCACGCCCACACACACACACGCCCGCACGCACGCCCACACACACACACACGCATGCACGCACGCACGCACACACGCACGCCCACACACACACACGCATGCACACACGCACGCACACACACACGCACACACACACACGCATGCACGCACGCCCACACACACACACGCATGCACACACGCACGCACACACACACACACACACACGCATGCACGCACGCCCACACACACACACGCATGCACGCACGCCCACACACACACACGCCCGCACGCACGCCCACACACGCCCGCACGCACGCACACACACACACACACACACGCATGCACACACGCACGCACACATGCACGCATGCACACACGCATGCACACACGCACGCACACACACACACGCATGCACACACGCACGCACGCCCACACACACACACGCATGCACACACGCACGCACACATGCACGCATGCACACACGCACGCGCATACGCATGCACACACACACATGCGCACGCACACACACACATGCATATTGATTAAGACAAACACAGCCCCTCCAAGCCCACTCTTATGCAGTGTTTGGTGCTTAGCAGGGCCTTGTGATTCCATACCAACACCCCCCCCCCCCCCCCCCCCCCCCGGCTACGCCCACCTCATTACCTCATAACTGATGACTTCCTCCCATCTTGTGATCTTCACCGCTTGAACATGCAGAGGTCAAGTGGATGGTTCCCATTGGTAGCCATCTCTGCCAGCTGTTTGAACTCTGGTGCTTTCCAAGCCTGGCCGGGTAGCGGCGCCAAGCCCGGCGTGGTTGGCACCGCCCGGCCCGTTTGCCTTGGCGGAGCCGTGGGGGAGTCAGACTACCTGGCACGGACGCCTGGGGGGGCTGCTGCCACTAATGGCCAATCACTCTCTCCAATGGCTCCCAGTACTGCCAAGGCCACAACATCCTGGCTACCTACAACATGTTCCACCAGACAACAGCACAAGACCATTAGCCATGAGGACGGCTTTGTGGGTTTCCAGGCTTGTACAATAATATCACCGTGTGAGGGGACTTGATACGTAGTGATAACACAAGTGTCTAGAGGGCACAACACAGCCTCTGCCAGACATATTGTCCATAGCTTTTGGCAGCAGTAGCTGTGAACAGCTGATTGCATTTCAAAACATATGGTTTGCCGTGTCAACAGAATTCAACATGCATGATTTCTGTTTTTGTGTTTGTGTTTGTTTTTGCTATTGATATGTATATATATATATGTATATATGTATATGTATTCAGGCTACCTGCTTTTGTCGAGGCGAGTCAAGACAATACAGTCGACTGTGTCACCTACATTCACAACCTACATACACTTATTTAAACAGCTATCGGCTGAAAGGAGATGTGTGAGAGGCTGCTTGCTACCCTCTGTCCAGGTCCCTCCATAGCGACTGGAGGAAAACAACGCGTTGCTACATGCTGAAGATGGTAAGTGTGACTAAGCAATATGAGCAGGATGTAAAGCAGGCCTGCTTGCTACTTTCACTGGTTGGTTGTAAAGATAACAGAGCCTTTTTCCGCTATCTGACTGAATCACAATGTTGTTTACAATAACGTCCAGACAACGCCTGCGTCACGTACATACAGCTTAATGGAGTGGAGCAAACAGGGCAGGAAACAACTGAGACAAGGAGTTCATGGTTCAGTCATATATCATTCACTTCACTAACATTAGTTTAGAGCCCTACTTTAATTGTTGGGCCACAGAATAAAAACAATTGCAGCTTGAGTTCACCCAAAACTAGCAGCTAGTCCGACCGGCGATGAGATGTCTGTTGGGTAGATTTGGTTTATCAACACAGCACATAAAACAAGCACAGCCAAACGTCAGATAGGTCAGACCACCGTGTTTAACTAGGGTAGGGCTAGGCCAGCTGTAGCTCAGGAGGTAGAGCAGGTCGTCGCTAATGGCCCATTTCCACCGCAGGTAGTAGCGCGGTCCCGCTCCGCTCGACTCGATAAATGGTCTCATTCCACCGGTAAAAACCGTCTCAGCCCGGGTTGAGTTGTGGTTGAGTCGTGCTACTTTTCGTCCCTGCCTCGTCGGGGTTCTAGGGCTGTGAACCCGGTACCATACGGTGACGTGAAAACATTGTTGACGACTGATTGGTCAGGCAGAATCGTTTACTCTGTCTATCTACTGACTGTCAATGCAATGCTGCATACCAGTTTAGTGGGCTTACCTTCTCTTCTGTTATGTTATTTCCATCACTCTTTTGTGTTGCTGCCTTCGCCTCTGGTGAAATAAAATCGTGGCGGTGGTTTCAATTGTTTTGAGAGAAAAAAGTCAGCTGGTCAGGAAGCCCTTGTAGTTGAGTGCAGCGCTCCGCTAGGCCGCAGCGGGTCTTTGGTGAAGCCGCGGTCTTGCCTGGTGAGAGGCCGCCGGGGTAGAGGCTACTCTGTTGCGCCTCTCCCGTCCCCGCGCAGCGCATGCATGTGAGTTTGACTAACAACAAAGTGATATCCATTCTCCTGGCCGATTGTCACATTCGCCCATGTACACTGTAGGTCATTTAGAGGCACCAGTATTTCATAAACAGTTTAAAAGTTCTGTGGATGGATTTAATTGTAACATTATGTTATAGCCTACTTAGGCTATAGGCGGAGTACAGATATGCGGTCGCTATGACGACCAGCTGTGGGCGGGGGCAGATGATCGGTGGTCGAAGCCGAACATCCATCGGGCCGAAACGAGTAGAGCCGACTGGTGACGAGCTGTGCAGGGCAGTAAAATGTGGTGGAAATGAGCCATAATTGTTTTGGATGAAAGAGGTCAGTGGTTCGATTCCCGGGTCCTCCAGTCTGCATGTCGAAGTGTCCTTGGGCAAGATACTGAACCCCAAATTGCTCCTGATGGTGTGCAGGTAACCTGCCGCCATCGGTGTATGAATGGGTGAATGTACCTACTGATTGTAAAGCGCTATATAAATTCAGGCCATTTACCATTTTACCATATCTCTCAAATGGCATCACAATTGCTTGGGTGACATCACTCACTGATGATGACATCATGGTCACCATCAAAGGAGCTTGCCTGTCTGATTTGGGGGGCAGCTCTCTCTCTGCTTTGTTCAGCTCAACAGTCATGGTCAACCCAGACATACCTGAGACCTTTCCACTGAGGGCCTGGTATGACCAGCAGGGCTATACGCTCTCAACAGCCAATCCCTGACAGAGACAAGGTTAGTGGGCAGCGGAGCAAGGGTGAACTGGAAAACAACGTTACGGATGACTGATGTCATAACCACTGATGATGTCATGTCATGCCCCACAATCGTCAAGTGATGTCATACCCACTGATGATGTGGCATGAGTTGACATGAGTTAACCCCAAAAAAGTGTGCCGATGGTGCATCATCCCCAGAGCCTCCACCCTAGAAATGTGGATTTCTAATGTTTTTACGTCTGAAAATGACAACAGAAATAAACAGTAAACAAGTTGGTGATACCTCCACAATCCAAACCGATCAGCAGGTGTCTGTCTACCCGGAAGTGACTGTTGTTGTTGTTGCCACGTCGCGGTGATTCTGTCTGTGAGAGTAAGATGTGGAGAATGGAGAGAGAGCCTTTTGACTGAGGATCATTTCATGCATAGGTTCATAAACCAGCCTGTGTGTGTGTGTGTGTGTGTGTGTGTGTGTGTGTGTGTGTGTGTGTGTGTGTGTGTGTGTGTGTGTGTGTGTGTGTGTGTGTGTGTGTGTGTATGTGTGTGTGTGTGTGTGTGTGTGTGGGTGTATGTGTGTGTGTGTGTGTGTGTGTGTGTGTGTGTGTGTGTGTGTGTGTGTGTGGGTGTGTGTGTGTGTGTGTGTGTGTGTGTGTGTGTGTGTGTGTGTGTATAAAAGACAAGAAGATACACCGGCATTGAGGCATTTGGTTTAGATCACAAAACAAGCAAATGCACGCACACGCACACACGCACACACACACTCACACACACACACACACACACACACACACACACACACACAAATATGATATTCCAATGTCACCTAGAGCCATTAGTCCCAGCTTTAAAGACGTGGCATGCAGGAATGGCCGTATCATATCGAGCGCTCACACACAAGGTGGAATCTCTCAATATGTCACAATCTACTTAGCTGTCTTACACCTGCTTCAAACAGGCATTGACTGAATGATGCCAGTTTACCAAGACAAAATGGAGTTGTGTGTGTGTGTGTGTGTGTGTGTGTGTGTGTGTGTGTGTGTGTGAGTGTGTGTGTGTGGGTGTGAGTGTAGGCCTATGTGTGTGTGTGTGTGTGTGTGTGTGTGTGTAGGTGTGTGTGTGTGGTGTGTGTGTGTGTGTGTGTGTGTGTGTGTGTGTGTGTGTGTGTGTGTGTGTGCGTGCGTGTGTGCGTGCGTGCGTGTATGTGTAGGTGTGTGTGTGGTATGTGAGTGAATGATCCCAGTTTACCAAGACAAAATTGAGTTGTGTGTGTGTGTGTGTGTGTGTGTGTGTGTGTGTGTGCGTGCGTGTGTGTATGTGTGTGTGTGTGTGTGTGTGTGTGTGTGCGTGCGTGCGTGCGTGTGTGTGTGTATGTGTGTGTTTGTGAGTGAGTGAATGATCCTAGTTGACCAAGACAAGATGGAGTAGTTTGTGTGGTGAATGACACGTGTGTATACCTGCAGCACGGAGCCCTACAGTACTGTACATGTATCTTTATTACGCACGCAGTATTCCTCATGTGCGCCGTGCCTCCTGGAAGTGTTATAGGGTGCTTTCTCACTGGCACCCCGGTACCCTTCCCCAGCACACTTGTCCCCAAATTGACCACAGTTTGACGAGTGTGAACGTTGCGTACTGTTCCGTTCTGCGCCCGGGCGCGAAACGGGGAACCGTGGCAGGATCCAGTTGAAAAGGTGGTCTGGGGAGGATTTGCCGTGACCGGGCACGGAACACTTGCAAATGTGAAAGCCAACCGTTCCGAACCACATAGATAGACAACACATGGAGCGAGGATACACTGCAGGCATAGTTGATGATGCAGGTGCACTCTGTTCCGTTTCCGAGCGTGGAAGAAATGTTGTAATGTGAAAGCTGACCAGCGGGGGAGAGGGGCGGGGGGGGGGGGGGGCAATCGTTCCCGAGTGCGGAACAGAATGGAATGAAAGCAATTGTTCCCAGGACCTCCGCAATGCAGACTCAATGGACGGAATCATGGAATTTGGTAAATACAATGGAATCAACTGTAAAACATGGAATATTGGAGGATTTTCCATAATTTGGCTCAAATTGGTACAAGTAGCCTAATTATCAAAATCAAAAGTAATCCTAATTATTTTAGTAACCTAAATGATCTCATAATTGTAAAATAGACCTAGAGAAATGATTCTGTTTTGGATTGGGGTGTTTTGAGATGGGGGTGGGTCTTGCGTGGGACATTACGTCACCTCACAACTTGGTTTTCACTTTGAGAAACATGTTGAAGAGGCTTTCTGAGAGAGACGAGTTACCAGGAAAACTACAATGATCAATCTAATGCCTAAATGAAAATGAGAATTGTGGGGGGGGGGGGATTGAGAAAAAAAGCTGGAATAGAATTTGCGGATAGAGCAGTGTAGGACCACCGTAGTCGTGGACATAGTAATAAAGCATTGAATCAATTATTATCTAATTGTTCAATTAAAAGGAGGCATTATACAAATAATTCACAAATTAAATATGAATCCATCAATAAATAGTTCAAATTAAAACAGGATTTTCAAAAACAACCATACTATACAGTACATACACTCAATTCAAAAATCTCATTTGAAAATGAAGCCTGAAAAGAGAAATAAATAACTGGATTCACAAATGGAATTAAGAACACATTCAGGCGTTTAAAAGGTCAATCTCCTTATTCCTATTTGAAATCGCAATTTGAATTTGCCTGTTTCTCATTCAGAGTCTCTTGACAATGAAACAGACCACAGCTGAAGATCTGCACATGCTGTCTGTCTGCTGCATGTGTACAACCTGCATGTCCTCCACAGGTAATAAAGCTGCAGGTGGACATCTTTCAATCTCATCTAATTATCTGCATCATCTTGTGCAAATTGGATAATAATAATAATAATAATAATAATATAATAATAATAATAGTAGTTTTTTAATTAGCTGATATCATTATTATTAATTGTCATTAGCGTCATACTTGACCAAGTCATAGTTGTGGATGTAGACATAACTGTAACATAACTTACAGACCCGAACCCAGGGCCAACAAAAACCCTCCCCTTGATCACCATTAGCAGCCTTGCAGCCAATATGCGGGGGTGGAGGTGCTGTGTGCTATTGTGTGTGTGTGTGTGTGTGTGTGTGTGTGTGTGTGTGTGTGTGTGTGTGTGTGTGTGTTGTGCGCGGCGAGTGTGTGTGTGTGTGTGTGTGTGTGTGTGTGTGTGTATGGGGGGGGGGGGGGTGCAGCTTCCCTAATTTGCACATATGGAAATGCTTTTTCTCACCGCGCCGCCATCTCTGTTGTGGCCAGATGGAATTAGAGAGCGCTCAGAAGCCGTGAAGGCAAACACATCAAAAGAGAAAGACGGAAAGGGGGGTGAGAGAGAGAGAGAGAGAGAGAGGGGAGGAGAGAGAGAGAAGGGGAGAAGAGGAGGAGAGGGGGAGGAGAGGAGGACAAACATAGAAGTCTCACAGACAATTGTAAAATAGCAACGTTTTGGACCAACGTTGCTATTTACAATTTTGGCTCCAAAATTGTAACATGGTAACGTTGTGAGATGTTAGGTTTAGAGTTATGGGAGGGGTGGGGGGGGGGGGGGGGGGGGGGGGGTTAGAAAGGGAAATCAATAGTCAGTAACAAGCAGGAAAAGGAAAGTTGGCTGCTTTTGCGGTCGGCAACAAAGAAGAAAAGGACAAATTGGCATCGCTCTTCCACCTCCCATCCATCCAGCTCTCTCCTCTCCTCTCCTCTCCTCTCCCCTCCTCTCCTCTCCTCTCCTCTCCTCTCCTCTCCTCTCCTCTCCTCATCCTCTCCTCTCCCTCTCCTCTCTCTCCTCTCCTCTCCTCTCTCCCCTCTTCTCCTCTCCTCTCCTCTCCTCTTGTCTCCTCTCCTCTCTCCTCTCCTCTCCTCTCTCCTCTCTCTCTCCTCTCTCTCCTCTCCTCTCCTCTCGTCTCCTCTCTCTCCTCTCCTCTCTCCTCTCCTCTCGTCTCCTCTCTCTCCTCTCCTCTTCTCTCCTCTCCTCTCCTCTCTCCTCTCCTCTCTCCTCTCTCCTCTCCTCTCTCCTCTCCTCTCCTCTCCTCTCCTCTCTCTCCTCTCCTCTCTCCTCTCCTCTCTCCTCTCCTCTCCTCTCCTCTCCTCTCTCTCCTCTCCTCTCTCCTCTCCTCTCGTCTCCTCTCTCTCCTCCCCTCTCCTCTCTCCTCTCCTCTCCCCTCCTCTCTCCTCTCCTCTCTCTCCTCTCTCTCCTCTCCTCTCGTCTCCTCTCTCTCCTCTCCTCTCTCCTCTCCTCTCGTCTCCTCTCTCTCCTCTCCTCTTCTCTCCTCTCCTCTCCTCTCCTCTCTCCTCTCCTCCTCTCCTCTCTCCTCTCCTCTCTCCTCTCCTCTCCTCTCCTCTCCTCAGCACTAACCAGACAGCTGGACAGAAAGGTGAATCTGCATCTCACCAAATTTTTATTCCAAATTAAAACAATAAAGAAGCGGATCACGATTGAATCCGGAGGAAATGACACGGCAACCTCAACTCTTCCAATAAAGGGTTGTGTGTGTGTGTGTGTGTGTGTGTGTGTGTGTGTGTGTGTGTGTGTGTGTGTGTGTGATAAATAAGGTGCTGTATTTTTTTCTTGGCCCAGCCCAGCTCCCTCCCCTCCCTGTTGAGTTTGACATCATCCACATGCCTAAATAACGTCGTGCTAATTAGACCACGCATTGTGTTGGTGATTCAATGAGTCTCAGTAATCATCCCAGCGATGGGGGAACCGCATCACAAATTTGACTCTGTTTCCGACACAAAGTACATTTCAGAGGAGAAAAATGTCAGTCCATGATGTCAATGCATCTTTAGGGTCAGAGAGAGAGAGACGCATGTTGTGCGTTCAAATGTATGTATTTATTTATTTACACTTATTTATACTCGGAAAACCCATTGAGGATGAGTCCTCATTTACAATGGTGCCGAGTAAAAGAGAAAATGAGACAATATGAAGCTGTTTTACAGATAAGCTCTACTCAGGCTTTCTGTGACAACAAGGACCCTCTTGTGGTGGCTCAGGAGATGTCTAGAGGAGTAACCATGTGTTGGAGGCACGGTTAACCTGTAATGGATTGAGGATTGCATGATGCAATCCTCAATCCATTACAGTGTAACTGTTTACATGCCATTTGATTATATGGAACAGTCACTTTACATTACAGTGTAACTGTTTGCATTCCATTTGATTCTCTGTAACAGTCACTTTTCATACATTACAGTGTAACTGTTTACATGCCCACTTTTTCACTTTTTATACTTGTGAAAAGGTGCATGTTTGATTATGCAACATGCACAATGTTTAGAAGTACAAGAAATGACTGAAATAGTCTAACACATTTTTCGTCCCCCCCCCCCCTTTAAATTAGAAAAACAATAACATATTTTGAACATATTTTTTCAATTTCATATTTTGGAGGGAACGCAAATCCAAAGTAATTAGATAAAATTAGCCCCATTTTAAAAGTAATCAGATTATTTTACTGATTATCGTTTGACATCAATAATCTGTAATGTATGAGTTATTACATTAGTAGTCTTCCTGATCCTGAAATATTATATCTTATATCCTAAGAAAAAAACCTTTACAATATTTTCCTATAGCTATACCACAGAATGTCATAACATTACCACATTGATGATATGAATCTACTTTTAACCATTTAGAGCAATACTAGAATGAGGTATGGCATACACGTTTCTTTTTCTCACTTGTTACATCATCTGCCTAAATTAAATGACAGAACTGTGATGTGTATTTGCGTAGCTTTTCGCTTCTTCGTGTATTATGCATGAGTGTATGCATCTGTTCAAGTGAATGTTTTATTTCTGTGTGTTTATAGAAGTGAGAGGCTAAATTGATGTACTCTCTCTCGCTCTCTCTCTCTCTGTCTGTCTCTCACCCTTCCATTCTGATATATGATAGATTTCTCTCCCCAATCTATGGTATTTTGATCAAACATTTCTCCATAGGCCCAGTTTGGACTCAACAGGAGGCAGATACTTCAGCATGGCGGCCCTGCATGCTGATATGAAAATATGCAATTACAGAGATGATCTTGTCATTTGTTAATTCAAATATATCTTTGATTCCTGAAGTACACTTGTAGGTCATCGGGTGAGCTGCTGAGGAACCTTTAAACTTTAAGATAAACGTCTCTCCTTCCTGCCAGGAGATATGGTGGCTTTGGGGATTAACCATTAGAAGGTTTAGTGCTGTTTATGGCCGGTCTGGGAAAACATTACACAGGATCTTCTTGGCCGACTGGTTAGTGGACGAGGTGGCCGAGTGGATAAAGCTGCACAAGGACGGTCATTTAGGATAGGGTCGGGGCAGAGGTCACAGAGATCGGCCATATAAGGACAGCACTGTGTATTTTGATGTTTTTACTATGTGTTGATTTTTCCCCCAGAAGATTGGACAGGCTCAAAGGACAAGAGCAGAGCAGAGAAGAGGGCCACGGGTTCAAATAGGCTTTTTTGGGTCTCAGGGAAAATAGAGGTTCAATAGAATGTGAAATGGTAATAAAGAGATGATTGGATATCTGATATGAAATAAAGTTTAAGAGCATACATTAGATGCGCTGATTTCACAGAGAAGAGAAGATATGCTCAAGTACACAGCACCAATGAGAGGAGTCTGATGTCTGATGTTGTGTGTTGATCAACTTCAATTTGTCCCACTTGCTGCACGATAGGAGAGTGCTATAATATTTAGATAAATAATAGCCTATTGTTATTATTGTAACTATAGAATGGAAAATAAAGGTATAGTCGAATTAGTTGATAAGTGGTAATTGATAAGAGTTTCTCATCCGGTTTAAACAGGGTGAGTTTTTCTCTGTTTTGATTGAAGAATACGCTCTTATTCTGGTTACATCCTTAGGGTGGTTACAGACCGAGAGACAGTAAGTCTGAACTGTATGATTGTTTTTCCAGTTTAGACTGGGATTAGCCCAAATATAGCTGAATTCGATCCTATCCAGAATATAGTTTAGTTTATCAAGTCTAACAATAACCTTACATAATGTTCTAAACTAGGACTTTAATAGGTAAATAGCTAAATTAGCTGACCAAACCATAGGAGTTGAAAATAGGAATTTAAAGTAAATATATTGACAGTTGCTTTGGTAGATAGGAACCAATAGATAACTATTTCAAGGAGAGGGTTAGAGCTGTCACCTCCAGTGGGAGAGCTAGGTCACAGGATGTGGACAGAGAGGGGGAGAAAAACACGCCTGTCAAGTAGGTGACCACCAATGACAGCCCAAGCAGTGAAGGATGTCCCCAGATGGAGGAGGAAACCTGTGGGGAGAGACCAGCCCACAAGAAAATGCAGTTTAAAAGCCCACGCAAAATATTAGAATAGGTCGGTTTACAAGGGTCTTTTTCTTGACCTGCTTCATATCAGCTGTGAGGGAAAGATCACTGCAAATCCACCTCGGAGATCTCTGAATGGGGTAATATAAATACTTGATCTGCTTTGTACTGAATATGCAAAATTCTCTATATAAAATAATGTTCTAAATATCAGAATTGCTTGTTGTATTGGTTTTTTCATATATCTGGAATAATTGGACACTGGAAAGGTATTAACATATGTCACACCTTCTGATTGGAGTGGGCTGTTTTTAATTAGGTTGAACGAGGTACAGACAAAACCTTTCCATCAATTGGTGACCCCGACGTGATGATGATCCAGAGAGAAAAGCAAGCATTCTGATCAAGCATTTCAGGAAAACAGTGGCTTAACATCCCGGGAAAATATCAATAAAGGGTTTACGGATTACCTTTTTCATAAAAATATCTGCATTGGCTATTCTAAATTATTGTTACACTAACTGGATTCCACAAATGCTGTAATTTATCAATCAAATTTAGGAACCGGTACAAAGCTGGTCAGACACGTGTTTTGATATTTTGGAAAGATTTGTAAAGTGACCGAGCGCGTGTGAGGGTCGTAATTAACCCCAAGACCATTGCCCATGACCGAGCACGTGTGAGAGAAGTGATTAATCTCAAGACCATTGTCAGACCGAATGCATGTGAGGCGAATAGTACATTATTATTATGATAATACTAATTTTCCAAGACCATAGCAAAAATATGTATATATACAGAGCCGGCGTGTTCTGGGGAAGTTCGCTTTGTACAGAGAGCATTAAGGCTCAGGTTTTTGCGTTTTATTGTAGCCTAATATATCTCTGAAGGTTTTGCTATATTATGAATTGTGAAAAATCAGCTATAGAGAAGATCATAAAAGATTATTTTTTAATGGGGAAGAAATAACACAGAAATGTCTAATAATAGTAATATCAATATCCATATTTTGAGTTGAATTTTAGATTCTTCCAATTTATGTTGCTATGTAAATTAGACACAAAGGTTTATGCTATAAATTCAAACAACAAGGTGAATTTAATGCAAGATTAGGTCACGTTGGGTTAGTATTCCTTTGTATTTTTGTGTTATACTGCTTTATGATCCATAACTTTGCTATAAGTTTGAGAAGAAGAGAAAATGAATGTAAATTATCCTTAGATATAGGGGAACATTTTCTATATAATAGAAAGGGATAAATAGGTTGTATAATTAGTCACACTCCTTGATTTGTCAAGTGAGTGCTATTTGAAACAAAGAAGTTTTCACTGTGCAGGGACGCCTGTCACAGTGAAACGGTAATATGTAAGAGTATAGTATATAAATAGAATCAACAGTATTTTGACGCTTATGAAAAAATGTTTGTGGAAGAACAACACACCATAGTTGATGCGCGCAGCTTCTAACCAAGGGTCCGGGTGCAGCCAAATGGCCGCGGGTGTAATTCTGCTGGCACTTTTGCTGTCTGAGTGGGCTCTGCCGTCCATACAGGAGAAGCCTGTGAGTCTGTCTGGCGGAGTTGGGCTGCAGAGCGGAGAATTGTAGATAGCCTATGAGTTATTTTGCCGTCAAATTGGCGTAAGGTCGCGCGACAGTTCAAAATAATAGCGTATGCTTTTAACGTTAGATTTATTTAGAAATATAAATAGATATGGAATGGGATTAATGGCCTATGGCCTATGGATTATGCAAATAGATATAATAGGCGTCACATAGATAATATGTCCTCCCAACTAGTAGACATGTGTGCGTGAGATGGGGTAGATTATAAGCATGACCGGCTCGTTGTGCATTCAAATAAATATAGCTCAGTTGGTAAAGCGCTCGGGTTTGAACCTGTGAAGTGTGCGGTTCCATAGTAGCCTAATGGAACAATGTCTGTATGTAGTAAACGATTGACTGTTAAATCAAAACAGACATCGACAACCTTTATTTAGTTTTTGTCTGTCCGTCAGTCTGTCTGTCTGTCTGTTTGGTTGTCTTTTATCTGTGGGTCGCTCGTAGTGCAAACTTCCCATGTCGTTGGGCAGAGAATGTGTGTGTGTGTGTGTGTGTGTGTGTGTGTGTGTGGGCTGCTGTTTGAGGAAGCGGAGTTTCCGGCTGTTTCCAGCGGAGGGAGAGGATTGCTGAAGCCGCGGAACCCCGAGAGAAGCGATGCTGACGGGTCCGGCTCGAGGGGGGCTAAGCAGCTGTACAACAGGTAGACGTGGTTTTCTTTCAGGGCTGGTACAGTACGGGCCAAGGAGGGTCTGACAGCGAGCAGAGCACCAGACGCGACTTGCACCGGGCGGTGGCGAGCCAGCAGCTACCAGAATGGCTAGGAGGGTGTTTCACGCTACTTTTGTCTGTTAAAATGAAGTTGGTAATGTACAGTTTGATCCAAGGGGGAACAAACCCTTTCAGAGGAACCTATAACACAAAACTGTCTTTTTTACTGCTTTGTCCAGGACATTGAGAGTAAAGGAAAAAATGGTCTATGGGAGTGAATTGAGGTGTCGGGAGCTCCGTTCTGTTCAAGGTCTATATGATAAGTGAACTGGGCATGCGCAAAAGACTGGGCGTGTCTAAAAACACACCATGTCCAAGAATGTTGTCCCTTGAGGAGTGTCAAAGAGGTCAGCCCTTTCCTAAGGGTGGGGCTGCACGAGTGGGGTAGGCTCTTGAGCAAGGCATTACATCAGGGCAGCGTTGCTGTAAGTGGCTGATTATGTAGGCTATAAGTTCCATGTTTGAGTTGATTTGAGTGTGATAATTTGAGATAGATAGGATTTTATGTTACTGCATGAGTGATGGGTAGATGCCGGTAGTGAAATTTGATGTTGTGAATGCATTTAGTGGTGAAAGGAGACAGATAGGATTTGAGTGGGTTGGTATGTGTGATGAAGTTTGTGGAATGTGGGTTTTTATGTGGATGGTTGGGAATACAATGCTGATAGTATGGGGCGTGAACGTTCATTGATTCTATGGAGAATGAAAGCATTGATTATAATATTTAGATTGGCGAAATGGTGCTGTGTTTTGTCGGTGTGGTTGTGATATGTGAAATGATGTCTGTTCAGCTTTGGAACATTCTTGATGACATCATTTGTGGTTGGTGTAGCCTACTGGAGTTTCAGTGTGGATCGATTGGCGGGGTGGGTTCATTAATGATTACTCGTTTGAGGTGTCAATTGATCTGACCATATTGATAGTTGTTTGATTAATTTAGACCAAAGGGGGGTCCCCATACATTGTGGAATGCATGGTGAATGAATGCGGAGAATATAGAATGGACCCAGATGGAGGGTTAAATCTCAGCAAAAAACACACTGACGAAGTGTCGGATATAATGAGTTATGAAAAATAGATTGGACTGGGAAATTACAGCAGTGGGGAACACTGAATACTGTACATTATATAGTAATACGTACTGAATAGGAAGTTTGCAGTGACACATAAAAGAACAATAGTTATATGATGAGTATGTTTAGTTGACAACTTTGCATAAATGAAGGGTTTGTTGATTAACTTGAAAATTCTCTCTGTCGTCCCTATAGAAGAACTAGCTCAAACCCAGGTAAGATACACTATCATTTTTTCGTTTGAGAAAAGCTACACATAGCTAAATTTACACTTAAGCACGCAGGAGATGTTTTCAAAAGTATCTATAAATAAGTCAATGGCCTCCTCTGAGGACGAGATTATACTTGAGTTTGCATTTAGAGTATTGTTGTTTTGCCTCAGTCTGGGGACTGACCCACCCCAATAAGCTAGCTCTTAAAGCAGTTGTTTTTTTGGGAATTCATCCAACCCACTCAAGACATGTACACGAAATCTGTAAACTTGAAAGGCAGACTCAAGGAGCCATCTTGTTTATGAGGTGCATTGCAAACAAATTATAAAGTAAACAATTGGATATATACTCACAGAGTATCTCAAACATTATCTGCTGTACGTGCGTACTTGTTGTACTAATAAGAATACAAGAAATTATTTTGTTTAAAATACAGGCACATTGTGAAATCAAATGTTTGCAGCACAGGTCCAATCTTGAGTATGTGGGTTTCATTTTTGCATAGTGCGATCTAAGCAAATAGTCTTATGCACTTATTTGGGTGCAAATTGGGACAAGGGGGCAACCATTATTATGACAAATTTGGAAATGATTAGATGCACTAATGGTTAAGTTGTGTTTGTGCTGAGGTTTAATGCTGTCTAAGTGGGTTCCAGGAAAGATATGGGAACAGATATGTTACTGAATGAACTTGTGACCATCAAGGTCAGACTGAATGTTGGTCATTAGAGGTTTATGTTAGATTCAATAAGGAGCCAAGTTGAAGTGGGTAAGTTGAAGAATATGTTTAAAATAACTCAAATCACAGTGCTATAATATGCTATGTTTCAGGAGAAGCAATTGGACCGTCCGGTGCCGCATTGGGACGAAATAATGGAGTAAAGTTCACACCTATTGAATAGGTGTGAAAGGGGGATTGATAGATGTCTCTCCCCAATCTATGGTATTTTGATCAAACATTTCTCCATAGGCCCAGTTTGGACTCAACAGGAGGCAGATACTTCAGCATGGCGGCCCTGCATGCTGATATGAAAATATGCAATTACAGAGATGATCTTGTCATTTGTTAATTCAAATATATCTTTGATTCCTGAAGTACACTTGTAGGTCATCGGGTGAGCTGCTGAGGAACCTTTAAACTTTAAGATAAACGTCTCTCCTTCCTGCCAGGAGATATGGTGGCTTTGGGGATTAACCATTAGAAGGTTTAGTGCTGTTTATGGCCGGTCTGGGAAAACATTACACAGGATCTTCTTGGCCGACTGGTTAGTGGACGAGGTGGCCGAGTGGATAAAGCTGCACAAGGACGGTCATTTAGGATAGGGTCGGGGCAGAGGTCACAGAGATCGGCCATATAAGGACAGCACTGTGTATTTTGATGTTTTTACTATGTGTTGATTTTTCCCCCAGAAGATTGGACAGGCTCAAAGGACAAGAGCAGAGCAGAGAAGAGGGCCACGGGTTCAAATAGGCTTTTTTGGGTCTCAGGGAAAATAGAGGTTCAATAGAATGTGAAATGGTAATAAAGAGATGATTGGATATCTGATATGAAATAAAGTTTAAGAGCATACATTAGATGCGCTGATTTTTCCACAGCGAAGAGAAGATATGCTCAAGTACACAGCACCAATGAGAGGAGTCTGATGTCTGATGTTGTGTGTTGATCAACTTCAATTTGTCCCACTTGCTGCACGATAGGAGAGTGCTATAATATTTAGATAAATAATAGCCTATTGTTATTATTGTAACTATAGAATGGAAAATAAAGGTATAGTCGAATTAGTTGATAAGTGGTAATTGATAAGAGTTTCTCATCCGGTTTAAACAGGGTGAGTTTTTCTCTGTTTTGATTGAAGAATACGCTCTTATTCTGGTTACATCCTTAGGGTGGTTACAGACCGAGAGACAGTAAGTCTGAACTGTATGATTGTTTTTCCAGTTTAGACTGGGATTAGCCCAAATATAGCTGAATTCGATCCTATCCAGAATATAGTTTAGTTTATCAAGTCTAACAATAACCTTACATAATGTTCTAAACTAGGACTTTAATAGGTAAATAGCTAAATTAGCTGACCAAACCATAGGAGTTGAAAATAGGAATTTAAAGTAAATATATTGACAGTTGCTTTGGTAGATAGGAACCAATAGATAACTATTTCAAGGAGAGGGTTAGAGCTGTCACCTCCAGTGGGAGAGCTAGGTCACAGGATGTGGACAGAGAGGGGGAGAAAAACACGCCTGTCAAGTAGGTGACCACCAATGACAGCCCAAGCAGTGAAGGATGTCCCCAGATGGAGGAGGAAACCTGTGGGGAGAGACCAGCCCACAAGAAAATGCAGTTTAAAAGCCCACGCAAAATATTAGAATAGGTCGGTTTACAAGGGTCTTTTTCTTGACCTGCTTCATATCAGCTGTGAGGGAAAGATCACTGCAAATCCACCTCGGAGATCTCTGAATGGGGTAATATAAATACTTGATCTGCTTTGTACTGAATATGCAAAATTCTCTATATAAAATAATGTTCTAAATATCAGAATTGCTTGTTGTATTGGTTTTTTCATATATCTGGAATAATTGGACACTGGAAAGGTATTAACATATGTCACACCTTCTGATTGGAGTGGGCTGTTTTTAATTAGGTTGAACGAGGTACAGACAAAACCTTTCCATCAATTGGTGACCCCGACGTGATGATGATCCAGAGAGAAAAGCAAGCATTCTGATCAAGCATTTCAGGAAAACAGTGGCTTAACATCCCGGGAAAATATCAATAAAGGGTTTACGGATTACCTTTTTCATAAAAATATCTGCATTGGCTATTCTAAATTATTGTTACACTAACTGGATTCCACAAATGCTGTAATTTATCAATCAAATTTAGGAACCGGTACAAAGCTGGTCAGACACGTGTTTTGATATTTTGGAAAGATTTGTAAAGTGACCGAGCGCGTGTGAGGGTCGTAATTAACCCCAAGACCATTGCCCATGACCGAGCACGTGTGAGAGAAGTGATTAATCTCAAGACCATTGTCAGACCGAATGCATGTGAGGCGAATAGTACATTATTATTATGATAATAGAAGAATTGCTTGTTGTATTGGTTTTTTCATATATCTGGAATAATTGGACACTGGAAAGGTATTAACATATGTCACACCTTCTGATTGGAGTGGGCTGTTTTTAATTAGGTTGAACGAGGTACAGACAAAACCTTTCCATCATATAACAGCGGTTCTCAAACTTTTTTGGCTTCGGTAGCTCCTTTCCCTGATTTCTGAATCCAAGTAGCCCCTTTACCCAACTACAACATGTTGCTTAGAAAACTGCAAGAGAAAACTATAGCTATGATGTAATGAATGAATGAATAACAACCTTTTGAAGAATATAACATTACAACATAATTAAATGAGTGAAAGAGTTGTGATTAGTGTCTCCTGAGCAGATTTTAACATTTCATTCATTTTCATGATTTATTCTTACATTTGTCCATTTTCCCCTTTCTCTCATGTAGCCCCTTGTAGTACCTCCATGTACCACTAGGGGTACGCGTACCCCAGTTTGGGAATCACTGAGAAGGTCAGAAATGGGCATGGTTTACACCGGAACTCATGTTAATGAATCGAGCACATGTTGCATTTTCTAAACTAATATTTATTGGCAATGCAATTGTTGTGCCTTAAAAGCATCACATTGATGTAATATTGCCTCATAATTAATTAGGAAATATAATACACGTTATACACCCCTCTCCCTCTCTCCCACCCTCTCCCCTCATGAAAAAGTACTACTGAATCACTACTCATCACTACTATACAATATCTACACAAAACCTACTGTTCCACTACTTGATTGCTATTGAGATGTGTAGTGATTTATGTAGTGATTTCAATAATGAGTATAGAGAATTGGCCCCTTTCACTACTGATCACTACTACATAATGACTATTTAAATCACTTCCCGATTACTACTTAAAGCAGCTACGAGCAAGATTTTCGATTGTTATTAAACAGTCTAAATTTAATATTGATGCCTCACATCTTACCTCTAATAGTAGATGAGACCAACGCTGAGTGAATCGGCGAGTGCTGTCTTGATGATTATAGTCTGTGTGCGGGCCGGGCAGAGGAAGTGAAACAAAACGGTTTACGGCAGCCACTTCGGTCATATCCACAAAATTACAAAATTACTTTCAAACAAACTGTCAGTATCATGCTTATCGTGCAAATAAATTATTCATATCAAACAAGAATGAGCTTACACAGGCTTGATTTCAAATCATTAAATTGAATATTGCATATTGAATATTGAATATTAAAACTTTGCCTTGACATCTTCAGAACTGATTTTTTTGGCTGCAGTCACACTTCTCCATCATGTAACCTATATGAGAAATGCACAGAACAGCCACCTGTAAGCCACATGTGGGAGTTTACAAACAGGTCAACCTCATGAGACAAGATTTAAAAATGCAACTGCCTACAGTTTCCTGGTAGTGGTGGTCCACTTGACGTCCTTACAGTAAGCACCAGACACCTTTGCCTGGCATTACTTTCACTCTGCAATTGAGTTGAACAACAAGAGAAGCTGACCTCCACTCACACACAGAGTCAACCACAACCACCCTGCACACCCTCATATCTGATCGTGTATATATTATACAACAGTTAGTTCCGGCCGAGCAATTTGATTGGACAAGAGGGATCCTAGCAGTGCTGATATTTCACGATAACAGCACTGGCACTTCACAGTGTGTATATCACTCCGCTTCACAGCTGCTCTAAATCATTGACTGTATACATCCATGGTGTGAGCCTCCACAAAGTAAACACGTTTTCAAAATATGCGTTATTTTGATAAACTGACCTTACAACGCGGCTCTATAGAGTTCCGTGTGTCTAGTAACATTATTAAAACAACATAAAGATAACGCTGTTTCTGATAGTTTGCTAATCTGTTAGCGAGCTATCGGGCGAGCTTCTTCTTCTGCTGCTTCTAATAGCTTTGCGGCAGACTAGATGCCTTGCGGCACATTGCTGTCTCTCACTGGTTGGAAACATTACTGTTTCTGCTTGCTTGGGAACTAACACTAGTGCCATCCTGGGGGAACTGTTTTTGTTGGCCGAGGCGAATAATAGACAGAAATCATCAGTTGTCGCAAATTACTTGACAAAAATGCTATTATTACTCGATAAATAGCTTTGATTATGCTGTACAACTGTTGTATAAAAGCAATATCACACTCGAGGTCATGCTGTTGTCTAATATCATCACGGCTGAGATTATCTTCAGCCTGCGGCCTCGTGCCTACGACCGAATCACAGCAGTGACGATATTAGCCAACAACAGCACTCCCTCTCGTGTGATATTGCTTAATTTGATGAAGTGAACAGACACAGGCTAACTATCTCGCTAACACACTGTAGAAAAGGCTCTGTAATGCCCCACCATCAGGCCTGTTCGTGGGGCAATTAACGCCCACGAACCGAAGGAGCCCACGACCCAACGATGATGGGTCGCAAGGGAACGGGGGGGGGGGGGGGGGGGGTGTACTACATTGGGAAACCATCATGCCCTCCTTAAGTTCTGCAAAGTGGTGACCCAACATGGAGACCAGAGGCTGGACACATACACCATAATAGACGACGCTCAGAGTGGACTGTGCTCCTACACTCAGCAGCACAGCAGCTGGGCCTTACCCGCCAGCCAGAGGACACGCCTTTGTGGACGGTGAGGCAGGAGCCCCAGATGCTTCACGGGGCGGCCGTCTCCTTCATCGTATCGCCGGCAAGTTGCCCAGAGCAGACCTATCGCACCAAGAGAGCCTTTACAGAACCGAACCTTGGTCTAGGCGAGCAAACTTACCCCATCACCGCCCTGCAGCAGAAATTCAGTCGCCTGAGGAATCAGGCACCTCCATCAGTTCGGGAAGACCCATCCCGCCCTGCTCATACAACACCTATGGGAAAAGAAACGGGACTGGGATGACCCAGTCCTACCCGAGACACTGCTGCAGGCCTGGAAGGAGTGGGAGGACGAGCTACCGCAAAAAATTGTAGTGTTGTTGTAGTATTGTGACTACATATTCACTATACAAGTGTAACCGAGGTGAATCAGCGCAGGTTCCTCATGAGTCCAGTGTGGTAGCGAGTGGATTGGTTAAACTCACTCCCCAGTATAAAGGCATGTTAATCAGCTCCGCCAAGGGAGCTAGCGCTCTTGGTGCAGTGGTTAACTTGTCGGACTCCCAAGCCGAAGGTCGGCGGTTCGTATCCACCCCTGGGCAAGCCCTTAACATGGGTTGCTGCAAGTACCACCTACACAACGCCGTTACACAAGCAAGTAGTAGAACCTCTACTTGATCACTACTTAAA
Source organism: Poromitra crassiceps (assembly GCF_964638095.1). NCBI lineage: Eukaryota > Metazoa > Chordata > Actinopteri > Beryciformes > Melamphaidae > Poromitra > Poromitra crassiceps. The sequence goes on along the minus strand of NC_139625.1, from coordinate 85,908,214 downwards.
ATATTATGTGTAGTGTTGCTGTAGGGTTGTGACTACATATTCACTATATGAGCAAGTATTAAAACCTCTACATGATTACTATTTAAATGCCTGTGTAGTGAAGCTGTAGTTTTTTAATAGCTTTTTCACTACTAACACCAAGTAGCAAAATTCACTGCTTGATTACCACTGGAAACACTACTGTTTTACTACAGAACTCTACTGGTGTGTCGTGACTCGTGAGTAGTGTATAAACTACACATTCACCATTCACCATCCCTACATGTCACTACATAGCCACTACTACACATTAGGTTTTGTGTAGTGATTCACTAGTACTTTTTCACGAGGGTCTCTCCCCCCCTCTCTACTCCCTTGAACCTACGCCTTGCCTTGCCTCAACCCACGCCTACGCCTGCAGACCTTGAGCTGGGCGTGAACCGATCACACCGCACGCCTTTGCACGCTGAACCTGGAGCCGAGTCACAAGCACCTCTCCTCTCTCCCGGCTGTATTTTTTCACGTGTGGTCCCAAATTATCATGTGTAGGTAAAATAAATCTGATATATTTAATGTTCTATTGATGCTAGATATGTATAACCAGGTCTGACTATAGTCTGACTTTTTAGAGAGGTAATCTTGCAAGAATATGTGCTGGCACAACAACATTGCCCATCTTCTTCGGTTGCTATTCTCTCTCCCGAAGATTTGTTTGCCACGGGGAGAAAGCCCCACGTGATAGCCACCCGTCAATCTCTCTCTCTCTCTCTCTCTCTCTGCTAAACACTGTTGTAGTAACTCCATTTTATTTTGAAATTCAGTTGACTTTGCCATTTCCCATGGACATTGTCGCATTTTTCTTTCATGGCTTGACAGAAGAAGCCTGCCTGCACGCGCCTAGTCGGCTTGAAAATAGAACTCACGCCTAAACGATAAAATCGGCAAGGCACAGGCGAGGCGTGGGTACACGCAGGGTTCACGCTCAGGCGCCCGGTGTACACAGCCTCGTTGACTAAAACGGACGCCTATTAAAAAGCGTGGGTAAAGGCAAGGCGTAGGCAAGGCTTGGGTCCCTGGTGTGAACGTAGCCTTAGGGTCCTGTCCTGCTATCACATCAGTGACAGCCTCTGTCAGAGAGTTTGTCTTCATGCTTATTTGCAATTGTGGATCTTCTATTTCCACAGCGCCATGATGAATGGAGGAGAGGCACACACACACACACACACACACACACACACACACACACACACACACACACACACACACACACACACACACACTGTCTGCTATCTCAGCTCAAGAGAAAAAAGACAAACTGGGAAGAGTATTGCGCAACATCGCACAGTGTTACTGCAAGAAAGAGGTGTTTTTCTGCTAACGAACGGGAAAATAGATATTTCTGTGGGCTGTAAACTGCTGTTGATGTGCCACAATGCTGCATAATTGGTATTACTCACTATATTTGAAATTCAGAGGAGAGCATCAATAAGTTAATTGAGTGTGTTTTGTGCTAATAGTGACTGGAACAGCCTGAGCTCTGCACTCTTAATGTGGACTAATGATAAAGTACCACTAATTCTGACACCATAATCACACCTCCATAATTGCATTTTTCTCTGATTCCACCTGACTTCCCCCTCTCCCTCTCTCTCTCTCTCTCCCTCTCTCCCTCTCTCTTACTCCCTCTCTCTCTCTGTCTCTCTCTCTCCCGCTCTCTCTCTCCGCGGCGATGAAAGCAGGGTCCGGGCCAGTGGGAGATGAGAATGGTGAAGCGCTGGTCAAGCGAGAGCCGGGTGCGAGAAAGAGAAAAAAGCTTCAAAGGTCTGCAAACAGCTGACGCACGGATATTAAGCAATAATTGAAAATGCAAATGAGGAGGTAAATGAAAATATCTATCAAACGGCGTATTAATTAAGCCGGACATTCTGTTTATCAATTAGGAGAGGGATTGACAGAAACTTCGAAAAATGCACGTTAATGACAATGTTATCTGCTCTTTGTTCTAGACTATTGTCTAGGGGGATGCTTCATCTCTCCTCACCTCATCTTTCCTGCCGGTCTTTTTCCACCGAGTCCCCCGTACACACACACACACACACACACACACACACACACACACACACACACAGCCCGGTTGATGGGGAGACACGGGCGCCCCGCTCGCCTCCCCCCGGTGGGCTTACCTGGGAGGTGCGTGTAAGGTTAATTGGGAGAGGAAGTTGATAAAGTAATTAATGCGTTTGTCAGCAGTGTCTTTCTCCTCACCCGCAGGCAGGCAGGCAGCCCATCCCCGTCCCGCCCGGGCCTTTCTTCTCGCCCCCCTCGCCCGGCTGCCCCGTGCTGTCGGGGAGATGCGGCGGCGATACGGCTTCCCTCACATCCAGCTCACATCCAGCACAGCCTTTTGTTTTTGGACACAGCTAAGTCAGTCCACTGCTGATTAACATGGGACAATGGAGGGCCGGACCCATGGTGTGTGTGTGTGTGTGTGTGTGTGTGTGTGTGTGTGTGTGTGTGTGTGTGTGTGTGTGTGTGTGTGTGTGTGTGTGTGTGTGTGAAGGTGGATGAAATACCTAAAAGCCACAGAGTGTTTCCTACCAGAAAGTAACTTTGGTAGAAGTTAAAATCACCTATTTGAATATTGAATATTACTTTACTTGAGTCAAAGTCTTCAATGAATACATTTTTGAACCACATTGGATGATGTCATCAGTGATGGTCACTCGAGCAATTGTGATGTCACTGATGATGTCACAATGTCTATGACATGCGAAGTTGAGCAATTGTTCGCCCAGTGATGTCACTCAAGCACGCCATGATGTGGATCAGTGATGGTCACTCGAGCAATTGTGATGTCATCAGTGAGTGATGTCATCAGCGATGCAAAGTTTAGCAATAGCAGGTGAGGCCACGCAGCAGCCGAGCTGCAGGGCGGGCGAGGCCGCGCAGCAGGCGAGCCTAGGAATCGAGCGTGCGTAGCGAGTGAGATTTCTAGTTGAATTATAATCTCAAAGATTTACATGTAAACAAACCACAATTGAGGTCTTTTGCAACATGATAGTCCTGAAATGCCCCCCCCCCCCGGCAGTTTGCAGGACCCCCATGTTAGCCAGCTGAACAGAATGGGCCATATTAGCGGGCTGAACAGAATGGGCCATGTTAGCCAGCTGAACAGAATGAGCCATGTTAGCCAGCTGAACAGAATGGGCCATGTTAGCCTCCATGTTAGCCAGCTGAACAGAATGGGTCATGTTAGCCAGCTGAACAGAATGGGCCATGTTAGCCAGCTGAACAGAATGGGCCATGTTAGCCAGCTGAACAGAATGGGCCATGTTAGCCAGCTGAACAGAATGGGCCATGTTAGCCAGCTGAACAGAATGGGCCATGTTAGCCTCCATGTTAGCCAGCTGAACAGAATGGGCCATGTTAGCCTCCATGTTAGCCAGCTGAACAGAATGGGCCATGTTAGCCTCCATGTTAGCCAGCTGAACAGAATGGGCCATGTTAGCCTCCATGTTAGCCAGCTGAACAGAATGGGCCATGTTAGCCAGCTGAACAGAATGGGCCATGTTAGGCAGCTGAACAGAATGGGCCATGTTAGGCAGCTGAACAGAATGGGCCATGTTAGCCAGCTGAACAGAATGGGTTATGTTAGCCAGCTGAACAGAATGGGTTATGTTAGCCAGCTGAACAGAATGGGCCATGTTAGCCAGCTGAACAGAATGGGCCATGTTAGCCAGCTGAACAGAATGGGCCATGTTAGCCAGCTGAACAGAATGGGCCATGTTAGCCAGCTGAACAGAATGGGCCATGTTAGCCTCCATGTTAGCCAGCTGAACAGAATGGGTTATGTTAGCCAGCTGAACAGAATGGGCCATGTTAGCCAGCTGAACAGAATGGGTTATGTTAGCCAGCTGAACAGAATGGGCCATGTTAGCCAGCTGAACAGAATGGGCCATGTTAGCCAGCTGAACAGAATGGACCATGTTAGCCAGCTGAACAGAATGGGCCATGTTAGCCTCCATGTTAGCCAGCTGAACAGAATGGGCCATGTTAGCCTCCATGTTAGCCAGCTGAACAGAATGGGCCATGTTAGCCTCCATGTTAGCCAGCTGAACAGAATGGGCCATGTTAGCCTCCATGTTAGCCAGCTGAACAGAATGGGCCATGTTAGCCTCCATGTTAGCCAGCTGAACAGAATGGGCCATGTTAGCCAGCTGAACAGAATGGGCCATGTTAGCCAGCTGAACAGAATGGGCCATGTTAGCCTCCATGTTAGCCAGCTGAACAGAATGGGCCATGTTAGCCTCCATGTTAGCCAGCTGAACAGAATGGGCCATGTTAGCCTCCATGTTAGCCAGCTGAACAGAATGGGCCATGTTAGCCTCCATGTTAGCCAGCTGAACAGAATGGGCCATGTTAGCCAGCTGAACAGAATGGGCCATGTTAGCCAGCTGAACAGAATGGGCCATGTTAGCCAGCTGAACAGAATGGGAACAGACTCATGCTCTTGTCTGTAGCTGTGATTCCTAATTCGCCAAGTCCCAAGTGGAGCAGATTAATTATAAATGAAGGATACGGGGTTCAGCCCCGCGGCCTGAGGGACACACCCCCCTCACTGCCATGAAATATATATGCAGTTTAACACCTTTATTAATAACCTATTTATAAACCCCTTATTATGATGCAGCTTCACTCCTTTATTAATATCCTATTTATAAACCCATTATTGATTCCTAGAATGTACACTTCTTTATCGCTGCCCAGGAAATTCCACTTGACGCAGAACATGGGGGGAGAGTCAACTGCTTTTGTCAGGAATTTTCTATTGATGTGTGTGTGTGTGTGTGTGTGTGTGTGCGTGTGCGTGTGCGTGTGCGTGTGTGTGTGTGTGTGTGACATGTGACAATGTTTTCTAGATAGATTCAGCTACCATACCCCAGCCTCTTTTTTATTTCATTTTGGTCTGAGTGAAATGTTCTATGCTCTCTGGTGATTCTGCATATAGCTGGAAAGGATTTTAGAAACCCTCTATGGAAAAGATGAATGGGGAATTTCACTTCCTATACGCCCCATGGGAGGGGGCGTGTCTTAGGCACTCTTTATTTAGTGTTTTCCTTTTTTTATAATGGTATAATGGAGAGAGTGGGTGAGTGTGTTTGTTTGTGTGTGTGTGTGTGTGTGTGTGTGTGTGTGTGTGTGTGTGTGTGTGTGAGGTGTACTGTAGGTGTGCATGTCTCATCACATACATATTGCCGGTGTGCATCCTTTGTGTGTGTGTGTGTGTGTGTGTGTTGTTTTGCAGGTGTCTTTATGTCGGCCCCCAGAGAGAAAAGCTAAAGTTGGGAAAGGGAAGGCAAGCTGTTCCGTATCGCCGTGGCAACACCTGCTATTACAGAGGCCGTCTGTCAGTCAACCTGGCCCCACACACACACACACACACACACACACACACACACACACACACACACACACACACACACACACACACACACACACACACACACACACACACACACACATTTGTACCAACAAATGTCCTGTTTAGCATGCCATGGGGAATAAGGGTATGGTGGCTGGGAAGGGACAAAACAAGGAGAGAGGGATCAGGGGGGAGGAAGAAAGGATGGGACAAAACAGATTGTAGCTTTAAAGAAAGAATATGCTGCATTTTCATAGAAATACCTTTCCCTGTTGTACCCAAGGAGCCTTAAAAAAAGGATGAGACATCACCCACGTCACAGCGTTCGGAGCTTGCATTGGGGCCAGACTTTGGAGCCAGTTGTATTGAAGTGAATGGGGCAGGCAGGTTCAGTCCCACTATAAAGCATCATAGCTGTGTCATATCACCTTTGATTGAAAAATGCTTCCACCAGATTAAAGAAAACACATTACATGATGTTGACTGATGCCCTGTTCGGTCATGATGTAGTTTAGTTAATCCAAACAGAGGCTTGAGTTGAGCTGCAGCTGCTGGACAGA
>NC_139625.1:85867253-85894753 GCF_964638095.1 Poromitra crassiceps | reverse complement strand
ACTGCAGGCTCTAGTGCTACGATACCGTTTCAACATGTTGCTGCCCGGCCTGTTCACTGCAGGCTCTAGTGCTACGATACCGTTTCAACATGTTGCTGCCCGGCCTGTTCACTGCAGGCTATAGTGCTACGATACCATTTCAACATGTTGCTGCCCGGCCTGTTCACTGCAGGCTCTAGTGCTACGATACCGTTTCAACATGTTGCTGCCCGGCCTGTTCACTGCAGGCTCTAGTGCTACGATACCGTTTCAACATGTTGCTGCCCGGCCTGTTCACTGCAGGCTCTAGTGCTACGATACCGTTTCAACATGTTGCTGCCCGGCCTGTTCACTGCAGGCTCTAGTGCAACGATACCATTTCAACATGTTGCTGCCCGGCCTGTTCACTGCAGGCTCTAGTGCTACGATACCGTTTCAACATGTTGCTGCCCGGCCTGTTCACTGCAGGCTCTAGTGCTACGATACCATTTCAACATGTTGCTGCCCGGCCTGTTCACTGCAGGCTCTAGTGCTACGATACCATTTCAACATGTTGCTGCCCGGCCTGTTCACTGCAGGCTATAGTGCTACGATACCGTTTCAACATGTTGCTGCCCGGCCTGTTCACTGCAGGCTCTAGTGCTACGATACCATTTCAACATGTTGCTGCCCGGCCTGTTCACTGCAGGCTATAGTGCTACGATACCATTTCAACATGTTGCTGCCCGGCCTGTTCACTGCAGGCTCTAGTGCTACGATACCATTTCAACATGTTGCTGCCCGGCCTGTTCACTGCAGGCTCTAGTGCTACGATACCATTTCAACATGTTGCTGCCCGGCCTGTTCACTGCAGGCTATAGTGCTACGATACCGTTTCAACATGTTGCTGCCCGGCCTGTTCACTGCAGGCTCTAGTGCTACGATACCGTTTCAACATGTTGCTGCCCGGCCTTTTCACTGCAGGCTCTAGTGCTACGATACCATTTCAACATGTTGCTGCCCGGCCTGTTCACTGCAGGCTCTAGTGCTACGATACCGTTTCAACATGTTGCTGCCCGGCCTGTTCACTGCAGGCTATAGTGCTACGATACCGTTTCAACATGTTGCTGCCCGGCCTGTTCACTGCAGGCTCTAGTGCTACGATACCATTTCAACATGTTGCTGCCCGGCCTGTTCACTGCAGGCTCTAGTGCTACGATACCGTTTCAACATGTTGCTGCCCGGCCTGTTCACTGCAGGCTATAGTGCTACGATACCGTTTCAACATGTTGCTCCCCGGCCTGTTCACTGCAGGCTATAGTGCTACGATACCATTTCAACATGTTGCTGCCCGGCCTGTTCACTGCAGGCTCTAGTGCTACGATACCATTTCAACATGTTGCTGCCCGGCCTGTTCACTGCAGGCTCTAGTGCTACGATACCATTTCAACATGTTGCTGCCCGGCCTGTTCACTGCAGGCTCTAGTGCTACGATACCATTTCAACATGTTGCTGCCCGGCCTGTTCACTGCAGGCTCTAGTGCTACGATACCATTTCAACATGTTGCTGCCCGGCCTGTTCACTGCAGGCTCTAGTGCTACGATACCATTTCAACATGTTGCTGCCCGGCCTGTTCACTGCAGGCTCTAGTGCTACGATACCATTTCAACATGTTGCTGCCCGGCCTGTTCACTGCAGGCTATAGTGCTACGATACCATTTCAACATGTTGCTGCCCGGCCTGTTCACTGCAGGCTCTAGTGCTACGATACCATTTCAACATGTTGCTGCCCGGCCTGTTCACTGCAGGCTCTAGTGCTACGATACCGTTTCAACATGTTGCTGCCCGGCCTGTTCACTGCAGGCTCTAGTGCTACGATACCATTTCAACATGTTGCTGCCCGGCCTGTTCACTGCAGGCTCTAGTGCTACGATACCATTTCAACATGTTGCTGCCCGGCCTGTTCACTGCAGGCTCTAGTGCTACGATACCGTTTCAACATGTTGCTGCCCGGCCTGTTCACTGCAGGCTATAGTGCTACGATACCGTTTCAACATGTTGCTGCCCGGCCTGTTCACTGCAGGCTATAGTGCTACGATACCATTTCAACATGTTGCTGCCCGGCCTGTTCACTGCAGGCTATAGTGCTACGATACCGTTTCAACATGTTGCTGCCCGGCCTGTTCACTGCAGGCTCTAGTGCTACGATACGGTTTCAACATGTTGCTGCCCGGCCTGTTCACTGCAGGCTATAGTGCTACGATACCGTTTCAACATGTTGCTGCCCGGCCTGTTCACTGCAGGCTCTAGTGCTACGATACCATTTCAACATGTTGCTGCCCGGCCTGTTCACTGCAGGCTCTAGTGCTACGATACCATTTCAACATGTTGCTGCCCGGCCTGTTCACTGCAGGCTCTAGTGCTACGATACCATTTCAACATGTTGCTGCCCGGCCTGTTCACTGCAGGCTCTAGTGCTACGATACCATTTCAACATGTTGCTGCCCGGCCTGTTCACTGCAGGCTCTAGTGCTACGATACCGTTTCAACATGTTGCTGCCCGGCCTGTTCACTGCAGGCTCTAGTGCTACGATACCGTTTCAACATGTTGCTGCCCGGCCTGTTCACTGCAGGCTCTAGTGCTACGATACTGCTGCCCGGCCTGTTCACTGCAGGCTCTAGTGCTACGATACCGTTTCAACATGTTGCTGCCCGGCCTGTTCACTGCAGGCTCTAGTGCTACGATACCGTTTCAACATGTTGCTGCCCGGCCTGTTCACTGCAGGCTCTAGTGCTACGATACCATTTCAACATGTTGCTGCCCGGCCTGTTCACTGCAGGCTATAGTGCTACGATACCGTTTCAACATGTTGCTGCCCGGCCTGTTCACTGCAGGCTCTAGTGCTACGATACCGTTTCAACATGTTGCTGCCCGGCCTGCTCACTGCAGGCTCTAGTGCTACGATACCGTTTCAACATGTTGCTGCCCGGCCTGTTCACTGCAGGCTCTAGTGCTACGATACCGTTTCAACATGTTGCTGCCCGGCCTGTTCACTGCAGGCTCTAGTGCTACGATACCATTTCAACATGTTGCTGCCCGGCCTGTTCACTGCAGGCTATAGTGCTACGATACCGTTTCAACATGTTGCTGCCCGGCCTGTTCACTGCAGGCTATAGTGCTACGATACCGTTTCAACATGTTGCTGCCCGGCCTGTTCACTGCAGGCTCTAGTGCTACGATACCGTTTCAACATGTTGCTGCCCGGCCTGTTCACTGCAGGCTATAGTGCTACGATACCGTTTCAACATGTTGCTGCCCGGCCTGTTCACTGCAGGCTCTAGTGCTACGATACCGTTTCAACATGTTGCTGCCCGGCCTGTTCACTGCAGGCTCTAGTGCTACGATACCGTTTCAACATGTTGCTGCCCGGCCTGTTCACTGCAGGCTCTAGTGCTACGATACCGTTTCAACATGTTGCTGCCCGGCCTGTTCACTGCAGGCTATAGTGCTACGATACCGTTTCAACATGTTGCTGCCCGGCCTGTTCACTGCAGGCTATAGTGCTACGATACCGTTTCAACATGTTGCTGCCCGGCCTGTTCACTGCAGGCTCTAGTGCTACGATACCATTTCAACATGTTGCTGCCCGGCCTGTTCACTGCAGGCTATAGTGCTACGATACCATTTCAACATGTTGCTGCCCGGCCTGTTCACTGCAGGCGCTAGTGCTACGATACCATTTCAACATGTTGCTGCCCGGCCTGTTCACTGCAGGCTATAGTGCTACGATACCATTTCAACATGTTGCTGCCCGGCCTGTTCACTGCAGGCGCTAGTGCTACGATACCATTTCAACATGTTGCTGCCCGGCCTGTTCACTGCAGGCTATAGTGCTGCCCGGCCTGTTCACTGCAGGCTATAGTGCTGCCCGGCCTGTTCACTGCAGGCTATAGTGCTGCCCGGCCTGTTCACTGCAGGCTATAGTGCTGCCCGGCCTGTTCACTGCAGGCTATAGTGCTGCCCGGCCTGTTCACTGCAGGCTATAGTGCTGCCCGGCCTGTTCACTGCAGGCTCTAGTGCTACGATACCGTTTCAACATGTTGCTGCCCGGCCTGTTCACTGCAGGCTCTAGTGCTACGATACCATTTCAACATGTTGCTGCCCGGCCTGTTCACTGCAAGCTCTAGTGCTACGATACCATTTCAACATGTTGCTGCCCGGCCTGTTCACTGCAGGCTCTAGTGCTACGATACCGTTTCAACATGTTGCTGCCCGGCCTGTTCACTGCAGGCTATAGTGCTGCCCGGCCTGTTCACTGCAGGCTATAGTGCTGCCCGGCCTGTTCACTGCAGGCTCTAGTGCTACGATACCGTTTCAACATGTTGCTGCCCGGCCTGTTCACTGCAGGCTATAGTGCTACGATACCGTTTCAACATGTTGCTGCCCGGCCTGTTCACTGCAGGCTCTAGTGCTACGATACCGTTTCAACATGTTGCTGCCCGGCCTGTTCACTGCAGGCTCTAGTGCTACGATACCGTTTCAACATGTTGCTGCCCGGCCTGTTCACTGCAGGCTCTAGTGCTACGATACCGTTTCAACATGTTGCTGCCCGGCCTGTTCACTGCAGGCTATAGTGCTACGATACCGTTTCAACATGTTGCTGCCCGGCCTGTTCACTGCAGGCTATAGTGCTACGATACCGTTTCAACATGTTGCTGCCCGGCCTGTTCACTGCAGGCTCTAGTGCTACGATACCATTTCAACATGTTGCTGCCCGGCCTGTTCACTGCAGGCTATAGTGCTACGATACCATTTCAACATGTTGCTGCCCGGCCTGTTCACTGCAGGCGCTAGTGCTACGATACCATTTCAACATGTTGCTGCCCGGCCTGTTCACTGCAGGCTATAGTGCTACGATACCATTTCAACATGTTGCTGCCCGGCCTGTTCACTGCAGGCGCTAGTGCTACGATACCATTTCAACATGTTGCTGCCCGGCCTGTTCACTGCAGGCTATAGTGCTGCCCGGCCTGTTCACTGCAGGCTATAGTGCTGCCCGGCCTGTTCACTGCAGGCTATAGTGCTGCCCGGCCTGTTCACTGCAGGCTATAGTGCTGCCCGGCCTGTTCACTGCAGGCTATAGTGCTGCCCGGCCTGTTCACTGCAGGCTATAGTGCTGCCCGGCCTGTTCACTGCAGGCTCTAGTGCTACGATACCGTTTCAACATGTTGCTGCCCGGCCTGTTCACTGCAGGCTCTAGTGCTACGATACCATTTCAACATGTTGCTGCCCGGCCTGTTCACTGCAGGCTCTAGTGCTACGATACCATTTCAACATGTTGCTGCCCGGCCTGTTCACTGCAGGCTCTAGTGCTACGATACCATTTCAACATGTTGCTGCCCGGCCTGTTCACTGCAGGCTCTAGTGCTACGATACCGTTTCAACATGTTGCTGCCCGGCCTGTTCACTGCAGGCTCTAGTGCTACGATACCGTTTCAACATGTTGCTGCCCGGCCTGTTCACTGCAGGCTCTAGTGCTACGATACCGTTTCAACATGTTGCTGCCCGGCCTGTTCACTGCAGGCTCTAGTGCTACGATACCGTTTCAACATGTTGCTGCCCGGCCTGTTCACTGCAGGCTCTAGTGCTACGATACCGTTTCAACATGTTGCTGCCCGGCCTGTTCACTGCAGGCTCTAGTGCTACGATACCGTTTCAACATGTTGCTGCCCGGCCTGTTCACTGCAGGCTCTAGTGCTACGATACCGTTTCAACATGTTGCTGCCCGGCCTGTTCACTGCAGGCTATAGTGCTACGATACCATTTCAACATGTTGCTGCCCGGCCTGTTCACTGCAGGCTCTAGTGCTACGATACCGTTTCAACATGTTGCTGCCCGGCCTGTTCACTGCAGGCTCTAGTGCTACGATACCGTTTCAACATGTTGCTGCCCGGCCTGTTCACTGCAGGCTCTAGTGCTACGATACCGTTTCAACATGTTGCTGCCCGGCCTGTTCACTGCAGGCTCTAGTGCAACGATACCATTTCAACATGTTGCTGCCCGGCCTGTTCACTGCAGGCTCTAGTGCTACGATACCGTTTCAACATGTTGCTGCCCGGCCTGTTCACTGCAGGCTCTAGTGCTACGATACCATTTCAACATGTTGCTGCCCGGCCTGTTCACTGCAGGCTCTAGTGCTACGATACCATTTCAACATGTTGCTGCCCGGCCTGTTCACTGCAGGCTATAGTGCTACGATACCGTTTCAACATGTTGCTGCCCGGCCTGTTCACTGCAGGCTCTAGTGCTACGATACCATTTCAACATGTTGCTGCCCGGCCTGTTCACTGCAGGCTATAGTGCTACGATACCATTTCAACATGTTGCTGCCCGGCCTGTTCACTGCAGGCTCTAGTGCTACGATACCATTTCAACATGTTGCTGCCCGGCCTGTTCACTGCAGGCTCTAGTGCTACGATACCATTTCAACATGTTGCTGCCCGGCCTGTTCACTGCAGGCTATAGTGCTACGATACCGTTTCAACATGTTGCTGCCCGGCCTGTTCACTGCAGGCTCTAGTGCTACGATACCGTTTCAACATGTTGCTGCCCGGCCTTTTCACTGCAGGCTCTAGTGCTACGATACCATTTCAACATGTTGCTGCCCGGCCTGTTCACTGCAGGCTCTAGTGCTACGATACCGTTTCAACATGTTGCTGCCCGGCCTGTTCACTGCAGGCTATAGTGCTACGATACCGTTTCAACATGTTGCTGCCCGGCCTGTTCACTGCAGGCTCTAGTGCTACGATACCATTTCAACATGTTGCTGCCCGGCCTGTTCACTGCAGGCTCTAGTGCTACGATACCGTTTCAACATGTTGCTGCCCGGCCTGTTCACTGCAGGCTATAGTGCTACGATACCGTTTCAACATGTTGCTCCCCGGCCTGTTCACTGCAGGCTATAGTGCTACGATACCATTTCAACATGTTGCTGCCCGGCCTGTTCACTGCAGGCTCTAGTGCTACGATACCATTTCAACATGTTGCTGCCCGGCCTGTTCACTGCAGGCTCTAGTGCTACGATACCATTTCAACATGTTGCTGCCCGGCCTGTTCACTGCAGGCTCTAGTGCTACGATACCATTTCAACATGTTGCTGCCCGGCCTGTTCACTGCAGGCTCTAGTGCTACGATACCATTTCAACATGTTGCTGCCCGGCCTGTTCACTGCAGGCTCTAGTGCTACGATACCATTTCAACATGTTGCTGCCCGGCCTGTTCACTGCAGGCTCTAGTGCTACGATACCATTTCAACATGTTGCTGCCCGGCCTGTTCACTGCAGGCTATAGTGCTACGATACCATTTCAACATGTTGCTGCCCGGCCTGTTCACTGCAGGCTCTAGTGCTACGATACCATTTCAACATGTTGCTGCCCGGCCTGTTCACTGCAGGCTCTAGTGCTACGATACCGTTTCAACATGTTGCTGCCCGGCCTGTTCACTGCAGGCTCTAGTGCTACGATACCATTTCAACATGTTGCTGCCCGGCCTGTTCACTGCAGGCTCTAGTGCTACGATACCATTTCAACATGTTGCTGCCCGGCCTGTTCACTGCAGGCTCTAGTGCTACGATACCGTTTCAACATGTTGCTGCCCGGCCTGTTCACTGCAGGCTATAGTGCTACGATACCGTTTCAACATGTTGCTGCCCGGCCTGTTCACTGCAGGCTATAGTGCTACGATACCATTTCAACATGTTGCTGCCCGGCCTGTTCACTGCAGGCTATAGTGCTACGATACCGTTTCAACATGTTGCTGCCCGGCCTGTTCACTGCAGGCTCTAGTGCTACGATACCGTTTCAACATGTTGCTGCCCGGCCTGTTCACTGCAGGCTATAGTGCTACGATACCGTTTCAACATGTTGCTGCCCGGCCTGTTCACTGCAGGCTCTAGTGCTACGATACCATTTCAACATGTTGCTGCCCGGCCTGTTCACTGCAGGCTCTAGTGCTACGATACCATTTCAACATGTTGCTGCCCGGCCTGTTCACTGCAGGCTCTAGTGCTACGATACCATTTCAACATGTTGCTGCCCGGCCTGTTCACTGCAGGCTCTAGTGCTACGATACCATTTCAACATGTTGCTGCCCGGCCTGTTCACTGCAGGCTCTAGTGCTACGATACCGTTTCAACATGTTGCTGCCCGGCCTGTTCACTGCAGGCTCTAGTGCTACGATACCGTTTCAACATGTTGCTGCCCGGCCTGTTCACTGCAGGCTCTAGTGCTACGATACTGCTGCCCGGCCTGTTCACTGCAGGCTCTAGTGCTACGATACCGTTTCAACATGTTGCTGCCCGGCCTGTTCACTGCAGGCTCTAGTGCTACGATACCGTTTCAACATGTTGCTGCCCGGCCTGTTCACTGCAGGCTCTAGTGCTACGATACCATTTCAACATGTTGCTGCCCGGCCTGTTCACTGCAGGCTATAGTGCTACGATACCGTTTCAACATGTTGCTGCCCGGCCTGTTCACTGCAGGCTCTAGTGCTACGATACCGTTTCAACATGTTGCTGCCCGGCCTGCTCACTGCAGGCTCTAGTGCTACGATACCGTTTCAACATGTTGCTGCCCGGCCTGTTCACTGCAGGCTCTAGTGCTACGATACCGTTTCAACATGTTGCTGCCCGGCCTGTTCACTGCAGGCTCTAGTGCTACGATACCATTTCAACATGTTGCTGCCCGGCCTGTTCACTGCAGGCTATAGTGCTACGATACCGTTTCAACATGTTGCTGCCCGGCCTGTTCACTGCAGGCTATAGTGCTACGATACCGTTTCAACATGTTGCTGCCCGGCCTGTTCACTGCAGGCTCTAGTGCTACGATACCGTTTCAACATGTTGCTGCCCGGCCTGTTCACTGCAGGCTATAGTGCTACGATACCGTTTCAACATGTTGCTGCCCGGCCTGTTCACTGCAGGCTCTAGTGCTACGATACCGTTTCAACATGTTGCTGCCCGGCCTGTTCACTGCAGGCTCTAGTGCTACGATACCGTTTCAACATGTTGCTGCCCGGCCTGTTCACTGCAGGCTCTAGTGCTACGATACCGTTTCAACATGTTGCTGCCCGGCCTGTTCACTGCAGGCTATAGTGCTACGATACCGTTTCAACATGTTGCTGCCCGGCCTGTTCACTGCAGGCTATAGTGCTACGATACCGTTTCAACATGTTGCTGCCCGGCCTGTTCACTGCAGGCTCTAGTGCTACGATACCATTTCAACATGTTGCTGCCCGGCCTGTTCACTGCAGGCTATAGTGCTACGATACCATTTCAACATGTTGCTGCCCGGCCTGTTCACTGCAGGCGCTAGTGCTACGATACCATTTCAACATGTTGCTGCCCGGCCTGTTCACTGCAGGCTATAGTGCTACGATACCATTTCAACATGTTGCTGCCCGGCCTGTTCACTGCAGGCGCTAGTGCTACGATACCATTTCAACATGTTGCTGCCCGGCCTGTTCACTGCAGGCTATAGTGCTGCCCGGCCTGTTCACTGCAGGCTATAGTGCTGCCCGGCCTGTTCACTGCAGGCTATAGTGCTGCCCGGCCTGTTCACTGCAGGCTATAGTGCTGCCCGGCCTGTTCACTGCAGGCTATAGTGCTGCCCGGCCTGTTCACTGCAGGCTATAGTGCTGCCCGGCCTGTTCACTGCAGGCTCTAGTGCTACGATACCGTTTCAACATGTTGCTGCCCGGCCTGTTCACTGCAGGCTCTAGTGCTACGATACCATTTCAACATGTTGCTGCCCGGCCTGTTCACTGCAAGCTCTAGTGCTACGATACCATTTCAACATGTTGCTGCCCGGCCTGTTCACTGCAGGCTCTAGTGCTACGATACCGTTTCAACATGTTGCTGCCCGGCCTGTTCACTGCAGGCTATAGTGCTGCCCGGCCTGTTCACTGCAGGCTATAGTGCTGCCCGGCCTGTTCACTGCAGGCTCTAGTGCTACGATACCGTTTCAACATGTTGCTGCCCAGCCTGTTCACTGCAGGCTCTAGTGCTACGATACCATTTCAACATGTTGCTGCCCGGCCTGTTCACTGCAGGCTCTAGTGCTACGATACCATTTCAACATGTTGCTGCCCGGCCTGTTCACTGCAGGCTATAGTGCTACGATACCATTTCAACATGTTGCTGCCCGGCCTGTTCACTGCAGGCTATAGTGCTACGATACCATTTCAACATGTTGCTGCCCGGCCTGTTCACTGCAGGCTATAGTGCTACGATACCGTTTCAACATGTTGCTGCCCGGCCTGTTCACTGCAGGCTCTAGTGCTACGATACCATTTCAACATGTTGCTGCCCGGCCTGTTCACTGCAGGCTCTAGTGCTACGATACCATTTCAACATGTTGCTGCCCGGCCTGTTCACTGCAGGCTATAGTGCTACGATACCATTTCAACATGTTGCTGCCCGGCCTGTTCACTGCAGGCTATAGTGCTACGATACCGTTTCAACATGTTGCTGCCCGGCCTGTTCACTGCAGGCTATAGTGCTACGATACCGTTTCAACATGTTGCTGCCCGGCCTGTTCACTGCAGGCTCTAGTGCTATGATACCTTTTCAACATGTTGCTGCCCGGCCTGTTCACTGCAGGCTCTAGTGCTACGATACCGTTTCAACATGTTGCTGCCCGGCCTGTTCACTGCAGGCTATAGTGCTACGATACCGTTTCAACATGTTGCTGCCCGGCCTGTTCACTGCAGGCTATAGTGCTACGATACCATTTCAACATGTTGCTGCCCGGCCTGTTCACTGCAGGCTCTAGTGCTACGATACCATTTCAACATGTTGCTGCCCGGCCTGTTCACTGCAGGCTCTAGTGCTACGATACCATTTCAACATGTTGCTGCCCGGCCTGTTCACTGCAGGCTCTAGTGCTACGATACCGTTTCAACATGTTGCTGCCCGGCCTGTTCACTGCAGGCTATAGTGCTACGATACCGTTTCAACATGTTGCTGCCCGGCCTGTTCACTGCAGGCTCTAGTGCTACGATACCATTTCAACATGTTGCTGCCCGGCCTGTTCACTGCAGGCTATAGTGCTACGATACCATTTCAACATGTTGCTGCCCGGCCTGTTCACTGCAGGCTATAGTGCTACGATACCGTTTCAACATGTTGCTGCCCGGCCTGTTCACTGCAGGCTATAGTGCTACGATACCGTTTCAACATGTTGCTGCCCGGCCTGTTCACTGCAGGCTCTAGTGCTACGATACCATTTCAACATGTTGCTGCCCGGCCTGTTCACTGCAGGCTCTAGTGCTACGATACCGTTTCAACATGTTGCTGCCCGGCCTGTTCACTGCAGGCTCTAGTGCTACGATACCATTTCAACATGTTGCTGCCCGGCCTGTTCACTGCAGGCTATAGTGCTACGATACCGTTTCAACATGTTGCTGCCCGGCCTGTTCACTGCAGGCTCTAGTGCTACGATACCGTTTCAACATGTTGCTGCCCGGCCTGTTCACTGCAGGCTCTAGTGCTACGATACCGTTTCAACATGTTGCTGCCCGGCCTGTTCACTGCAGGCTCTAGTGCTACGATACCGTTTCAACATGTTGCTGCCCGGCCTGTTCACTGCAGGCTCTAGTGCTACGATACCGTTTCAACATGTTGCTGCCCGGCCTGTTCACTGCAGGCTCTAGTGCTACGATACCGTTTCAACATGTTGCTGCCCGGCCTGTTCACTGCAGGCTCTAGTGCTACGATACCGTTTCAACATGTTGCTGCCCGGCCTGTTCACTGCAGGCTCTAGTGCTACGATACCGTTTCAACATGTTGCTGCCCGGCCTGTTCACTGCAGGCTCTAGTGCTACGATACCGTTTCAACATGTTGCTGCCCGGCCTGTTCACTGCAGGCTATAGTGCTACGATACCGTTTCAACATGTTGCTGCCCGGCCTGTTCACTGCAGGCTATAGTGCTACGATACCGTTTCAACATGTTGCTGCCCGGCCTGTTCACTGCAGGCTATAGTGCTACGATACCGTTTCAACATGTTGCTGCCCGGCCTGTTCACTGCAGGCTCTAGTGCTACGATACCATTTCAACATGTTGCTGCCCGGCCTGTTCACTGCAGGCTCTAGTGCTACGATACCGTTTCAACATGTTGCTGCCCGGCCTGTTCACTGCAGGCTCTAGTGCTACGATACCGTTTCAACATGTTGCTGCCCGGCCTGTTCACTGCAGGCTATAGTGCTACGATACCGTTTCAACATGTTGCTGCCCGGCCTGTTCACTGCAGGCTATAGTGCTACGATACCGTTTCAACATGTTGCTGCCCGGCCTGTTCACTGCAGGCTCTAGTGCTACGATACCGTTTCAACATGTTGCTGCCCGGCCTGTTCACTGCAGGCTCTAGTGCTACGATACCGTTTCAACATGTTGCTGCCCGGCCTGTTCACTGCAGGCTCTAGTGCTACGATACCGTTTCAACATGTTGCTGCCCGGCCTGTTCACTGCAGGCTCTAGTGCTACGATACCGTTTCAACATGTTGCTGCCCGGCCTGTTCACTGCAGGCTATAGTGCTACGATACCGTTTCAACATGTTGCTGCCCGGCCTGTTCACTGCAGGCTCTAGTGCTACGATACCATTTCAACATGTTGCTGCCCGGCCTGTTCACTGCAGGCTATAGTGCTACGATACCATTTCAACATGTTGCTGCCCGGCCTGTTCACTGCAGGCTATAGTGCTACGATACCGTTTCAACATGTTGCTGCCCGGCCTGTTCACTGCAGGCTATAGTGCTACGATACCGTTTCAACATGTTGCTGCCCGGCCTGTTCACTGCAGGCTCTAGTGCTACGATACCATTTCAACATGGTGCTGCCCGGCCTGTTCACTGCAGGCTCTAGTGCTACGATACCGTTTCAACATGTTGCTGCCCGGCCTGTTCACTGCAGGCTCTAGTGCTACGATACCATTTCAACATGTTGCTGCCCGGCCTGTTCACTGCAGGCTATAGTGCTACGATACCGTTTCAACATGTTGCTGCCCGGCCTGTTCACTGCAGGCTCTAGTGCTACGATACCATTTCAATATGTTGCTGCCCGGCCTGTTCACTGCAGGCTCTAGTGCTACGATACCGTTTCAACATGTTGCTGCCCGGCCTGTTCACTGCAGGCTCTAGTGCTACGATACCGTTTCAACATGTTGCTGCCCGGCCTGTTCACTGCAGGCTATAGTGCTACGATACCGTTTCAACATGTTGCTGCCCGGCCTGTTCACTGCAGGCTCTAGTGCTACGATACCGTTTCAACATGTTGCTGCCCGGCCTGTTCACTGCAGGCTCTAGTGCTACGATACCGTTTCAACATGTTGCTGCCCGGCCTGTTCACTGCAGGCTCTAGTGCTACGATACCGTTTCAACATGTTGCTGCCCGGCCTGTTCACTGCAGGCTATAGTGCTACGATACCGTTTCAACATGTTGCTGCCCGGCCTGTTCACTGCAGGCTATAGTGCTACGATACCGTTTCAACATGTTGCTGCCCGGCCTGTTCACTGCAGGCTCTAGTGCTACGATACCATTTCAACATGTTGCTGCCCGGCCTGTTCACTGCAGGCTATAGTGCTACGATACCATTTCAACATGTTGCTGCCCGGCCTGTTCACTGCAGGCGCTAGTGCTACGATACCATTTCAACATGTTGCTGCCCGGCCTGTTCACTGCAGGCGCTAGTGCTACGATACCATTTCAACATGTTGCTGCCCGGCCTGTTCACTGCAGGCTATAGTGCTGCCCGGCCTGTTCACTGCAGGCTATAGTGCTGCCCGGCCTGTTCACTGCAGGCTATAGTGCTGCCCGGCCTGTTCACTGCAGGCTATAGTGCTGCCCGGCCTGTTCACTGCAGGCTATAGTGCTGCCCGGCCTGTTCACTGCAGGCTATAGTGCTGCCCGGCCTGTTCACTGCAGGCTCTAGTGCTACGATACCGTTTCAACATGTTGCTGCCCGGCCTGTTCACTGCAGGCTCTAGTGCTACGATACCGTTTCAACATGTTGCTGCCCGGCCTGTTCACTGCAGGCTATAGTGCTACGATACCGTTTCAACATGTTGCTGCCCGGCCTGTTCACTGCAGGCTCTAGTGCTACGATACCATTTCAACATGGTGCTGCCCGGCCTGTTCACTGCAGGCTCTAGTGCTACGATACCGTTTCAACATGTTGCTGCCCGGCCTGTTCACTGCAGGCTATAGTGCTACGATACCGTTTCAACATGTTGCTGCCCGGCCTGTTCACTGCAGGCTCTAGTGCTACGATACCATTTCAACATGTTGCTGCCCGGCCTGTTCACTGCAGGCTATAGTGCTACGATACCATTTCAACATGTTGCTGCCCGGCCTGTTCACTGCAGGCGCTAGTGCTACGATACCATTTCAACATGTTGCTGCCCGGCCTGTTCACTGCAGGCGCTAGTGCTACGATACCATTTCAACATGTTGCTGCCCGGCCTGTTCACTGCAGGCTATAGTGCTGCCCGGCCTGTTCACTGCAGGCTATAGTGCTGCCCGGCCTGTTCACTGCAGGCTATAGTGCTGCCCGGCCTGTTCACTGCAGGCTATAGTGCTGCCCGGCCTGTTCACTGCAGGCTATAGTGCTGCCCGGCCTGTTCACTGCAGGCTATAGTGCTGCCCGGCCTGTTCACTGCAGGCTCTAGTGCTACGATACCGTTTCAACATGTTGCTGCCCGGCCTGTTCACTGCAGGCTCTAGTGCTACGATACCGTTTCAACATGTTGCTGCCCGGCCTGTTCACTGCAGGCTATAGTGCTACGATACCGTTTCAACATGTTGCTGCCCGGCCTGTTCACTGCAGGCTCTAGTGCTACGATACCATTTCAACATGGTGCTGCCCGGCCTGTTCACTGCAGGCTCTAGTGCTACGATACCGTTTCAACATGTTGCTGCCCGGCCTGTTCACTGCAGGCTCTAGTGCTACGATACCATTTCAACATGTTGCTGCCCGGCCTGTTCACTGCAGGCTATAGTGCTACGATACCGTTTCAACATGTTGCTGCCCGGCCTGTTCACTGCAGGCTCTAGTGCTACGATACCATTTCAACATGTTGCTGCCCGGCCTGTTCACTGCAGGCTCTAGTGCTACGATACCGTTTCAACATGTTGCTGCCCGGCCTGTTCACTGCAGGCTCTAGTGCTACGATACCGTTTCAACATGTTGCTGCCCGGCCTGTTCACTGCAGGCTATAGTGCTACGATACCGTTTCAACATGTTGCTGCCCGGCCTGTTCACTGCAGGCTCTAGTGCTACGATACCGTTTCAACATGTTGCTGCCCGGCCTGTTCACTGCAGGCTCTAGTGCTACGATACCGTTTCAACATGTTGCTGCCCGGCCTGTTCACTGCAGGCTCTAGTGCTACGATACCGTTTCAACATGTTGCTGCCCGGCCTGTTCACTGCAGGCTATAGTGCTACGATACCGTTTCAACATGTTGCTGCCCGGCCTGTTCACTGCAGGCTATAGTGCTACGATACCGTTTCAACATGTTGCTGCCCGGCCTGTTCACTGCAGGCTCTAGTGCTACGATACCATTTCAACATGTTGCTGCCCGGCCTGTTCACTGCAGGCTATAGTGCTACAATACCATTTCAACATGTTGCTGCCCGGCCTGTTCACTGCAGGCGCTAGTGCTACGATACCATTTCAACATGTTGCTGCCCGGCCTGTTCACTGCAGGCTATAGTGCTACGATACCATTTCAACATGTTGCTGCCCGGCCTGTTCACTGCAGGCGCTAGTGCTACGATACCATTTCAACATGTTGCTGCCCGGCCTGTTCACTGCAGGCTATAGTGCTGCCCGGCCTGTTCACTGCAGGCTATAGTGCTGCCCGGCCTGTTCACTGCAGGCTATAGTGCTGCCCGGCCTGTTCACTGCAGGCTATAGTGCTGCCCGGCCTGTTCACTGCAGGCTATAGTGCTGCCCGGCCTGTTCACTGCAGGCTATAGTGCTGCCCGGCCTGTTCACTGCAGGCTCTAGTGCTACAATACCGTTTCAACATGTTGCTGCCCGGCCTGTTCACTGCAGGCTCTAGTGCTACGATACCATTTCAACATGTTGCTGCCCGGCCTGTTCACTGCAAGCTCTAGTGCTACGATACCATTTCAACATGTTGCTGCCCGGCCTGTTCACTGCAGGCTCTAGTGCTACGATACCGTTTCAACATGTTGCTGCCCGGCCTGTTCACTGCAGGCTATAGTGCTGCCCGGCCTGTTCACTGCAGGCTATAGTGCTGCCCGGCCTGTTCACTGCAGGCTCTAGTGCTACGATACCGTTTCAACATGTTGCTGCCCGGCCTGTTCACTGCAGGCTCTAGTGCTACGATACCATTTCAACATGTTGCTGCCCGGCCTGTTCACTGCAGGCTCTAGTGCTACGATACCATTTCAACATGTTGCTGCCCGGCCTGTTCACTGCAGGCTCTAGTGCTACGATACCGTTTCAACATGTTGCTGCCCGGCCTGTTCACTGCAGGCTCTAGTGCTACGATACCGTTTCAACATGTTGCTGCCCGGCCTGTTCACTGCAGGCTCTAGTGCTACGATACCGTTTCAACATGTTGCTGCCCGGCCTGTTCACTGCAGGCTCTAGTGCTACGATACCGTTTCAACATGTTGCTGCCCGGCCTGTTCACTGCAGGCTATAGTGCTACGATACCGTTTCAACATGTTGCTGCCCGGCCTGTTCACTGCAGGCTATAGTGCTACGATACCGTTTCAACATGTTGCTGCCCGGCCTGTTCACTGCAGGCTCTAGTGCTACGATACCATTTCAACATGTTGCTGCCCGGCCTGTTCACTGCAGGCTCTAGTGCTACGATACCGTTTCAACATGTTGCTGCCCGGCCTGTTCACTGCAGGCTCTAGTGCTACGATACCGTTTCAACATGTTGCTGCCCGGCCTGTTCACTGCAGGCTATAGTGCTACGATACCGTTTCAACATGTTGCTGCCCGGCCTGTTCACTGCAGGCTATAGTGCTACGATACCGTTTCAACATGTTGCTGCCCGGCCTGTTCACTGCAGGCTCTAGTGCTACGATACCGTTTCAACATGTTGCTGCCCGGCCTGTTCACTGCAGGCTCTAGTGCTACGATACCATTTCAACATGTTGCTGCCCGGCCTGTTCACTGCAGGCTCTAGTGCTACGATACCATTTCAACATGTTGCTGCCCGGCCTGTTCACTGCAGGCTCTAGTGCTACGATACCGTTTCAACATGTTGCTGCCCGGCCTGTTCACTGCAGGCTATAGTGCTACGATACCGTTTCAACATGTTGCTGCCCGGCCTGTTCACTGCAGGCTCTAGTGCTACGATACCATTTCAACATGTTGCTGCCCGGCCTGTTCACTGCAGGCTATAGTGCTACGATACCGTTTCAACATGTTGCTGCCCGGCCTGTTCACTGCAGGCTATAGTGCTACGATACCGTTTCAACATGTTGCTGCCCGGCCTGTTCACTGCAGGCTATAGTGCTACGATACCGTTTCAACATGTTGCTGCCCGGCCTGTTCACTGCAGGCTCTAGTGCTACGATACCATTTCAACATGGTGCTGCCCGGCCTGTTCACTGCAGGCTCTAGTGCTACGATACCGTTTCAACATGTTGCTGCCCGGCCTGTTCACTGCAGGCTCTAGTGCTACGATACCATTTCAACATGTTGCTGCCCGGCCTGTTCACTGCAGGCTATAGTGCTACGATACCATTTCAACATGTTGCTGCCCGGCCTGTTCACTGCAGGCGCTAGTGCTACGATACCATTTCAACATGTTGCTGCCCGGCCTGTTCACTGCAGGCTATAGTGCTACGATACCATTTCAACATGTTGCTGCCCGGCCTGTTCACTGCAGGCGCTAGTGCTACGATACCATTTCAACATGTTGCTGCCCGGCCTGTTCACTGCAGGCTATAGTGCTGCCCGGCCTGTTCACTGCAGGCTATAGTGCTGCCCGGCCTGTTCACTGCAGGCTATAGTGCTGCCCGGCCTGTTCACTGCAGGCTATAGTGCTGCCCGGCCTGTTCACTGCAGGCTATAGTGCTGCCCGGCCTGTTCACTGCAGGCTATAGTGCTGCCCGGCCTGTTCACTGCAGGCTCTAGTGCTACGATACCGTTTCAACATGTTGCTGCCCGGCCTGTTCACTGCAGGCTCTAGTGCTACGATACCATTTCAACATGTTGCTGCCCGGCCTGTTCACTGCAAGCTCTAGTGCTACGATACCATTTCAACATGTTGCTGCCCGGCCTGTTCACTGCAGGCTCTAGTGCTACGATACCGTTTCAACATGTTGCTGCCCGGCCTGTTCACTGCAGGCTATAGTGCTGCCCGGCCTGTTCACTGCAGGCTATAGTGCTGCCCGGCCTGTTCACTGCAGGCTCTAGTGCTACGATACCGTTTCAACATGTTGCTGCCCGGCCTGTTCACTGCAGGCTCTAGTGCTACGATACCATTTCAACATGTTGCTGCCCGGCCTGTTCACTGCAGGCTCTAGTGCTACGATACCATTTCAACATGTTGCTGCCCGGCCTGTTCACTGCAGGCTCTAGTGCTACGATACCATTTCAACATGTTGCTGCCCGGCCTGTTCACTGCAGGCTATAGTGCTACGATACCATTTCAACATGTTGCTGCCCGGCCTGTTCACTGCAGGCTCTAGTGCTACGATACCGTTTCAACATGTTGCTGCCCGGCCTGTTCACTGCAGGCTCTAGTGCTACGATACCGTTTCAACATGTTGCTGCCCGGCCTGTTCACTGCAGGCTCTAGTGCTACGATACCGTTTCAACATGTTGCTGCCCGGCCTGTTCACTGCAGGCTATAGTGCTACGATACCGTTTCAACATGTTGCTGCCCGGCCTGTTCACTGCAGGCTATAGTGCTACGATACCGTTTCAACATGTTGCTGCCCGGCCTGTTCACTGCAGGCTCTAGTGCTACGATACCATTTCAACATGTTGCTGCCCGGCCTGTTCACTGCAGGCTATAGTGCTACAATACCATTTCAACATGTTGCTGCCCGGCCTGTTCACTGCAGGCGCTAGTGCTACGATACCATTTCAACATGTTGCTGCCCGGCCTGTTCACTGCAGGCTATAGTGCTACGATACCATTTCAACATGTTGCTGCCCGGCCTGTTCACTGCAGGCGCTAGTGCTACGATACCATTTCAACATGTTGCTGCCCGGCCTGTTCACTGCAGGCTATAGTGCTGCCCGGCCTGTTCACTGCAGGCTATAGTGCTGCCCGGCCTGTTCACTGCAGGCTATAGTGCTGCCCGGCCTGTTCACTGCAGGCTATAGTGCTGCCCGGCCTGTTCACTGCAGGCTATAGTGCTGCCCGGCCTGTTCACTGCAGGCTATAGTGCTGCCCGGCCTGTTCACTGCAGGCTCTAGTGCTACGATACCGTTTCAACATGTTGCTGCCCGGCCTGTTCACTGCAGGCTCTAGTGCTACGATACCATTTCAACATGTTGCTGCCCGGCCTGTTCACTGCAAGCTCTAGTGCTACGATACCATTTCAACATGTTGCTGCCCGGCCTGTTCACTGCAGGCTCTAGTGCTACGATACCGTTTCAACATGTTGCTGCCCGGCCTGTTCACTGCAGGCTATAGTGCTGCCCGGCCTGTTCACTGCAGGCTATAGTGCTGCCCGGCCTGTTCACTGCAGGCTCTAGTGCTACGATACCGTTTCAACATGTTGCTGCCCGGCCTGTTCACTGCAGGCTCTAGTGCTACGATACCATTTCAACATGTTGCTGCCCGGCCTGTTCACTGCAGGCTCTAGTGCTACGATACCATTTCAACATGTTGCTGCCCGGCCTGTTCACTGCAGGCTCTAGTGCTACGATACCATTTCAACATGTTGCTGCCCGGCCTGTTCACTGCAGGCTATAGTGCTACGATACCATTTCAACATGTTGCTGCCCGGCCTGTTCACTGCAGGCTATAGTGCTATGATACCATTTCAACATGTTGCTGCCCGGCCTGTTCACTGCAGGCTATAGTGCTACGATACCGTTTCAACATGTTGCTGCCCGGCCTGTTCACTGCAGGCTCTAGTGCTACGATACCATTTCAACATGTTGATTCCCGGCCTGTTCACTGCAGGCTCTAGTGCTACGATACCATTTCAACATGTTGCTGCCCGGCCTGTTCACTGCAGGCTATAGTGCTACGATACCATTTCAACATGTTGCTGCCCGGCCTGTTCACTGCAGGCTATAGTGCTACGATACCGTTTCAACATGTTGCTGCCCGGCCTGTTCACTGCAGGCTATAGTGCTACGATACCGTTTCAACATGTTGCTGCCCGGCCTGTTCACTGCAGGCTCTAGTGCTATGATACCTTTTCAACATGTTGCTGCCCGGCCTGTTCACTGCAGGCTCTAGTGCTACGATACCGTTTCAACATGTTGCTGCCCGGCCTGTTCACTGCAGGCTATAGTGCTACGATACCGTTTCAACATGTTGCTGCCCGGCCTGTTCACTGCAGGCTATAGTGCTACGATACCGTTTCAACATGTTGCTGCCCGGCCTGTTCACTGCAGGCTCTAGTGCTACGATACCGTTTCAACATGTTGCTGCCCGGCCTGTTCACTGCAGGCTCTAGTGCTACGATACCGTTTCAACATGTTGCTGCCCGGCCTGTTCACTGCAGGCTCTAGTGCTACGATACCGTTTCAACATGTTGCTGCCCGGCCTGTTCACTGCAGGCTATAGTGCTACGATACCGTTTCAACATGTTGCTGCCCGGCCTGTTCACTGCAGGCTCTAGTGCTACGATACCGTTTCAACATGTTGCTGCCCGGCCTGTTCACTGCAGGCTCTAGTGCTACGATACCGTTTCAACATGTTGCTGCCCGGCCTGTTCACTGCAGGCTCTAGTGCTACGATACCGTTTCAACATGTTGCTGCCCGGCCTGTTCACTGCAGGCTATAGTGCTACAATACCGTTTCAACATGTTGCTGCCCGGCCTGTTCACTGCAGGCTATAGTGCTACGATACCGTTTCAACATGTTGCTGCCCGGCCTGTTCACTGCAGGCTCTAGTGCTACGATACCATTTCAACATGTTGCTGCCCGGCCTGTTCACTGCAGGCTATAGTGCTACGATACCATTTCAACATGTTGCTGCCCGGCCTGTTCACTGCAGGCGCTAGTGCTACGATACCATTTCAACATGTTGCTGCCCGGCCTGTTCACTGCAGGCTATAGTGCTACGATACCATTTCAACATGTTGCTGCCCGGCCTGTTCACTGCAGGCGCTAGTGCTACGATACCATTTCAACATGTTGCTGCCCGGCCTGTTCACTGCAGGCTATAGTGCTGCCCGGCCTGTTCACTGCAGGCTATAGTGCTGCCCGGCCTGTTCACTGCAGGCTATAGTGCTGCCCGGCCTGTTCACTGCAGGCTATAGTGCTGCCCGGCCTGTTCACTGCAGGCTATAGTGCTGCCCGGCCTGTTCACTGCAGGCTATAGTGCTGCCCGGCCTGTTCACTGCAGGCTCTAGTGCTACGATACCGTTTCAACATGTTGCTGCCCGGCCTGTTCACTGCAGGCTCTAGTGCTACGATACCATTTCAACATGTTGCTGCCCGGCCTGTTCACTGCAAGCTCTAGTGCTACGATACCATTTCAACATGTTGCTGCCCGGCCTGTTCACTGCAGGCTCTAGTGCTACGATACCGTTTCAACATGTTGCTGCCCGGCCTGTTCACTGCAGGCTATAGTGCTGCCCGGCCTGTTCACTGCAGGCTATAGTGCTGCCCGGCCTGTTCACTGCAGGCTCTAGTGCTACGATACCGTTTCAACATGTTGCTGCCCGGCCTGTTCACTGCAGGCTCTAGTGCTACGATACCATTTCAACATGTTGCTGCCCGGCCTGTTCACTGCAGGCTCTAGTGCTACGATACCATTTCAACATGTTGCTGCCCGGCCTGTTCACTGCAGGCTCTAGTGCTACGATACCATTTCAACATGTTGCTGCCCGGCCTGTTCACTGCAGGCTATAGTGCTACGATACCATTTCAACATGTTGCTGCCCGGCCTGTTCACTGCAGGCTATAGTGCTATGATACCATTTCAACATGTTGCTGCCCGGCCTGTTCACTGCAGGCTATAGTGCTACGATACCGTTTCAACATGTTGCTGCCCGGCCTGTTCACTGCAGGCTCTAGTGCTACGATACCATTTCAACATGTTGCTGCCCGGCCTGTTCACTGCAGGCTCTAGTGCTACGATACCATTTCAACATGTTGCTGCCCGGCCTGTTCACTGCAGGCTATAGTGCTACGATACCGTTTCAACATGTTGCTGCCCGGCCTGTTCACTGCAGGCTATAGTGCTACGATACCGTTTCAACATGTTGCTGCCCGGCCTGTTCACTGCAGGCTATAGTGCTACGATACCGTTTCAACATGTTGCTGCCCGGCCTGTTCACTGCAGGCTCTAGTGCTATGATACCTTTTCAACATGTTGCTGCCCGGCCTGTTCACTGCAGGCTCTAGTGCTACGATACCGTTTCAACATGTTGCTGCCCGGCCTGTTCACTGCAGGCTATAGTGCTACGATACCGTTTCAACATGTTGCTGCCCGGCCTGTTCACTGCAGGCTATAGTGCTACGATACCATTTCAACATGTTGCTGCCCGGCCTGTTCACTGCAGGCTCTAGTGCTACGATACCATTTCAACATGTTGCTGCCCGGCCTGTTCACTGCAGGCTCTAGTGCTACGATACCGTTTCAACATGTTGCTGCCCGGCCTGTTCACTGCAGGCTATAGTGCTACGATACCGTTTCAACATGTTGCTGCCCGGCCTGTTCACTGCAGGCTCTAGTGCTACGATACCATTTCAACATGTTGCTGCCCGGCCTGTTCACTGCAGGCTATAGTGCTACGATACCGTTTCAACATGTTGCTGCCCGGCCTGTTCACTGCAGGCTATAGTGCTACGATACCGTTTCAACATGTTGCTGCCCGGCCTGTTCACTGCAGGCTATAGTGCTACGATACCGTTTCAACATGTTGCTGCCCGGCCTGTTCACTGCAGGCTCTAGTGCTACGATACCATTTCAACATGTTGCTGCCCGGCCTGTTCACTGCAGGCTCTAGTGCTACGATACCGTTTCAACATGTTGCTGCCCGGCCTGTTCACTGCAGGCTCTAGTGCTACGATACCGTTTCAACATGTTGCTGCCCGGCCTGTTCACTGCAGGCTATAGTGCTACGATACCGTTTCAACATGTTGCTGCCCGGCCTGTTCACTGCAGGCTCTAGTGCTACGATACCGTTTCAACATGTTGCTGCCCGGCCTGTTCACTGCAGGCTCTAGTGCTACGATACCGTTTCAACATGTTGCTGCCCGGCCTGTTCACTGCAGGCTCTAGTGCTACGATACCGTTTCAACATGTTGCTGCCCGGCCTGTTCACTGCAGGCTCTAGTGCTACGATACCGTTTCAACATGTTGCTGCCCGGCCTGTTCACTGCAGGCTCTAGTGCTACGATACCGTTTCAACATGTTGCTGCCCGGCCTGTTCACTGCAGGCTCTAGTGCTACGATACCGTTTCAACATGTTGCTGCCCGGCCTGTTCACTGCAGGCTCTAGTGCTACGATACCGTTTCAACATGTTGCTGCCCGGCCTGTTCACTGCAGGCTCTAGTGCTACGATACCGTTTCAACATGTTGCTGCCCGGCCTGTTCACTGCAGGCTCTAGTGCTACGATACCGTTTCAACATGTTGCTGCCCGGCCTGTTCACTGCAGGCTCTAGTGCTACGATACCATTTCAACATGTTGCTGCCCGGCCTGTTCACTGCAGGCTCTAGTGCTACGATACCGTTTCAACATGTTGCTGCCCGGCCTGTTCACTGCAGGCTCTAGTGCTACGATACCGTTTCAACATGTTGCTGCCCGGCCTGTTCACTGCAGGCTATAGTGCTACGATACCGTTTCAACATGTTGCTGCCCGGCCTGTTCACTGCAGGCTCTAGTGCTACGATACCGTTTCAACATGTTGCTGCCCGGCCTGTTCACTGCAGGCTCTAGTGCTACGATACCGTTTCAACATGTTGCTGCCCGCCTGTTCACTGCAGGCTCTAGTGCTACGATACCATTTCAACATGTTGCTGCCCGGCCTGTTCACTGCAGGCTCTAGTGCTACGATACCGTTTCAACATGTTGCTGCCCGGCCTGTTCACTGCAGGCTCTAGTGCTACGATACCGTTTCAACATGTTGCTGCCCGGCCTGTTCACTGCAGGCTATAGTGCTACGATACCGTTTCAACATGTTGCTGCCCGGCCTGTTCACTGCAGGCTCTAGTGCTACGATACCATTTCAACATGTTGCTGCCCGGCCTGTTCACTGCAGGCTATAGTGCTACGATACCGTTTCAACATGTTGCTGCCCGGCCTGTTCACTGCAGGCTATAGTGCTACGATACCGTTTCAACATGTTGCTGCCCGGCCTGTTCACTGCAGGCTATAGTGCTACGATACCGTTTCAACATGTTGCTGCCCGGCCTGTTCACTGCAGGCTCTAGTGCTACGATACCATTTCAACATGGTGCTGCCCGGCCTGTTCACTGCAGGCTCTAGTGCTACGATACCGTTTCAACATGTTGCTGCCCGGCCTGTTCACTGCAGGCTCTAGTGCTACGATACCATTTCAACATGTTGCTGCCCGGCCTGTTCACTGCAGGCTATAGTGCTACGATACCGTTTCAACATGTTGCTGCCCGGCCTGTTCACTGCAGGCTCTAGTGCTACGATACCATTTCAACATGTTGCTGCCCGGCCTGTTCACTGCAGGCTCTAGTGCTACGATACCGTTTCAACATGTTGCTGCCCGGCCTGTTCACTGCAGGCTCTAGTGCTACGATACCGTTTCAACATGTTGCTGCCCGGCCTGTTCACTGCAGGCTCTAGTGCTACGATACCGTTTCAACATGTTGCTGCCCGGCCTGTTCACTGCAGGCTCTAGTGCTACGATACCGTTTCAACATGTTGCTGCCCGGCCTGTTCACTGCAGGCTCTAGTGCTACGATACCGTTTCAACATGTTGCTGCCCGGCCTGTTCACTGCAGGCTCTAGTGCTACGATACCGTTTCAACATGTTGCTGCCCGGCCTGTTCACTGCAGGCTCTAGTGCTACGATACCGTTTCAACATGTTGCTGCCCGGCCTGTTCACTGCAGGCTCTAGTGCTACGATACCGTTTCAACATGTTGCTGCCCGGCCTGTTCACTGCAGGCTCTAGTGCTACGATACCATTTCAACATGTTGCTGCCCGGCCTGTTCACTGCAGGCTATAGTGCTACGATACCGTTTCAACATGTTGCTGCCCGGCCTGTTCACTGCAGGCTCTAGTGCTACGATACCGTTTCAACATGTTGCTGCCCGGCCTGTTCACTGCAGGCTCTAGTGCTACGATACCGTTTCAACATGTTGCTGCCCGGCCTGTTCACTGCAGGCTCTAGTGCTACGATACCATTTCAACATGTTGCTGCCCGGCCTGTTCACTGCAGGCTATAGTGCTACGATACCGTTTCAACATGTTGCTGCCCGGCCTGTTCACTGCAGGCTATAGTGCTACGATACCATTTCAACATGTTGCTGCCCGGCCTGTTCACTGCAGGCTATAGTGCTACGATACCGTTTCAACATGTTGCTGCCCGGCCTGTTCACTGCAGGCTCTAGTGCTACGATACCGTTTCAACATGTTGCTGCCCGGCCTGTTCACTGCAGGCTCTAGTGCTACGATACCATTTCAACATGTTGCTGCCCGGCCTGTTCACTGCAGGCTCTAGTGCTACGATACCATTTCAACATGTTGCTGCCCGGCCTGTTCACTGCTATAGTGCTACGATACCATTTCAACATGTTGCTGCCCGGCCTGTTCACTGCAGGCTATAGTGCTACGATACCATTTCAACATGTTGCTGCCCGGCCTGTTCACTGCAGGCTCTAGTGCTACGATACCATTTCAACATGTTGCTGCCCGGCCTGTTCACTGCAGGCTCTAGTGCTACGATACCATTTCAACATGTTGCTGCCCGGCCTGTTCACTGCAGGCTCTAGTGCTACGATACCATTTCAACATGTTGCTGCCCGGCCTGTTCACTGCAGGCTCTAGTGCTACGATACCATTTCAACATGTTGCTGCCCGGCCTGTTCACTGCAGGCTCTAGTGCTACGATACCATTTCAACATGTTGCTGCCCGGCCTGTTCACTGCAGGCTATAGTGCTACGATACCATTTCAACATGTTGCTGCCCGGCCTGTTCACTGCAGGCTCTAGTGCTACGATACCATTTCAACATGTTGCTGCCCGGCCTGTTCACTGCAGGCTCTAGTGCTACGATACCATTTCAACATGTTGCTGCCCGGCCTGTTCACTGCAGGCTCTAGTGCTACGATACCATTTCAACATGTTGCTGCCCGGCCTGTTCACTGCAGGCTCTAGTGCTACGATACCATTTCAACATGTTGCTGCCCGGCCTGTTCACTGCAGGCTCTAGTGCTACGATACCGTTTCAACATGTTGCTGCCCGGCCTGTTCACTGCAGGCTCTAGTGCTACGATACCATTTCAACATGTTGCTGCCCGGCCTGTTCACTGCAGGCTATAGTGCTACGATACCATTTCAACATGTTGCTGCCCGGCCTGTTCACTGCAGGCTCTAGTGCTACGATACCATTTCAACATGTTGCTGCCCGGCCTGTTCACTGCAGGCTCTAGTGCTACGATACCGTTTCAACATGTTGCTGCCCGGCCTGTTCACTG
Source organism: Poromitra crassiceps (assembly GCF_964638095.1). Taxonomy (NCBI): domain Eukaryota; kingdom Metazoa; phylum Chordata; class Actinopteri; order Beryciformes; family Melamphaidae; genus Poromitra; species Poromitra crassiceps. Next base: position 85,867,929 of record NC_139625.1, on the reverse strand, counting down.
CAGGCTCTAGTGCTACGATACCGTTTCAACATGTTGCTGCCCGGCCTGTTCACTGCAGGCTATAGTGCTACGATACCGTTTCAACATGTTGCTGCCCGGCCTGTTCACTGCAGGCTCTAGTGCTACGATACCATTTCAACATGTTGCTGCCCGGCCTGTTCACTGCAGGCTATAGTGCTACGATACCATTTCAACATGTTGCTGCCCGGCCTGTTCACTGCAGGCTATAGTGCTACGATACCGTTTCAACATGTTGCTGCCCGGCCTGTTCACTGCAGGCTCTAGTGCTACGATACCGTTTCAACATGTTGCTGCCCGGCCTGTTCACTGCAGGCTCTAGTGCTACGATACCATTTCAACATGTTGCTGCCCGGCCTGTTCACTGCAGGCTCTAGTGCTACGATACCGTTTCAACATGTTGCTGCCCGGCCTGTTCACTGCAGGCTCTAGTGCTACGATACCATTTCAACATGTTGCTGCCCGGCCTGTTCACTGCAGGCTATAGTGCTACGATACCGTTTCAACATGTTGCTGCCCGGCCTGTTCACTGCAGGCTCTAGTGCTACGATACCATTTCAACATGTTGCTGCCCGGCCTGTTCACTGCAGGCTCTAGTGCTACGATACCGTTTCAACATGTTGCTGCCCGGCCTGTTCACTGCAGGCTCTAGTGCTAC
>NC_139625.1:85841154-85863654 GCF_964638095.1 Poromitra crassiceps | reverse complement strand
CTACTCAGGCTTTCTGTGACAACAAGGACCCTCTTGTGGTGGCTCAGGAGATGTCTAGAGGAGTAACCATGTGTTGGAGGCACGGTTAACCTGTAATGGATTGAGGATTGCATGATGCAATCCTCGATCCATTACAGTGTAACTGTTTACATGCCATTTGATTATATGGAACAGTCTCTTTACATTACAGTGTAACTGTTTGCATTCCATTTGATTCTCTGTAACAGTCACTTTTCATACATTACAGTGTAACTGTTTACATGCCCACTTTTTCACTTTTTATACTTGTGAAAAGGTGCATGTTTGATTATGCAACATGCACCATGTTTAGAAGTACAAGAAATGACTGAAATAGTCTAACACATTTTTCGTTCCCCCCCACCCCCCCCCCCCCCTTTGAATTAGAAAATCAATAACATATTTTGAACATATTTTTTCAATTTCATATTTTGGAGGGAACGCAAATCCAAAGTAATTAGATAAAATTAGCCCCATTTTAAAAGTAATCAGATTATTTTACTGATTATCGTTTGACATCAATAATCTGTAATGTATGAGTTATTACATTAGTAGTCTTCCTGATCCTGAAATATTATATCTTATATCCTAAGAAAAAAACCTTTACAATATTTTCCTATAGCTATACCACAGAATGTCATAACAATACCACATTGATGATATGAATCTACTTTTAACCATTTAGAGCAATACTAGAATGAGGTATGGCATACACGTTTCTTTTTCTCACTTGTTACATCATCTGCCTAAATTAAATGACAGAACTGTGATGTGTATTTGCGTAGCTTTTCGCTTCTTCGTGTATTATGCATGAGTGTATGCATCTGTTCAAGTGAATGTTTTATTTCTGTGTGTTTATAGAAGTGAGAGGCTAAATTGATGTACTCTCTCGCTCTCTCTCTCTGTCTGTCTCTCACCCTTCCATTCTGATATAACAGTGGTTCTCAAACTTTTTTGGCTTCAGTAGCTCCTTTCCCTGATTTCTGAATCCAAGTAGCCCCTTTACCCAACTACAACATGTTGCTTAGAAAACTGCAAGAGAAAACTATAGCTATGATGTAATGAATGAATGAATAACAACCTTTTGAAGAATATAACATTACAACATAATTAAATGAGTGAAAGAGTTGTGATTAGTGCCTCCTGAGCAGATTTATTTTAACATTTCATTCATTTTCATGATTTATTCTTACATTTGTCCATTTTCCCCTTTCTCTCATGTAGCCCCTTGTAGTACCTCCATGTACCACTAGGGGTACGTGTACCCCAGTTTTGGAATCACTGAGAAGGTCAGAAATGGGCATGGTTTACACCGGAACTCATGTTAATGAATCGAGCACATGTTGCATTTTCTAAACTAATATTTATTGGCAATGCAATTGTTGTGCCTTAAAAGCATCACATTGATGTAATATTGCCTCATCATTAATTAGGAAATATAATTAAGCAATATAGCATGAGAGCTAGTGTGTTGTGGCAAATATATCCCGCTGATAAGCTGTTATCCCACGAGGCTGCAGGCCTCGTGGGATAACAACTGATCAGCGGGATATATGCCACAACACACGCTGCTCGAGTGCTATATTACTTTTATAAAACGGTTTCCAAGTATGATAATATAAATATAATAATAATACTATAAGTCCGACTGGCATGGTATTCTGATAGAGTCAGTTGAAACACTACTGTAAGGCGGGACCTCTAGCAAGAAGATAGACGTGCGGGTGATTTGATTGGATCGTTCTGGAGACTGAAGTTGACATTGGCCAATCCTGGCGCTTGCTGAGAAGCTGAGACCTTTCTGGAAAGCCCGACAGGCAGCTCGAGCGCAGCGCTGCATTCTCAGCGCTTGCTGAGAAGCTGAGAGCTTTCTGCAAAGCCCGACACCAACTAACGTTACCGGGTTAAATGCGGGGTTAAATGCGGGGTTAACAGCCTTTTTTTTGCAAAGAAGACATTAGCCCGCATCTATTCTTGTACAAAACATAATTTTCTGCGAAGTATTAGTAAAGTTATAAGCGAAGATCGATTCACAAGGATCTGACAGCTGTCTCCGCCATTTGTTTTTTTTGAGGTAACCAAAGGCTTTTAGTAAGAGAGTTGCCATGGCAACCAATAACCCATGGCCATGGGTTATTGGAGTGGGTTATTGGATTTATACAATGGCTGTGAACCAATCAGATTGCTTGATTCGAGAGAGCCGTGTTCTAATACACGTTATACACCCCTCTCCTTCTCTCCCACCCTCTCCCCTCATGAAAAAGTACTACTGAATCACTACTCATCACTACTATACAATATCTACACAAAACCTACTGTTCCACTACTTGATTGCTATTGAGATGTGTAGTGATTTATGTAGTGATTTCAATAATGAGTATAGAGAATTGGCCCCTTTCACTACTGATCACTACTACATAATGACTATTTAAATCACTTCCCGATTACTACTTAAAGCAGCTACGAGCAAGATTTTCGATTGTTATTAAACAGTCTAAATTTAATATCGATGGCTCACATCTTACCTCTAATAGTAGATGAGACCAATGCCGAGTGAATCGGCGAGTGCTGTCTTGATGATTATAGTCTGTGTGCGGGCCGGGCAGAGGAAGTGAAACGAAACGGTTTACGGCAGCCACTTCGGTCATATCCACAAAATTACAAAATTACTTTCAAACAAACTGTTAGTATCATGCTTATCGTGCATATAAATTATTCGTATCAAACAAGGCTTGATTTCAAATAATTAAATTGAATATTATCCTATTTACACTTTTAAAAGATTTACTTTGCCTTGACGATCTTCAGAACTGATTTTTTTGGCTGCAGTCAGTCAGTCTTCTCCATCATGTAACCTATATGAGAAATGCACAGAACAGCCACCTGTAAGCCACATGTGGGAGTTTACAAACAGGTCAACCTCTTGAGACAAGATTTAAAAATCCAACTGCCTCCAGTTTCCTGGTAGTGGTGGTCCACTTGACGTCCTTACAGTAAGCACCAGACACCTTTGCCTGGCATTACATTCACTCTGCAATTGAGTTGAACAACAAGAGAAGCTGACCTCCACTCACACACAGAGTCAACCACAACCACCCTGCACACCCTCATATCTGATCGTGTATATATTATACAACAGTTAGTTCCGCCCGAGCAATTTGATTGGACAAGAGGGATCCTAGCAGTGCTGATATTTCACGATAACAGCACTGGCACTTCACTGTGTGTATATCACTCCGCGTCACAGCTGCTCTCCCATATGGAAAAGATTTTACTAAATTTGTATATGTTTTACCTGAAACTTGTAAGTAATATCTAAGTAATATATATGACAGTCAAACCAGATATAAGATCCATAGTAAATTTGTGTAAAGTGAAACTTATATAATTTGGTCACTTACAAGAATGATATATGACAGTAAATCTACATACAATATTCTTAGTAAATTTGTGGAAAATGAAACTTATATGATTTGGGAACTTGTAAGAAATATATATAACAGTAAATCCACATACAAGATCCTTAGAAGATTTGTGTACTATCAAACTTCTATGAGTTCGGCAACCATAGTGAAACCAAAATCTTGCAAGTGTTCAAAAAATTAAGTCATCGTAACATCACCCATTGATTTTTCATTTTCATTCAGTTTTGAAGCTGGGAGTGTGGCCATCGCCATCTTGGGGTTCTTGCGCAGCTCGCACGAGACGGCACAAGATCAAGGGTTTCCCACAGAGCCGTAGCTGCATCAGGCTGTAAACATGTTTAATCTAGTTGTAAAGTCAGGCATTTTAACATGGGGGCGAATTGGGAACGATTCCCTTTTGGAGCCATCCTCAAGTGGCCATTCGAGGAACTACAGCTTTTAGTATCACTTCCGGGGCTCCATCTGTCCAAGCCCGAGCTTGCCACCTGATATTTAAAAAAACAACGTATAAGACATTATGTACCCAGATAGCAGCTGACTCTGGATCCGCCTCCAAACGGGAAGATCGGTTGGTTAGGTTTAGGCATTAGGAGATTTGTTAGGGTTAGGGTAAGCCAATCAGAGGCAGAATAGGGATGGTCATGCCTTTACCATCTTAGGATTGTTTTAGAAGGCATCTAGGATGGTGAAGGCATGGCTGGGTTTAGCCATGAGGAGTGATGATTGGTTAAGCTTAGGGTAAAATATCAGGGTATAAGCCAATCAGAGGCAGAGTAGGGTGGGTCATGGCTTTGCCATAAAAAAAAATATTGTGCGCAGGACATCCTGCATCGTACATTAAAATAAATGGATGGATGGATGGATAGATAGCAAGATGATATTGATTCAATGTTGGAATTCCATCATAATAATATTTTTTGTTGGTTGAATATTCAAGGCTATAATAACATTGAATCAATGTTGATAGTCTAATTCTGTGCTTTTTCAATGTTGAAAAGACAACATTGAATTAATATAGATTTTTGGTCAGCTGTATTGCCCCAATATCATGTGTCAGTCTATCCGTCCATTCATTCAACACTTTAACGCAGACCTGGGCATTATGTGGCCCGGGGGACAGACCTGGTCCTCCTGATGGTTCTGCCTGGCCTGGGAGGTCTAAGACAAACCATACTATTTTACTTATGAAACTAGAAAAATCGAATGAGATCACCTTGGCTGTTTGGAGTGATTTTCAAATATAATAAATGCTGAAGAATAAGTGCACAGTATGTTTTCTATCATTTAAGATATATAGAGCATTTGCTCCTAAAATGTGAGAGATCTACATATGTGTGGGGGAAAATGGAAAGTATTGGTTTTAATATTACTGTGAATTATAATGCTGTGATGTATCGTGTCTTTAATGGAATAATGCCAGGACCACACCAGGACTTTTTCTGGACAATTGTTTGTGTGGTCGCAGCAAAATTGTGGAAGACGAGGTGTGCCACAGTTATCCACTAAGCTGTCATCCCAGGTGAAGTGGTCTATAAACAAATCATATCAGAACTGAAAAGACAAAGAACACTGCACATAAGAACAAAAAGACCCACAACCTGGCAGCTGCTCACCTTCTAATAGACTATATATATATATATATATATATATATATATATATATATATATATATAATGTTTGTTACCCCTGACTGAATAATTTAATAAAGTATATTTAAAAAGTAAAATGAGAGGTTACGACATCTGACCTAGAGTGTGGGCGTATAGGTGGTTTCCAGAACTTTCCAGGACTTTCTAGGTGGTTCCAGGACTTGATGCCTTGCCCATGACCTTCCCCGGATCATAACCCACCACCATGCTAATTTTCAGCCCAATCCGACCAGGGGTGCATTGAAATCAATGGATGGAGGGCCCTCAGGATCATCTCCAGAGGCTCTACCACACTGCCACAACTAAATTAAAAATTAAAAAATAAATTAAAAAATAAATTAAATTATATAATTTAACCTGCTGTTATGTTATGTGTAGGACTGGCCATTTTGGGGGAAATATTTTCAGTAAAAATATAGCTGTCAATAAATGAAAATAAATCTCCAAGCATGCCAAAACATGCAAAAAAAAAAACATCCAAATAGCTTGGTTGACAAATAAAACCAGACAAACAAGCAAACAAACACACGCACGCACGCACGCACGCACGCACGCACGCACGCACGCACACACACACACGCACACACACGTTATGAGAACATGACAAATGGAAAGATACACACTCAGGACACACGGCACGTTTTCAAAAGAAAAGCCTTTTAGGCCATCTCATTCCATTTGTCTAGCTAGCTAGCTTCATATTAAGTAAAACGGTGTGGTTTGTTAGACCTCAGAGCCATCACTGTAGAATGATGTTATGTTGGCAAGTTAAAACCGTCTGTAATAATAAGGCTCAGAGTGATTTAAGTTTAATTCAGTTACACTACAGAGCATTTTACGCCTTTATTTTGAAGGGTAACAACGGAAGTCTGGTCCGTGTGTTTGACTCGCTTTTGACAGGACTGTTTGTTTGAATTTGAGCGCCATGGGTAACGTTAGCTGTCCACGTTATTAGAGTCCAGAAATGGTTAATACGGCGAAATGGTCGCAGTCTGGAGCCCTTGGGTGAGTTACAACACGATCATGCCTTTATATTTTAACTGTTTGCAGGATATTGCAGAACTTTTAGTTTGTAGGCTAACCCTTAGCCGCTTAGCCAATGTATTACATTGCGTTTGACGATTGTTGCTATACTGAGCGCCGGCTAGCAGAAGGCCAGGCCATACTAGTGTGAAATGATGATGGTGTTCAGACTCTGGGACTAACGCTAATTTGAGTTAGTGTTGTTAGATAGTTTTGCTAGATCGAATATTGAGTAACCTAGTAGCTAACGCCATTACCCCAGTGCAAATGTACCTCGCCTGTTTAGTTTAGCTAGCATGTTGAGCTAGCTCAAGTCTACATTTCTATAATGTACTGATGTCGTCCATGTAAAAGAGCATGTCATTGGCCATAATTATTAAATTGTATGTTTGGGAACCATTGATAAGCAGGCATGTTAGAGAAGTCAGAAGATAAGAAACCGAGGTGAATTTAGGATTGGCCGCTTTCAACTAAATAGCCTGTGTTTTTTCTTTGTTCTTTTTCCCCACTGTTCTCTTGACTAGGGTGACCAGGTCCCAACTAACCAGATGTGGGACAAAGAGTACGTTTGTGTCGGACAATGTGGGACATGTTACCAGTGCATCGAGGTAGTCTAATATGTTGATATAAATGTCTATCTAACTTAAGAAATAAACATTTCCATTCTGCCCCATAACATACAGTATGCTTTGCCCTCTGGTTGATTCAGTAGCACATAAGAGACTATGCAAATAAAAACTTAACAATATATTTTATTTAAATGCAAATTTCACAACTCTGACCTGATGACCGCTGCATCCATGGTATTTCCATGACCATGATATTCAAATTTTTTGGAAAGGATCTGTGTGTGTGTATATATATATTGCTGGGGACCCCTGGGGGGTCCCTGGACCCCCACTTTGAGAACCCCTAACTTAAGAGAAGTGTTTTTTTTGTTTTGTTTTTGTCACTGGGTTGTGGAGTGCACACAACCCATCTGACAGAGACTGACAGCTGAAATGGTTTGGGAGTGGTTAATGTGAGTGGTGCACAGTGTGGTAAATGGTCGTTACTTCAGCTGCTGTCACCTTATCTGTGTTGGAATCTTGTTTGGGTTTCAGTAGGAACGTATCCATAGACTGGAAAGCCTCCTTTTGAGCAACACGTTTCTTGTGAGTCTCGCATTGTTTGTGTCGTTTCACGTCGTATTCACCTCCATGTGAAACTGAAAACGGACTCTGGCAAATGTCGCAAAAAACTCTGAGAATCGCCTTGCACTGGCTTCACCCACGGACAAATAGTTTCCCAGTCCTTGTTGTAGCTGCATTTCCTTTTCTTTGCTGCTGTCGCAGTTTCCTCCCTTTCCTCCTCCATGTTTCATAATATTCCGCGTCAAATCTGCAGCATATCGGCTTGCTGTTTGTTTCCACATCGTCGGGGGGGGGGTACCCTAACGTGCATTTTATCCCAGCCTCCGTGTACCCCAGTTTGATTGACATGATGACATCAGACACAGCCCGCCCCCGTGATGTTAGTCCTCCCTCCCCTTCTCCACACAGCCAATTCATAAAACCCACATTTTATAAACGCGCATGTGAAAACTGGAGCCTGCCAATCAAAATGCGGGACAACATCTCAATTTGCGGGACGCGTGAAAAACCGTGAAAATGCGGGACAGTCCCGCACAAATCGGGACATATGGTCACCCTACTCTTGACCTACAGTGTAAAGGGCAATTTACTGTGATTTATGATGTCGCCACTGACCATGATCATATTCTATCAATGGACATTGATGAGAGAATTAATTAATATGATCATGGTTGGTGGCAAGCATCATAAATCACTGTAGCTACTATAAACTGCCCTTAACACCAACATCACTGATTACCTGTGTTACATTATTATTTTTAATTACATATACAGTCTACTGTACATATAGAGTAGACTTAGTGTAATCAAGTTATAGTTTGTATTGTACAATGCATCCTGGTATACTGTGCTTTTTTACTGATTTGCTATGTTGTCGTTTGGTATCCTCAGGAACACAGGAGTCCTGTTGCTGACATCTCTCCAGAAGGTGACGGAACAGACCGAACAAATTCCATAGGCTAGCACAACAAAGGTAATATGACCACACTGGAATTTATACTCAAGCTTAAAGTCGAACTGAACCTGTTCGTCACGTGCATAATGAGGCCGTTTCAGACTGAAAACATAGTTTGTCTAAGATGACAGGTTGAGAGGCTGGTCATAGTATCATGTCGATGATTTTATTTGACAATTCTGGGGACTGGATTGGGCTTTGGCCAATCCTGGCGTGTTCCGCCTCCAAATCGAGTGGGATTCAGTCGTGTTGTGGCGCTCCCCTCGGGAAGAGCCTTTTGACGGGAGGAGTGGATGTCAGCGACCCGCAGGCAGCCAGCTGCCTTCGTGTTGCCGAGTGGAGAGTGCAGCACGTCGGCCTGGAATCTCCGAGGTGCAACCCCTGACAACCAAGCTCTCGGATGCGCGTGCCATTATCGTTGCTGTAACGATACGATATCCCTGGAATGCGCGTTTTAACGAGCCAGTTACATTTCTTTGCATTCTTAGAGATTATAGTTTTTGTTTTTTGTTCATGTTTCTAACAATTGGCCAAGTTAGTAGTTAGTTTATGGGATAGGAATTCTGTCAGATGAGAGGCACTAGGCGCCATTTTCGACTTAATTTGGAAGAGAAAATTATCCAGAAATGAAGATTTGATTGACAGCTGCATGTCGTGATATGATTGGTTGAAATGGGGTAGAAATTTGATAGTACTGGGTGACGTCAGCAAACTGTAAATTACGGTTATCAATGAAATCTTGAAAAACGAACTTTTGATGTGAAAAAGTGTGAAAAACTAAAGAAATTAGATTGTTGTGATTTGTTTTGCATACATTATTAAATAGGTGCACTGCATACCCAGGTATTTGAACTAAAAGAAAAGAAAAGTCATTCTTGGGTTCAGCTCGACTTTAAAGGAGAAAGTCACCAAAAACAAGGCCGATTTATTTTGGACATGATCTCACACATCTGAAAACTGGAAACAGTTTTCCAGACATTCATTTAGTTTGACAGTTATTTATTTAGGGTTGATTTGAGTTAAGTTGTGGACCATTGATGTAATTTGTGCATGAATGACAACACTGGTCCACAACAAATGCTGTTGGGCGTCTGGGTAGTGTAGCGGTAGATTCCCTGACTACCAACACGAGGGTCGCAGGTTCGCGGTCCCCGTGTTACCTCCGGCTTGGTTGGGCGTCCATACAAGCACGATTGGCTGTGTCTGTGGGTGGGAAGACGGATTAGTTGTATGTGTACTAGAGATGCTGCGATCGAGATTTTTCAATTCCGATCTGATTCCGATATTTTAGCCTCAAAACCGATCCGATTCCGATCAAATTTCGATACCCGATTCGATACCGATTTCGATCCGATACCGATACAGCACATATTTAAGCCTCTATGCTGTCTGATAGCTAGCAGGCAAACTAAGTTTGATTTTGTATTCAACTAAAATTCAACTTGATGAAATATATTCAGTATGACTTATTTATGGTGATTTGTTATATTTATACCCCAGTCAATGGTTTATCACAGATCAGATACTGTTGTTCTTTCTCAAGGCACTTTATTTTTAATTTTATTTTGTTCTTGCGATCTATGGTTCATGATCACAGTGTTGTTGGTAGGCCCTTGCACCCCTATAAAGTTTTAATTCTGGTTATTCTCTATTCCACACTTGTTCTCACTAGGACCCCTGCAGATCCTGTTCTTCCATTGTGGCTACATGAAGAACATAGCCGTGGCTCCATCCCCGACCGCCAAGAACCGAGGTGTGTTCGTTGACGACCGCTGGACGTCTCTTCTCACATCACCTCAACAACCAGAACCTGCAGATTCTACTTGAGCAACGTGGGTGCGCGAGTAATTCCATTTCTCTTTCCTGGATTTTTGTGAAAAGTGTTTGCTACACACCTGGAATTCAATGGAGCAGTTAAGATCCAGACGAAGAGTGCATGCAGCATGTATGCACCTTCAAGCTTGTGCACTAGTTCAGAGCTTTAAAGGAGAATTCTGTTTTTTTACCCCGCACCTTATTTCCACCTTAAAATATGATGTTTTACTCACCCAGATATTTTTGGTTTCATTCGGATCCCCATAGAAGATATTCAGGTCCGAGTAGAGTGCTGGAACTGGCCAAAACGGGGCATATGTAGTACACACTGTAAATAACGTATTTTCTGCAACATAGCGGTTCATATCCTCATAATATCTTCCATAAATGAATGTGAATCCATCTATTCTCCTCCGGGCAGCCTCAATATCCTCATCCGGGGTCTGTGAATCCAACTCTTGCTCAAGTCCCGCTGAAGTCTCATGAGTTTCCTGCTGACTCCTTTGTCTACCAGGGAGTCACCGCGCACCGGCGCCATTTCTTGAAAAGAGCGGACGACGAGGAGAGAGGAACAACAGGCCAGGGACGAACAAGCCGCTGCATGGCCGAGAACAAATGGTGACTGGTGGTGATGTTCCTGTGGACGCTATAACCCTATGCCCACAGACGAGGAATGCCTCTGTTGGATTCACAGACCCCGGATGAGGAAACCGAGGCAGCCCGGAGGAGAATAGACGGATTCACATTCGTTTATGGATGATATTATGAGGATATGAACCGCTACATTGCAGAAAATGTTAGTTACAGTGTGTACTTTGTATGTATTGTTTTCGCCAATTTTGGACTGTTCCAGGACTCTACTCGGATGTGAATATTTTCTATGGGGATCCGAATGATACCAAAGTTATCTGGGTGAGTAAAACATTATATTTTAAGCTGGAAATAAGGTCCGGGGTGTAAAAAAACGGAATTCTCCTTTAACGTGGACACGGCTGGGAGCTACGTAGCTATGAACATTTCAGCGAAAAACATTGTGTAAAGGATGTCTTTTTCAAGTCAACTTGGCATCTCAGGGCTTTCAGACACTTGGATTACGAGAAAGTTTGAAAGTTGGTCACCTCCACTTCAATGTTGGCCCAATGGATAGAGAAGCGAGCTTGTGACCGGAAGGTCGTCGGTTCAATATCCGGGACCGTCAGGATAAATCTGGGTGGGGAAAGTGAAAAGGCAGCACTTGCCCCTCCCTCATTACCACCACTGTGGTGCCCTTGAGCAAGGCCCTTAACCCCAACTGCTCCAGTGGAGCTGATCAGTGGCCAACAGATCAGTACTGGACAGCTTGTACTGGTCGGCTTCCAGGTGTGTGTGTGTGTGTGTGTGAATGTGAACAGGACGCTCTTGAAAAAGAGAGCATTGCTCTCAGTGAGACTACCCCTGTATCAAAGAAAGAAAATAAATTGTGTCGGCTTCAGGAATGTTTTGTGGACTAAAAAACTTCACCTGACCTTCCACTGGCATGTGGGTGAGTAGATAATGACAATGATAATGTCAACTGTCCTTAAGTGTCCTTGGGCATATCATTTGTGACATTCCCTAATCCCCTTTTAGCCATTTATTTAGTCAGAATTCTTTCAAATGAATGTACTGTATATTCTTTATTTATCTTGTGTAATTTAAATGTATTACTAAATTATCTGCCAATTCCTAGTTACTAACAAACTTTCATGTCTCATCTATTTACTCGTTGATTTTGTGTGGTGTCATACATTGCAGTTGCTCCAAGTGTGAAAAGAAAACTGTTGCTATTCACCTTATATAGCCAAGCCCACTTGACCCATCGTATCACGACTTACTGTTCATAATGCTTGCTGTTTTACCTGCTCAAACTAGTCTGACTTACATTATGAGTCAGACTAGGTGTATGAGTCACAGGAAGTGTAAATACAATCGGAACTTCCGATTGTATTTACACTTCCTGTTAGTCTCTCAAGCCAGACGGTCTCTTCTACATAAGGTGAATAGTTGTATGAAAAGCACAAATATTATTATTATTATCATTATTATTATTATTATTAACAACGTTTTTGACAACAGAAACCTGTATGAAATTGTATAAATAAAGTATATTTTTTTTATACTGCTAATGGTAATTTTCATTGTCGGACATGTAAATTTTTTATAAAAAAAACATAAAGAAAGTATATTTTACCATACACTTAACATACTAAAAACATATATATAATGTATATGTTTTTTATACCTATATGGTAATATTAATTGGCTGACATATAACAATCTTAGAAAAAACATATAAAGAAAGCATACTTTTCTTTTAAATTAAATGCATTTTACATACAAAAAACATAGATATAATGGTATATATTCATCTATAAAAAGCATATGTCTCATATAATTAAAAATTACAAACATTATATTGAACATGTATGGAAAAGACAATTTCCCATGCACTTTCCTTATATGCTACATACATGATGTTTACTTGATTTATATATAATTACCTTAATTCTCTTATATGAGGAGAATATGAAAGGGGCCACTTTCAAGAGTTTACATATAAGACATACAATACATATAAAACATAAAGATTTGCTATTGGAGGCAACAGGACTTCATATATGTTTCTTCTATCTGTTTTTCCATATGGGCTAAGTCATTGACTATATACATCCATGGTGTGAGCCTCCTCCAGTCTGTTAGCTGCTGATTTACTCCACAAAGTAAACCCGTTTTCAAAATATGCGTTATTTTGATAAACTGGCCTTACAACGGGGCTCTATAGAGTTCCGTGTGTCTAGTAACATTATTAAAACATCATAAAGATAACGCTGTTTCTGATAGTTTGCTAAAATACTAGTGCTAATCTGTTAGCGAACTATCGGGCAAGCTTCTTCTTCTGCTGCTTCTAATAGCTTTGCGGCAGACTAGATGCCTTGCGGCACATTGCTGTCTCTCACTGGTTGGAAATATTACTGTTTCTGCTTGCTTGGGAACTAACACTAGTGCCATCCTGGGGGAACTGTTTTTGTTGGCCGAGGTGAATAATAGACAGAAATCATCAGTTGTCGCAAATTACTTGACAAAAATGCTATTATTACTCGATAAATAGCTTTGTTTATGCTGTACAACTGTTGTATAAAAGCAATATCACACTCGAGGTCATGCTGTTGTTGTCTAATATCGTCACGGCTGAGATTATCTTCGGCCTGCGGCCTCGTGCCTACGACCGAATCACAGCAGTGACGATATTAGCCAACAACAGCACTCCCTCTCGTGTGATATTGCTTAATTTGATGAAGCGAACAGACACAGGCTAACTATCTCGCTAACACACTGTAGAAAAGGCTCCGTAATGCCCCACCATCAGGCCTGTTCGTGGGGCAATTAACGCCCACGAACCGAAGGAGCCCACGACCCAACGATGATGGGTCGCAAGGGAACGGGGGGGGGGGGGGTGTACTACATTGGGAAACCTCCATGGGGAAACCGTCATGCCCTCCTTAAGTTCTGCAAAGTGGTGACCCAACATGGAGACCAGAGGCTCGACACATACGCCATAATAGACGACGGGTCAGAGTGGACCTCGCTCCTACACTCAGCATGTAATGTAAGGCACCATGTTATTTTACTAAAAATAATGCATTTGACCATCATTTCAAGTAGAATGATACCACCCAAGCAAGAATATTTCAAGTGTTTCAAGTGCTTTACTGAAATATTTGGACCATATAATGATAATACAATTATCTCAACCTTAAAACGTTACATATAGGTGCCAAAAAGCCATAAAATCACATCAAAGAACAAAGAAAAACAACAACTATAATTCAAGTTTAAACAGTAAGTGTGCAGCTGTAGCATTTATATAAAAAAAAAAAAAAAAAAATTACTTTTCAACTGAGCATGCAGACAATTAAAATAAGGGTGCAATGCATGCTTTTGCACCCCCGTAGAACCGGGCCTGGTACCACCTACACAACGCCGTTACACAAGCAAGTAGTAGAACCTCTACTTGATCACTACTTAAAATATGTGTAGTGTTGCTGTAGGGTTGTGACTACATATTCACTACATGAGCAAGTATTAAAACCTCTACATGATTACTATTTAAATGCCTGTGTAGTGAAGCGGTAGTTTTTTAATAGCTTTTTCACTACTAACACCAAGTAGCAAAATTCACTGCTTGATTACCACTGGAAATACTACTGTTTTACTACAGGACTCTAGATTCCTACATGTCACTACATAGCCACTACTACACATTAGGTTTTGTGTAGTGATTCACTAGTACTTTTTCACGAGGGTCTCTCCCCCCCTCTCTACTCCCTTGAACCTACGCCTTGCCTTGCCTCAACCCATGCCTACGCCTGCAGACCTTGAGCTGGGCGTGAACCGATCACACCGCACGCCTTTGCACGCTGAACCTGGAGCCGAGTCACAAGCACCTCTCCTCTCTCCCGGCTGTATTTTTTCACGTGTGGTCCCGAATTATCATGTGTAGGTAAAATAAATCTGATATATTTAATGTTCTATTGATGCTAGATATGTATAACCAGGTCTGACTATAGTCTGACTTTTTAGAGAGGTAATCTTGCAAGAATATGTGCTGGCACAACAACATTGTCCATCTTCTTCGGTTGCTATTCTCTCTCCCGAAGATTTGTTTGCCACGGGGAGAAAGCCCCACGTGATAGCCACCCGTCAATCTCTCTCTCTCTCTCTCTCTCTGCTAAACACTGTTGTAGTAACTCCATTTTATTTTGAAATTCAGTTGACTTTGCCATTTCCCATGGATATTGTCGCGTTTTTCTTTCATGGCTTGACAGAAGAAGCCTGCCTGCACGCGCCTAGTCGGCTTGAAAATAGAACTCACGCCTAAACGATAAAATCGGCAAGGCACAGGCGAGGCGTGGGTACACGCAGGGTTCACGCTCAGGCGCCCGGTGTACACAGCCTCGTTGACTAAAACGGACGCCTATTTAAAAGCGTGGGTAAAGGCAAGGCATAGGCAAGGCTTGGGTCCCTGGTGTGAACGTAGCCTTAGGGTCCTGTCCTGCTATCACATCAGTGACAGCCTCTGTCAGAGAGTTTGTCTTCATGCTTATTTGCAATTGTGGATCTTCTATTTCCACAGCGCCATGATGAATGGAGGAGAGGCACACACACACACACACACACACACACACACACACACACACACACACACACACACACACACACACACACACACACTGTCTGCTATCTCAGCTCAAGAGAAAAAAGACAAACTGGGAAGAGTATTGCGCAACATCGCACAGTGTTACTGCAAGAAAGAGGTGTTTTTCTGCTAACGAACGGGAAAATGGATATTTCTGTGGGCTGTAAACTGCTGTTGATGTGCCACAATGCTGCATAATTGGTATTACTCACTATATTTGAAATTCAGAGGAGAGCATCAATAAGTTAATTGAGTGTGTTTTGTGCTAATAGTGACTGGAACAGCCTGAGCTCTGCACTCTTAATGTGGACTAATGATAAAGTACCACTAATTCTGACACCATAATCACACCTCCATAATTGCATTTTTCTCTGATTCCACCTGACTTCCCCCTCTCCCTCTCTCTCTCTCTCTCCCTCTCTCTCTCTCTCTCTCTCTCTCTCTGTCTCTCTCTCTCTCTCTCTGTCTCTCTCTCTCCCGCTCTCTCTCTCCGCGGCGATGAAAGCAGGGTCCGGGCCAGTGGGAGATGAGAATGGTGAAGCGCTGGTCAAGCGAGAGCCGGATGCGAGAAAGAGAAAAAAGCTTCAAAGGTCTGCAAACAGCTGACGCACGGATATTAAGCAATAATTGAAAATGCAAATGAGGAGGTAAATGAAAATATCTATCAAACGGCGTATTAATTAAGCCGGACATTCTGTTTATCAATTAGGAGAGGGATTGACAGAAACTTCGAAAAATGCACGTTAATGACAATGTTATCTGCTCTTTGTTCTAGACTATTGTCTAGGGGGATGCTTCATCTCTCCTCACCTCATCTTTCCTGCCGGTCTTTTTCCACCGAGTCCCCCGTACACACACACACACACACACACACACACACACACACACACACACACACAGCCCGGTTGATGGGGAGACACGGGCGCGCCGCTCGCCTCCCCCCGGTGGGCTTACCTGGGAGGTGCGTGTAAGGTTAATTGGGAGAGGAAGTTGATAAAGTAATTAATGCGTTTGTCAGCAGTGTCTTTCTCCTCACCCGCAGGCAGGCAGGCAGCCCGTCCCCGTCCCGCCCGGGCCTTTCTTCTCGCCCCCCTCGCCCGGCTGCCCCGGGCTGTCGGGGAGATGCGGCGGCGATACGGCTTCCCTCACATCCAGCTCACATCCAGCACAGCCTTTTGTTTTTGGACACGGCTAAGTCAGTCCACTGCTGATTAACATGGGACAATGGAGGGCCGGACCCATGGTGTGTGTGTGTGTGTGTGTGTGTGTGTGTGTGTGTGTGTGTGTGTGTGTGTGTGTGTGTGTGTGTGTGTGTGTGTGTGTGTGTGTGTGTGTGTGTGTGTGTGTGTGTGTGTGTGTGTGTGTGTGTGTGTGTGTGTGTGAAGGTGGATGAAATACCTAAAAGCCACAGAGTGTTTCCTACCAGAAAGTAACTTTGGTAGAAGTAAAAATCACCTATTTGAATATTACTTTACTTGAGTAAAAGTCTTCAATTAATACATTTTTGAACCACATTGGATGATGTCATCAGTGATGGTCACTCGAGCAATTGTGATGTCACTGATGATGTCACAATGTCTATGACATGCGAAGTTGAGCAATTGTTCGCCCAGTGATGTCACTCAAGCACGCCATGATGTGGATCAGTGATGGTCACTCGAGCAATTGTGATGTCATCAGTGAGTGATGTCATCAGCGATGCAAAGTTTAGCAATAGCAGGTGAGGGGCCACGCAGCAGCCGAGCTGCAGGGCGGGCGAGGCCGCGCAGCAGGCGAGCCTAGGAATCGAGCGTGCGTAGCGAGTGAGATTTCTAGT
This sequence comes from Poromitra crassiceps, assembly GCF_964638095.1. Classification (NCBI taxonomy): domain Eukaryota; kingdom Metazoa; phylum Chordata; class Actinopteri; order Beryciformes; family Melamphaidae; genus Poromitra; species Poromitra crassiceps. The sequence goes on along the minus strand of NC_139625.1, from coordinate 85,846,605 downwards.
TGAATTATAATCTCAAAGATTTACATGTAAACAAACCACAATTGAGGTCTTTTGCAACATGATAGTCCTGAAATGCCCCCCCCCCCCCCCCCCCCCCCCGGCAGTTTGCAGGACCCCCATGTTAGCCAGCTGAACAGAATGGGCCATGTTACCCAGCTGAACAGAATGGGCCATGTTAGCCAGCTGAACAGAATGGGCCATGTTAGCCAGCTGAACAGAATGGGCCATGTTAGCCAGCTGAACAGAATGAGCCATGTTAGCCAGCTGAACAGAATGGGCCATGTTAGCCTCCATGTTAGCCAGCTGAACAGAATGGGCCATGTTAGCCAGCTGAACAGAATGGGCCATGTTAGCCAGCTGAACAGAATGGGCCATGTTAGCCAGCTGAACAGAATGGGCCATGTTAGCCAGCTGAACAGAATGGGCCATGTTAGCCTCCATGTTAGCCAGCTGAACAGAATGGGCCAAGTTAGCCAGCTGAACAGAATGGGCCAAGTTAGCCAGCTGAACAGAATGGGCCATGTTAGCCAGCTGAACAGAATGGGCCATGTTAGCCAGCTGAACAGAATGGGCCATGTTAGCCAGCTGAACAGAATGGGCCATGTTAGCCAGCTGAACAGAATGGGCCATGTTAGCCTCCATGTTAGCCAGCTGAACAGAATGGGCCAAGTTAGCCAGCTGAACAGAATGGGCCAAGTTAGCCAGCTGAACAGAATGGGCCATGTTAGCCAGCTGAACAGAATGGGCCATGTTAGCCAGCTGAACAGAATGGGCCATGTTAGCCAGCTGAACAGAATGGGCCATGTTAGCCAGCTGAACAGAATGGGCCATGTTAGCCAGCTGAACAGAATGGGCCATGTTAGCCAGCTGAACAGAATGGGCCATGTTAGTGAGCTGAACAGAATGGGCCATGTTAGCCAGCTGAACAGAATGGGCCATGTTAGCCAGCTGAACAGAATGGGCCATGTTAGCCAGCTGAACAGAATGGGCCATGTTAGCGGCTGAACAGAATGGGCCATGTTAGTGGGCTGAACAGAATGGGCCATGTTAGCCAGCTGAACAGAATGGGCCATGTTAGCCAGCTGAACAGAATGGGCCATGTTAGCCTCCATGTTAGCCAGCTGAACAGAATGGGCCATGTTAGCCTCCATGTTAGCCAGCTGAACAGAATGGGCCATGTTAGCCTCCATATTAGCCAGCTGAACAGAATGGGCCATGTTAGCGGGCTGAACAGAATGGGCCATGTTAGCGGGCTGAACAGAATGGGCCATGTTAGTGGGCTGAACAGAATGGGAACAGACTCATGCTCTTGTCTGTAGCTGCGATTCCTAATTCGCCAAGTCCCAAGTGGAGCAGATTAATTATAAATGAAGGATACGGGGTTCAGCCCCGCGGCCTGAGGGACACACCCCCCTCACTGCCATGAAATATATATGCAGTTTAACACCTTTATTAATAACCTATTTATAAACCCCTTATTATGATGCAGCTTCACTCCTTTATTAATATCCTATTTATAAACCCATTATTGATTCCTAGAATGTACACTTCTTTATCGCTGCCCAGGAAATTCCACTTGACGCAGAACATGGGGGGAGAGTCAACTGCTTTTGTCAGGAATTTTCTATTGATGTGTGTGTGTGTGTGTGTGCGTGTGCATGTGCGTGTGCGTGTGCGTGTGTGTGTGTGTGTGTGACATGTGACAATGTTTTCTAGATAGATTCAGCTACCATACCCCAGCCTCTTTTTTATTTCATTTTGGTCTGAGTGAAATGTTCTATGCTCTCTGGTGATTCTGCATATAGCTGGAAAGGATTTTAGAAACCCTCTATGGAAAAGATGAATGGGGAATTTCACTTCCTATACGCCCCATGGGAGGGGGCGTGTCTTAGGCACTCTTTATTTAGTGTTTTCCTTTTTTTATAATGGTATAATGGAGAGAGTGGGTGAGTGTGTTTGTTTGTGTGTGTGTGTGTGTGTGTGTGTGTGTGTGTGTGTGTGTGTGTGTGTGTGTGTGTGTGTGTGTGTGTGTGTGAGGTGTACTGTAGGTGTGCATGTCTCATCACATACATATTGCCGGTGTGCATCCTTTGTGTGTGTGTGTGTGTGTGTGTGTGTTGTTTTGCAGGTGTCTTTATGTCGGCCCCCAGAGAGAAAAGCTAAAGTTGGGAAAGGGAAGGCAAGCTGTTCCGTATCGCCGTGGCAACACCTGCTATTACAGAGGCCGTCTGTCAGTCAACCTGGCCCCACACACACACACACACACACACACACACACACACACACACACACACACACACACACACACACACACACACACACACACACACACACACACACACACATTTGTACCAACAAATGTCCTGTTTAGCATGCCATGGGGAATAAGGGTATGGTGGCTGGGAAGGGACAAAACAAGGAGAGAGGGATCAGGGGGGAGGAAGAAAGGATGGGACAAAACAGATTGTAGCTTTAAAGAAAGAATATGCTGCATTTTCATAGAAATACCTTTCCCTGTTCCCTGTACCCAAGGAGCCTTAAAAAAAGGATGAGACATCACCCACGTCACAGCGTTCGGAGCTTGCATTGGGGACAGACTTTGGAGCCAGTTGTATTGAAGTGAATGGGGCAGGCAGGTTCAGTCCCACTATAAAGCATCATAGCTGTGTCATATCACCTTTGATTGAAAAATGCTTCCACCAGATTAAAGAAAACACATTACATGATGTTGACTGATGCCCTGTTCGGTCATGATGTAGTTTAGTTAATCCAGCTCTATTTTGGACCAAACAGAGGCTTGAGTTGAGCTGCAGCTGCTGGACAGAGACATGGCCCCCTATTCTCCCACAGGCCTTCGGCGCTAAAACGGCCTTAACCGCAAAAAAACGTGCCTTGCGCCTGTTTTGGGACGATATCAATATGGCTTTACGCTGCCAAATGCGCTTTAGGCCGAATGGGCGTGGCGCAGTCCCAGAATGGGCCAAAGTGGGCGTGTCGGCCTTAAATCTCGGCGTACTGATATCTTCGCACCTGCCGTAAATTTAGCGCTTTGCGCCTTTGAAAACCAGGCCTATTCAGTGCGCCAGTGCTCTTCTGCCTCTCCCCTGTCACCCTTCTCTGTCTCTCTCTGAAACCAGGCCTATTCAGTGCGCCAGTGCTCTTCTGCCTCTTCTCTGTCACCCTTCTCTCTCTCTCTCTGACTCCCTCGCTTAGACAGGCACAACACACTTCCCATATAGGAAAAATAAGTTGTAAGTTGTCTGGCCTGTCCCAGCATGCATTGTGCTTCTCCATTTCGCTACTAAATAGCAACCAAATGAGGTGAAATAGATATAAAAGGTCGATCTAAAATAATGTGTAAAGGTGACACAGCCTGCAATTGTAGAACATTTCAATATTGGACCAAATAAAACATCGAAATTAAAACACCACCCTAAGTGAAACATATATGTCCTCCTGGGGCCTATATATATCTCTTGTAGATTTAATCTCTTGTAGATTTAACGTGATTTAGATAAGTGACAGCGGAACGCGCTTCCTACTGTCATCTGCTATACTGTGATGTCCGCTCCAATAACTTGGCCCTACTTCACATTTAGTTTTACAATAAAAACACATTTATGCAATGACTTTACATAATGTAGGGTATATTTATGTGCATCATTCTACCTGCAGCAGGGGAGAGAAAACGATATCGTTCTGGACAAACTTTCACCAATATAAAATTAATCTCATCATATAGGGATAGGCTATATTTTTCTAGCTGATGCCTTTAGAACATTCTTTTCACTTTGATCTTGCTATAGTGTAGCGTATTTACATGCTTGCAGTATTTAAACTGCAGTTAGATTGGTTTGAGAAGCATAATAATATGGAATAATAGCCTATAATGGAGACAGACAGACTGGATGAAGGGAGGGGGGGGGGGGGCAGAGCGTTTGGCTTTCGTCTGGTTTTGCGGGACCACTGGAATTGGAGCTAAAAAGGCAAGCGTGCGATTCGTTTATTGCAGTTATCCAATGAGCATGACGGTGCATAATTTTACGCTTAAAAGGCGTGGTTGTAATGCTTTAGGCTGCGTGTAGCGCCAGCACGACGATATCAAGTGCGCTGGTCCACGCCCACTGATTTGCGCTGCGCCAGGCGCTCGGCCTAGAAACAGCGCCGATGCAACAATAGGGGCCATGGTCTGTTTGGAGACCAGTAGCTAATAAGAAAAACAAACGCACACATTTAGATAAGAAAACTCACATCACCTATACTCTCACTTCCTGCTTCATTCTGATGAGGGCAGTGTGCGGATTCTACTTTTCTCTCACTACTGATCACTCACTGATGTCATCAGTGATGCCAAGTAGGCAAATATGTGTGCTGAGTGATGTCACTTGAGCACTTGTGATGTCATCAGTGAGTGATGTCATCAGTGATGCAAAGTTGGCAATTGTGCTCTGCGCAAGCCAATAGAGCAGGTGAGGCCATGCAGCAGCAAAGCTGCGGGCGAGGCCACGCAGCGGGCGAGCCGATTTCTAGTTCAATAAAAAGGCAGACTTATCTTGAATTACAGGTATATATACTTTTTTAACTGAATGGTTTTCGCCAAAAATGGTATGGATTAAACATAAAGTGGGCATGTCTATGAAGGGGAGACTCGTGGGTACCCATCATTCAGATATCTTGAGGTGAGAGGTCAAGGGACCCGTTTGAAAATGGCCATGCCAGTTTTTCCCTCGCCAAAATGTTGCCTAATTTTGACCGTTATTTAGCCCCCTTCCTGACAAGCTAGCATGATGTTTGTGGTACCAATGGATGCCTTAGGTCTTCTAGTTTCAGAGGATACTAGGATCTTCTGTCTGGCTTTAAAAAATAATAATGTTGGCCACAGACGTTGGCGTCCCAACGAGTACAATCACTTTTTTTTCCCCATGCACGCATCTGCGACCTGCTCAAAATGGCCCCCCGGTCGTGACCCACCAGTTGAGAACCCCTGATCTCAATCAGGTGAGACTCACCTCCACTGCTGAAGTTATTCATATTTCCATATCAATATGCAGCGAGAGTAATAAGTCAATCTCTCCGTCTGTCCTCTGGACACCACACCACAAGACCCATTATGGATACGGCGTATTATACTCATAAGCTCCACGGCTCACAATTAACTCCATTCATGCTACCTTTAAATCACGCCAGATCAAAGTTATATGGTTGTAAAGAGTAAATGGCTTATGGCGGTATCATCTAGTGTCGCAGTGTAAACCTCCGAGGGACCACTGGTGTCAAGTTCAAAAGACCCTTTAGTAGGGTCATCTGTGGCACTTCCGTGACCGTGGAGAGCGAAGGTCCGTTTCTCAATGGATTTGTCATCTAGGAGGGTTAATAAACAAATTTAGCCGGGGTGTATTTTTAAAAAAGGCGGGGAAAATATTTGAGAGACCAAAATCCAAAATGTCTGCC
>NC_139625.1:85811154-85836154 GCF_964638095.1 Poromitra crassiceps | reverse complement strand
ATATGTAGGTTTTTAATATCAGATCTGATATGTAGGCTTTTAATGTCAGATCTGATATGTAGGTTTTTAATATCAGATCTGATATGTAGGTTTTTAATGTCAGATCTGATATGTAGGTTTTTAATGTCAGATCTGATATGTAGGTTTTTAATGTCAGATCTGATATGTAGGCTTTTAATGTCAGATCTGATATGTAGGTTTTTAATATCAGATCTGATATGTAGGCTTTTAATGTCAGATCTGATATGTAGGTTTTTAATATCAGATCTGATATGTAGGTTTTTAATGTCAGATCTGATATGTAGGTTTTTAATGTCAGATCTGATATGTAGGCTTTTAATGTCAGATCTGATATGTAGGTTTTTAATATCAGATCTGATATGTAGGTTTTTAATATCAGATCTGATATGTAGGCTTTTAATGTCAGATCTGATATGTAGGTTTTTAATGTCAGATCTGATATGTAGGTTTTTAATATCAGATCTGATATGTAGGTTTTTAATATCAGATCTGATATGTAGGTTTTTAATATCAGATATGATATGTAGGCTTTTAATGTCAGATCTGATATGTAGGTTTTTAATGTCAGATCTGATATGTAGGCTTTTAATGTCAGATCTGATATGTAGGTTTTTAATATCAGATCTGATATGTAGGCTTTTAATGTCAGATCTGATATGTAGGTTTTTAATATCAGATCTGATATGTAGGCTTTTAATATCAGATCTGATATGTAGGGTTTTAATGTCAGATCTGATATGTAGGCTTTTAATGTCAGATCTGATATGTAGGCTTTAAATATCAGATCTGATATGTAGGCTTTTAATATCAGATTGTTCACAACTGGGAAGAAGCACCACAATTGGCACAAATATACTCCCTGGGGGGAGATTGTTCTTTTGATAAAACGCCTCTGCAAAAATCAAGGTTCTTCCAATGGCCCTCATTTCCACCCTGGAAATACTATTTTGGGGGCAACTTTGTGTAGAATTGTCCAATAAGCCAGATTTATTCCACGTAAATTTCATAATGCCTGCCATTTTAAAAGATTGCTTCCATTTCAGCCATTTTTTACCATTGAATTTCACTGTCCAGGACAATTTAGATGATTCTGGTGTCAATGTAAGATTCTAAATTATGCATCAGAAATCCGTTCCATATCTTATTCTGCCATTTACTCTGCATATTTTGGTTTAAAGTAATGTGAAATATATCCATAAACAACATTATGTTAGCAAAACGTTTATTAGAAATGACATACAATGCATTGAAGACATTGTAGGCTTAGACCATTTGAGGATCAACAGTTAATGTTATAGAAAATGTGCATGTATAATCAACTAACATGTGCTCTGTGTTGAAACGGAGCCTAATCTTCACATCTGCATTTGCAGCTGTGCAAGCAAGACCAAAGCTGTAGCATTTACACCTTCCACAGCATTCAAATCTGTATCCACACTTGGTCAGTTGTTGGCAACTCTCTGCAATAGGGGGGAGATCAGTCCGCAAGATCTGCCACATATCACCTTTTTTGATCCACCCTCAGTCATGAGGACTTTGTGCTTTTGGTTGAAGTAATGCTTGAAACCCATAATGCATCCAGCCTGGTAGGCAGCAGGCTTTACATGCTGGAGTAGAGCAGCTTGAGTAGGAGTGATGCTTCATACGGCCTCTGCTTCTGAGCAGACATGTCCAGCCTTGCATCATTAACACCATCAGCTGTACTGGACCTGTCATACATCATGACCACAACATTTTACAAGATCTTCATGTCAGCATCATCTATGGTTGGTATTGTTGATACTGGCTGAGTTTGCTGAAAACATCAGAAGCCTCGTTATAAACGTCCCAGGTTTGCCATGCAGTCTTCAGTAAATAAAGCCACAAATGCCATAAACTGACAGTCCTTCAAGTCAGTTTTGGTAGAACACAAAGTCCTTTCTCACTTGTGTTAGTGGTGTGTGTGTGTGTGTGTGTGTGTGTGTGTGTGTGTGTGTGTGTGGGGTGTGTGTTAGTGGTGTGTGTGTGTTAGTGGTGAACATGCAGCGAATATGAAACCATAGCAGTGATGGTGATACACTTTTCTTTAGGTAAACGGACTAATAAAGCTTTCAGCAGCGCTGGTCCTCTCTCTGCATTTCAAAACAGATTCAATCTGCTTCCCTTTGGCTTGTAACATTCCTGCTGCATGTGCAAAGCAAAGTGAATACCACAGAGTGCACGCACGCATACACACACACGCGCGTGCACACACACACACACGCACACACACACACACACACACGCACACACGCACACACACGCACACACACACACACACACACACGCGCACACACACACACACACACACAATTAAGATATGATGTAATTAGGGCTAAGCATCTCCAGAGCTGGCGTAAACGAGACGATGTGAGCCAGGGAGTTTTTCCCCCTTCTCGTTTTTACAGTCTGGCAAATCAACAAAAGCGGCGGGAAGTGGAATTCCTCATCTCCAGCGTTTATTTGAAGAGGCGAGTGAATGGTAGGCAGATGGAGCGCTCACCACCGATGCCATTACCAAATATTTAGAGGGGTCGGAGCCAAGCTACCGCGCCATTTGTTTACTGAGGAACGGCCCATCGTGTTGCCAGAGCTTTTTCCATGAGGTACGGGGGTCCCACATGTTGCTGCCCGGCCTGTTCACTGCAGGCTCTAGTGCTACGATACCGTTTCAACATGTTGCTGCCCGGCCTGTTCACTGCAGGCTATAGTGCTACGATACCATTTCAACATGTTGCTGCCCGGCCTGTTCACTGCAGGCTCTAGTGCTACGATACCATTTCAACATGTTGCTGCCCGGCCTGTTCACTGCAGGCTCTAGTGCTACGATACCATTTCAACATGTTGCTGCCCGGCCTGTTCACTGCAGGCTCTAGTGCTACGATACCATTTCAACATGTTGCTGCCCGGCCTGTTCACTGCAGGCTCTAGTGCTACGATACCATTTCAACATGTTGCTGCCCGGCCTGTTCACTGCAGGCTCTAGTGCTACGATACCATTTCAACATGTTGCTGCCCGGCCTGTTCACTGCAGGCTATAGTGCTACGATACCATTTCAACATGTTGCTGCCCGGCCTGTTCACTGCAGGCTCTAGTGCTACGATACCATTTCAACATGTTGCTGCCCGGCCTGTTCACTGCAGGCTCTAGTGCTACGATACCATTTCAACATGTTGCTGCCCGGCCTGTTCACTGCAGGCTCTAGTGCTACGATACCGTTTCAACATGTTGCTGCCCGGCCTGTTCACTGCAGGCTCTAGTGCTACGATACCGTTTCAACATGTTGCTGCCCGGCCTGTTCACTGCAGGCTCTAGTGCTACGATACCATTTCAACATGTTGCTGCCCGGCCTGTTCACTGCAGGCTCTAGTGCTACGATACCGTTTCAACATGTTGCTGCCCGGCCTGTTCACTGCAGGCTATAGTGCTACGATACCATTTCAACATGTTGCTGCCCGGCCTGTTCACTGCAGGCTATAGTGCTACGATACCATTTCAACATGTTGCTGCCCGGCCTGTTCACTGCAGGCTCTAGTGCTACGATACCATTTCAACATGTTGCTGCCCGGCCTGTTCACTGCAGGCTCTAGTGCTACGATACCGTTTCAACATGTTGCTGCCCGGCCTGTTCACTGCAGGCTATAGTGCTACGATACCATTTCAACATGTTGCTGCCCGGCCTGTTCACTGCAGGCTATAGTGCTACGATACCATTTCAACATGTTGCTGCCCGGCCTGTTCACTGCAGGCTATAGTGCTACGATACCATTTCAACATGTTGCTGCCCGGCCTGTTCACTGCAGGCTATAGTGCTACGATACCATTTCAACATGTTGCTGCCCGGCCTGTTCACTGCAGGCTCTAGTGCTACGATACCATTTCAACATGTTGCTGCCCGGCCTGTTCACTGCAGGCTCTAGTGCTACGATACCGTTTCAACATGTTGCTGCCCGGCCTGTTCACTGCAGGCTATAGTGCTACGATACCATTTCAACATGTTGCTGCCCGGCCTGTTCACTGCAGGCTATAGTGCTACGATACCATTTCAACATGTTGCTGCCCGGCCTGTTCACTGCAGGCTCTAGTGCTACGATACCATTTCAACATGTTGCTGCCCGGCCTGTTCACTGCAGGCTCTAGTGCTACGATACCATTTCAACATGTTGCTGCCCGGCCTGTTCACTGCAGGCTCTAGTGCTACGATACCATTTCAACATGTTGCTGCCCGGCCTGTTCACTGCAGGCTCTAGTGCTACGATACCATTTCAACATGTTGCTGCCCGGCCTGTTCACTGCAGGCTCTAGTGCTACGATACCATTTCAACATGTTGCTGCCCGGCCTGTTCACTGCAGGCTATAGTGCTACGATACCGTTTCAACATGTTGCTGCCCGGCCTGTTCACTGCAGGCTATAGTGCTACGATACCATTTCAACATGTTGCTGCCCGGCCTGTTCACTGCAGGCTCTAGTGCTACGATACCATTTCAACATGTTGCTGCCCGGCCTGTTCACTGCAGGCTCTAGTGCTACGATACCATTTCAACATGTTGCTGCCCGGCCTGTTCACTGCAGGCTCTAGTGCTACGATACCGTTTCAACATGTTGCTGCCCGGCCTGTTCACTGCAGGCTCTAGTGCTACGATACCGTTTCAACATGTTGCTGCCCGGCCTGTTCACTGCAGGCTATAGTGCTACGATACCATTTCAACATGTTGCTGCCCGGCCTGTTCACTGCAGGCTCTAGTGCTACGATACCATTTCAACATGTTGCTGCCCGGCCTGTTCACTGCAGGCTATAGTGCTACGATACCATTTCAACATGTTGCTGCCCGGCCTGTTCACTGCAGGCTCTAGTGCTACGATACCATTTCAACATGTTGCTGCCCGGCCTGTTCACTGCAGGCTCTAGTGCTACGATACCATTTCAACATGTTGCTGCCCGGCCTGTTCACTGCAGGCTCTAGTGCTACGATACCATTTCAACATGTTGCTGCCCGGCCTGTTCACTGCAGGCTCTAGTGCTACGATACCATTTCAACATGTTGCTGCCCGGCCTGTTCACTGCAGGCTCTAGTGCTACGATACCATTTCAACATGTTGCTGCCCGGCCTGTTCACTGCAGGCTCTAGTGCTACGATACCATTTCAACATGTTGCTGCCCGGCCTGTTCACTGCAGGCTCTAGTGCTACGATACCGTTTCAACATGTTGCTGCCCGGCCTGTTCACTGCAGGCTATAGTGCTACGATACCATTTCAACATGTTGCTGCCCTGCCTGTTCACTGCAGGCTATAGTGCTACGATACCATTTCAACATGTTGCTGCCCGGCCTGTTCACTGCAGGCTCTAGTGCTACGATACCATTTCAACATGTTGCTGCCCGGCCTGTTCACTGCAGGCTCTAGTGCTACGATACCGTTTCAACATGTTGCTGCCCGGCCTGTTCACTGCAGGCTATAGTGCTACGATACCATTTCAACATGTTGCTGCCCGGCCTGTTCACTGCAGGCTATAGTGCTACGATACCATTTCAACATGTTGCTGCCCGGCCTGTTCACTGCAGGCTCTAGTGCTACGATACCATTTCAACATGTTGCTGCCCGGCCTGTTCACTGCAGGCTATAGTGCTACGATACCGTTTCAACATGTTGCTGCCCGGCCTGTTCACTGCAGGCTCTAGTGCTACGATACCATTTCAACATGTTGCTGCCCGGCCTGTTCACTGCAGGCTCTAGTGCTACGATACCATTTCAACATGTTGCTGCCCGGCCTGTTCACTGCAGGCTATAGTGCTACGATACCGTTTCAACATGTTGCTGCCCGGCCTGTTCACTGCAGGCTCTAGTGCTACGATACCATTTCAACATGTTGCTGCCCGGCCTGTTCACTGCAGGCTCTAGTGCTACGATACCATTTCAACATGTTGCTGCCCGGCCTGGTCACTGCAGGCTCTAGTGCTACGATACCATTTCAACATGTTGCTGCCCGGCCTGTTCACTGCAGGCTCTAGTGCTACGATACCATTTCAACATGTTGCTGCCCGGCCTGTTCACTGCAGGCTCTAGTGCTACGATACCATTTCAACATGTTGCTGCCCGGCCTGTTCACTGCAGGCTCTAGTGCTACGATACCGTTTCAACATGTTGCTGCCCGGCCTGTTCACTGCAGGCTATAGTGCTACGATACCATTTCAACATGTTGCTGCCCGGCCTGTTCACTGCAGGCTATAGTGCTACGATACCATTTCAACATGTTGCTGCCCGGCCTGTTCACTGCAGGCTCTAGTGCTACGATACCATTTCAACATGTTGCTGCCCGGCCTGTTCACTGCAGGCTCTAGTGCTACGATACCGTTTCAACATGTTGCTGCCCGGCCTGTTCACTGCAGGCTATAGTGCTACGATACCATTTCAACATGTTGCTGCCCGGCCTGTTCACTGCAGGCTATAGTGCTACGATACCATTTCAACATGTTGCTGCCCGGCCTGTTCACTGCAGGCTCTAGTGCTACGATACCATTTCAACATGTTGCTGCCCGGCCTGTTCACTGCAGGCTATAGTGCTACGATACCGTTTCAACATGTTGCTGCCCGGCCTGTTCACTGCAGGCTCTAGTGCTACGATACCATTTCAACATGTTGCTGCCCGGCCTGTTCACTGCAGGCTATAGTGCTACGATACCATTTCAACATGTTGCTGCCCGGCCTGTTCACTGCAGGCTATAGTGCTAGGATACCATTTCAACATGTTGCTGCCCGGCCTGTTCACTGCAGGCTCTAGTGCTACGATACCATTTCAACATGTTGCTGCCCGGCCTGTTCACTGCAGGCTCTAGTGCTACGATACCATTTCAACATGTTGCTGCCCGGAATGTTCACTGCAGGCTCTAGTGCTACGATACCATTTCAACATGTTGCTGCCCGGCCTGTTCACTGCAGGCTCTAGTGCTACGATACCGTTTCAACATGTTGCTGCCCGGCCTGTTCACTGCAGGCTCTAGTGCTACGATACCGTTTCAACATGTTGCTGCCCGGCCTGTTCACTGCAGGCTATAGTGCTACGATACCGTTTCAACATGTTGCTGCCCGGCCTGTTCACTGCAGGCTCTAGTGCTACGATACCGTTTCAACATGTTGCTGCCCGGCCTGTTCACTGCAGGCTATAGTGCTACGATACCATTTCAACATGTTGCTGCCCGGCCTGTTCACTGCAGGCTCTAGTGCTACGATACCATTTCAACATGTTGCTGCCCGGCCTGTTCACTGCAGGCTCTAGTGCTACGATACCATTTCAACATGTTGCTGCCCGGCCTGTTCACTGCAGGCTCTAGTGCTACGATACCGTTTCAACATGTTGCTGCCCGGCCTGTTCACTGCAGGCTCTAGTGCTACGATACCGTTTCAACATGTTGCTGCCCGGCCTGTTCACTGCAGGCTATAGTGCTACGATACCATTTCAACATGTTGCTGCCCGGCCTGTTCACTGCAGGCTCTAGTGCTACGATACCATTTCAACATGTTGCTGCCCGGCCTGTTCACTGCAGGCTCTAGTGCTACGATACCGTTTCAACATGTTGCTGCCCGGCCTGTTCACTGCAGGCTATAGTGCTACGATACCGTTTCAACATGTTGCTGCCCGGCCTGTTCACTGCAGGCTCTAGTGCTACGATACCATTTCAACATGTTGCTGCCCGGCCTGTTCACTGCAGGCTATAGTGCTACGATACCATTTCAACATGTTGCTGCCCGGCCTGTTCACTGCAGGCTATAGTGCTACGATACCGTTTCAACATGTTGCTGCCCGGCCTGTTCACTGCAGGCTATAGTGCTACGATACCGTTTCAACATGTTGCTGCCCGGCCTGTTCACTGCAGGCTCTAGTGCTACGATACCGTTTCAACATGTTGCTGCCCGGCCTGTTCACTGCAGGCTCTAGTGCTACGATACCGTTTCAACATGTTGCTGCCCGGCCTGTTCACTGCAGGCTCTAGTGCTACGATACCATTTCAACATGTTGCTGCCCGGCCTGTTCACTGCAGGCTCTAGTGCTACGATACAGTTTCAACATGTTGCTGCCCGGCCTGTTCACTGCAGGCTCTAGTGCTACGATACCGTTTCAACATGTTGCTGCCCGGCCTGTTCACTGCAGGCTCTAGTGCTACGATACCGTTTCAACATGTTGCTGCCCGGCCTGTTCACTGCAGGCTCTAGTGCTACGATACCGTTTCAACATGTTGCTGCCCGGCCTGTTCACTGCAGGCTCTAGTGCTACGATACCGTTTCAACATGTTGCTGCCCGGCCTGTTCACTGCAGGCTATAGTGCTACGATACCGTTTCAACATGTTGCTGCCCGGCCTGTTCACTGCAGGCTATAGTGCTACGATACCGTTTCAACATGTTGCTGCCCGGCCTGTTCACTGCAGGCTCTAGTGCTACGATACCATTTCAACATGTTGCTGCCCGGCCTGTTCACTGCAGGCTCTAGTGCTACGATACCGTTTCAACATGTTGCTGCCCGGCCTGTTCACTGCAGGCTCTAGTGCTACGATACCTTTTCAACATGTTGCTGCCCGGCCTGTTCACTGCAGGCTATAGTGCTACAATACCGTTTCAACATGTTGCTGCCCGGCCTGTTCACTGCAGGCTCTAGTGCTACGATACCGTTCCAACATGTTGCTGCCCGGCCTGTTCACTGCAGGCTCTAGTGCTACGATACCGTTTCAACATGTTGCTGCCCGGCCTGTTCACTGCAGGCTCTAGTGCTACGATACCGTTTCAACATGTTGCTGCCCGGCCTGTTCACTGCAGGCTCTAGTGCTACGATACCGTTTCAACATGTTGCTGCCCGGCCTGTTCACTGCAGGCTCTAGTGCTACGATACCGTTTCAACATGTTGCTGCCCGGCCTGTTCACTGCAGGCTCTAGTGCTACGATACCGTTTCAACATGTTGCTGCCCGGCCTGTTCACTGCAGGCTCTAGTGCTACGATACCGTTTCAACATGTTGCTGCCCGGCCTGTTCACTGCAGGCTCTAGTGCTACGATACCGTTTCAACATGTTGCTGCCCGGCCTGTTCACTGCAGGCTCTAGTGCTACGATACCGTTTCAACATGTTGCTGCCCGGCCTGTTCACTGCAGGCTCTAGTGCTACGATACCGTTTCAACATGTTGCTGCCCGGCCTGTTCACTGCAGGCTCTAGTGCTACGATACCGTTTCAACATGTTGCTGCCCGGCCTGTTCACTGCAGGCTATAGTCCTACGATACCGTTTCAAAACAAAACACTGGCATCTCTTTAGCTCAGAACAGAGCGCTTTCTCTCCACAAACTACTGTTCTTTTTTTCTTCTATTTTAGCTCTACTCTTGGTGATGCTGGTAGGCAGGGAGGGGATTTCACGGAGGGCCCTCACACTGGCCGTGATGCCCTGAGATGCCAGAGGCCACCTTGGCAGCTGTCGGGTGCTTTAAAAGCATCCGTGGTCTCAGTTTAACATAGCCTGCCCTATGTAAAAGATGTGTCTTTGGCTCATTTTAACACACATTTCAGAAACATCGCTCTTCATGGTGTCAACAGAGTAATGAATGGCCTTTGTGCCCTGGCATGTGGGTTTGTGCCCTAAAGAAGTTGCGACGCCGAAGGCCAAATGGCCACGCCCCTGAATTGACGAAAGTGTCTTGCTCAAAAGCACATCAGCAGGACAGATGTTTACCACTTGGACCTTCTAGTGTTAAAGGAACACACTGCTGATTTCCAACCAGCTTTGTCTCATTAGAACATCAGCAGTCTATTAGAAAACTGTCAACTGTTTTGCAGTCATTCATTTAGTTTGACACTTATTGAGAGTTGATTTGAGTTAAGTTGTGGACCAGTGATCTCATTTGTGCATGAATGACATCACTGGTCCACGACTTAACCTAAAACGCTCAAGAACTGTCAACTAAATGAATGACTTCAACACTGTTTACAGTTTTCTGATATACTGCTGATGTTCTAATGAGACAAAGCTGGTTGGAAATTGGCAGTATTCCTTTTAAGCAAATGATGATTGGTTATCCAACTTTTCGCGATTTTGGTTCTGCAGCTTTTGAGGAGTTCCCCGCAGAGCCAAGATGTGCTGTGTGCAATCCCCAAAGTGTCTTACATTACTCTGCGTCAGGGGTTTCCATAAGCGCCGGCTGTCGGCCGGACATCCAAACATCTCCAGCTGACGACCGCGACAAGCCAGCGCCACAGACGCGCTATGTTTTTCCACACGTCAAAGTCATGCAGTCAGTCAGTAGAGGTGATGATGTGCTTTGTCAGACAGCCTCCTGGCTGGGCAGTGCTTGGCCAATCTTATGCTCCATTCCATTTAACCTGGGAGCTGGGGTTCTCACAGTTCAAAGGTCAGTGACGTTACCTGCCCTCAGATTTTCTCTGCCTCACCAGCCCCGAGGGATCAGCCGAGCAGCATTTTTGTAAACAAACGGGGTGGAAACGGCAATGGGACCCTATGGAGCCTGAGCACGAGCGCCTCACTCTAGCCAACGGTGCTGTTTACATTTTAAAAACTGCGACAGTTCACACAACTTAAACACAACATGCATATTATACATCAAACTCTTGAGCTACTTCTGCTCTCATGTCATAATTATAGTTTTTGAGATATTAATGTTTGTTTGGCACAACTCATACTGGTTAACTGCTGCGGGGTTCCGCATTTCCGGGGGATTTGCGGGGATTGTGACATCACGCTGATTCGTCCTATTAGCACTTCTGTCTTATTTGTGTGTCATTAAATCAGTCATACACACAATACTGTATCTAACTTCTATCTGTGGACATGTTGCTTAGGGGTGTCAAAAATTATTGATTATAAGATGCATCACGATGCGGACGTGCACGATTCTGCATCGATTCACAAATGTCAAAAATCGATTATAAAAAAAATAAAATAATAATAATCGAATAAAATATAATGGAAGTACATGCAGTTGTTTATTTTAATTATGGATCATAATACAATGCAATTCCAAATGCACTTTTATTTTAAAAGTAGCCACACAGTGAGAAAAAAGAAAGTGAGAAAAAATAAATCATGTATTGCGGAAAAAAGTGATGCATCGATTTGAGATGCATCGAGATGCATCGATAATCATAATCGAATCGTAGCCCTCTGAATCGTAATCAAATCGAATCGTGAGGCCAGTGAAGATTCACAGCCCTAATGTTGCTACAGTATAATGCAAAATACTGCAGAATGCGTTGTTATGTTATTATTGCTAAACATGGCTAGCCTGGCTAGAGCTAACCTGGCTGGTTTCCTGCCTGTTTAAATGGAACGCAACAACTCAGGTGTGACGTCACTCAACCGCCAAATTCCTATAGTTCCCAATGCAAATGGAATGAACTATTAAACACAGGAAACATTGTGTAAATGTAACAAACACACGTTCAAACGAGAAGCACGAAGCAGCAGACAGTTTGAACTTCCTCTGAGCCGACCTGACAGCTTGTGTTGTGAAAAGTTTGTTTGCAAAGAAGAAATACCCAATTACCCATTCTTTCCTATTTCCAATTAACCCAATGTGAC
This sequence comes from Poromitra crassiceps, assembly GCF_964638095.1. NCBI lineage: Eukaryota > Metazoa > Chordata > Actinopteri > Beryciformes > Melamphaidae > Poromitra > Poromitra crassiceps. The sequence goes on along the minus strand of NC_139625.1, from coordinate 85,824,541 downwards.
GTTATATGTTCAACTGAATTCCACTTTTTCTCCTTATGAAGTCGCTCTGTTACGAGCGGATGTGTTTCTGCCTCTCCACCATGTTGACTTTTTGCCAGCAGAGTTAAAGTGTTGAATGCCAAAACATTCCCCAACAACTTATGTGGTGGCCTGCAAAAACCCTTCACATGGTGAAAAATTTACATTTTTTGTTTATATTTACAAAAATGATATACTCTCTCCTATATAACTTTTTGAATGACCAACAAAGCTCTCTCAGATCAAAAGTTAGGATCTTTTAATCGGTTATGTGTCTAAAAGTAAAATGTGAGAAAAATGGCTTTAAAAATTCCAAAACATTCCATTTTGTACAGTGGTATTCCATACAAACCATACAAAAATAATACTTTCCCTTTTGTTTTATGAAAATAATTATTCACCATGATGATGAACTACGGAGATGAAAGAAACCAAATCACTCAAAATATCCAAATACCTGGAAAACTCGTTTTCTAGTCTCATTGCCAACAATGTGAAGGTTTCTCTCAGACCTGCTAACATTATGGCTGATACTTGCTTGTCATTCAAAGAGGTAACACAGCGTGTCCGACGTGCACGCGGCTCCCAACCTCCCTCCCCTGCGAGCAGAGACCGGAGGTTATATTGATATGCAAATTAGCATGTGATGACCAATATGTAGATTGATTGATTGATTGATGACATTTATTGACTCATTTACACAGTACAAGTACAGGTACATTAGTACAAGATTCAGTAATAGAATCAAAAGGATAAAAACACAAAAAAGCCCGAGGGCTTATTTCCATTGTGGTCATTATACCACAATGTGGTACTCATCTAACATATATATATATATATCTAACATATAATGTTAGATGAGTGAAGGAGAGGAGCCGACTTGCTGGTTCCTAGTGAATGGGATTTTTGTATCGCGATTTCAGTTAAATGCATGACCCAAACAAGGTCCACTTTTATGGCTTTTGAAGTGTTTTCTGAAAGTTGCGTTAAAAAACGCATTTACGCTTGTTCTACTTTCATGAACTGGCTACAGGTTGAATCAGTATTGTGTTAATTACTGATAGTAACAAAATACACATTTATTCCTACAAACATTTCATCTCTTTGAAGGCTGTGTGTTCAACGTCTATTAAGCAGAAGTCATCCCCACAACCCAATCCCCCAAACTCTGGAAAGTGACGCTGGAAGAAGTGGCTCTCGTGCCTCAGGTGTGTGTGTGTGTGTGCGTGTGCGTGTGTGTATGTGTGTGTGTGTGTGTGCGTGCGTGCGTGCGTGCATGCATGCCTACTTTGGGTCTCAAAGGTCCGTGCACCACGTCCCGCCAGGCTCCATGCATCATCGTGAGAGGTTGGCCGTCGGGTGATGAAGCGTCCAGTCACCCCCTCCTGGGGCTGTGCCTGAGCCCAACACACACACACGCACGGCTACACGCACGCACGCACATACATGCACGCACACACACACACACGCAAGCATGCGCAAACACACACACACACAGAGGTGGACATGAGGGATTGTCCACTCAGCAGTGGGGTGGCGAAGAGAGTGTACTGCTTAAAGTGCACACACACACACACACACACACATGCATGAAAATGCACAAACACTCGCCCTAATATCTCATCAAGGCCATTACCAAGGACAAGTATCAAAGTGACATCACAGAGCTGGACTGGACACTGTATCAAAGTGACACCATAGAGCTGGACTGGACACTGTATCAAAGTGACATCATAGAGCTGGACTGGACACTGTATCAAAGTGACAGCATAGAGCTGGACTGGACACAGTATCAAAGTGACAGCATAGAGCTGGACTGGACACAGTATCAAAGTGACAGCATAGAGCTGGACTGGACACAGTATCAAAGTGACATCATAGAGCTGGACTGGACACAGTATCAAAGTGACACAAAGTGACATCATAGAGCTGGACTGGACACAGTATCAAAGTGACATCATAGAGCTGGACTGGACACAGTATCAAAGTGACAGCATAGAGCTGGACTGGACACAGTATCAAAGTGACAGCATAGAGCTGGACTGGACACAGTATCAAAGTGACATCATAGAGCTGGACTGGACACTGTATCAAAGTGACACCATAGAGCTGGACTGGACACAGTATCAAAGTGACATCATAGAGCTGGACTGGACACAGTATCAAAGTGACATCATAGAGCTGGACTGGACACAGTATCAAAGTGACATCATAGAGCTGGACTGGACACAGTATCAAAGTGACATCATAGAGCTGGACTGGACACAGTATCAAAGTGACACCATAGAGCTGGACTGGACACAGTATCAAAGTGACATCATAGAGCTGGACTGGACACAGTATCAAAGTGACAGCATAGAGCTGGACTGGACACAGTATCAAAGTGACACCATAGAGCTGGACTGGACACAGTATCAAAGTGACATCATAGAGCTGGACTGGACACAGTATCAAAGTGACACCATAGAGCTGGACTGGACACAGTATCAAAGTGACATCATAGAGCTGGACTGGACACAGTATCAAAGTGACATCATAGAGCTGGACTGGACACAGTATCAAAGTGACATCATAGAGCTGGACTGGACACAGTAACTGGACACCGTATATATATATATATATATATATATATATATATATATACACAGTATGTGTGTGTTATTGTAAGTCGCTTTGGATAAAAGCGCCTGCCAAATGACCAGTGTTGGGAAGTAACGAGTTACTAGTTACTCGTTACTGTAATAATATTACTTTTTCCAAGTAACGAGTAGTGTAACGAATTACTATAGAATATAAGTAATAATATTACAGTTACTTCAAGATAAACGAGCTCGTTACGTTAGTCGTTACATCTTTTGTTGAGTCCATTCTGTGATGCCGCTGCGCTGCAAAACGACACGCAGTCGGCATTCACTGATCACAAGCAGCATGGCTTTTAACGCTCCCAAAACAAGGTGACGTCACCGCAGAGCCCATTCAGAGCACCAACAGGCAGGCACACCTCCCTCTCTGCCCTGCTGAGCCAAGGAGGAAAATCCGTGGCTGCGGATATATTCCCATGACTTTGTTTTTGTCGGGAAGAAAGGTGACACGATTGAACATCAAAGTCAAATGTAAACGGTGTCCAGGACAGGTAGGCTACTAACACTCTTTCCACTGTGAAAAACACGAGCTCAAACTTCCTAACGTTAATGTTACGAGACGAGAGGACAGCACAACAGAAACCGGAAAACTGTTAAAATACAGAGATAACGTAAAAACTCACAAGCTGGTGGACATCAAACATTGCTGTTATTATTGTCAGGTTAATGTTAATGTTGCAGAGCTAACGTTATTTGTGACACAAACTTGTTTTTTTTTTTGTTTTTTTTTGTTTTTGTTTTTTTTAATATTTTTTTCCCGATTTTTTATCCCATTTTATCCCCCGTTTAGTGCTCATTTGATTGCTCAATCCTGGTTGCTACTCCATCCTCTGCCGATCTGGGGAGAGCCGAGACTGATTCCATGCTTCCTCCGAGACATGGGCAGTCAGTCAGCCGCTTCTTTTCACCTGACAGAGGAAGCTTCACCGGTAGGACATAGCACGTGGGAGGTTCACGCTATTCCATCCAGTTCCCCTCCCTCTGAACAGGCGCCCTTAACGATCAGAGGAGGAACCACATTAGCAACCAGGATGTTGCATGTTTTTGTGAAGGGGGTTCCTATATGAAGGAGACCCCCAGGAGGCACGGGGAGAACATGCAAACTCCACACAGAAAGGCCATTTTGCCGACCCCACCCGGGCGGTGGGCACTCGAGGACATGCGGTGTGTGGACGGGCACGCATTCCTTCAGCGTTCACCTCATCCCCAGGTGGGAATCGAACCCACGACCTTCGAGCTGTGAGGCAATAGTGCTAACCACTGCACCACCGTACCTCCTCCTTTGTGTCACCTTTGTGACACAAACTTGTTAAGCAAAGATGTAGCCTATACGTATTGAGTTTGCATTGGCAGTGCATACTGCATTCTATAAAAACAGAAGCTGTTTAAAAGATTGCATCTTGTCAGTCATCACTTTGAGCCAGGTGTGCTCTTCATCAAGCATCTCTGTAGGAAGCTGTGCTCTGGCAAAGCGATTAGTTTAAATGGAACGGCACATAATAGACCTAGTTCACACATTCGCACCGCAAAGTCTGCATTTTGATGAGAAAAACGCTATGGGCCTTTTTCACAACGGCCATTTGTGTCTAGAAGACAGAGTATACACAGGTGCAACCAACTAACTAATTAGGGCTCCAGCACTGGAACACCTAAATGGACTGGAAGTTGGAAGCCCTAATTAACATCTTGGTGCACCTGTGTTACCTCCTGCCTTTTAGACACAAAATCGCTGCAGTGAAAAAGGCCTATTGCCATTTGTGTGGAATGTAACGGAAAAGTAATATAACGAGTATCTAACGAATTACTTTTGGCATGGAGTAATAAGTAAAGTAATAATATTACTTTTGAAAATAGTAACGAGTAATATGTAATATATTACTTTTTTAGTAATGAGTGCCCAACACTGCAAATGACGTAATGTAATGTAATGCAATATATATATATATATATATATATATATATATATATATATATATATATATATATATATATATATATATATATATATATAGTGGGCCGCTATTTGGCCACGGACTATCATGGACTGTAAAGTTGGTGTCACTTCTTGACTTTTAGGAGTGAAGGCGTCCATCAACCTGCAGCCGTTCCTTTTTAACTATCCTCCAAAACAAGAGGAAAAAGTCCCACAATGCACTGAGCATGATGGAGACGGGGGGTTTAGGAAATCATTGTGGGAACATAAGAACATAAGGCCTAAAGATGGGCCAGTTATATGGAGAAGGAGGGGGGCTGCTGACCCTCTGCTTAATTAAAGCAAAGTTTCACTGCAGTGTCTTGAATTAATTAAAAACACATTTGATCTGACTAAACCCCCCCCCCCTCACAAACCCCCCCCCCTCACTAAACCCCCCCTCACAGATCCCTCATCTCCCTGCCTTCCCTTTCAATAAAATACTACCCATACAGACACATTCAAACACACACACACACACACACACACACACCCCTGCACATGTATGTGTGTGTGTGTGCGTGCATGTGTGTGTGCGTGCGTGTGTGTGTGCGTGTGCGTGTGTGTGTGTGTGTGTGTGTGTGTGTGTGTGCGCGTGCGTCTGTGTGTGTGTGTGTGTGTGCGTGCGTCTGTGTGTGCGTGCGTCTGTGTGTGTGTGTGTGTGTGTGTGTGTGTGTGTGTGTGTGTGTGTGTGTGTGTGTGTGTGTGTGTGAAAGACAGAGAGAGTGAGTGTTATGGGTGGTTTATGGTGCTTGAGCTGTAGTGGTTGAGTTTGCCTTCAAAGTCTCCAAAATGAAAAAGAGACAGACGGCTGATCTCACCAGGAGTGGACTCAGAGAGAGAGAGAGAGAGAGAGAGAGAGAGAGAGAGAGAGAGGGGGAGAGAGAGAGAGAGAGAGAGAGAGAGGGGAAGAGAGAGAGAGAGGGGAAGAGATAGAGAGAGAGAGAGAGAGAGAGAGAGGGGGAGAGAGAGAGAGAGAGAGAGAGAGAGAGGGGAAGAGAGAGAGAGAGGGGAAGAGATAGAGAGGGGGAAGAGATAGAGAGGGGGAAGAGAGAGAGAGAGAGAGGAAGAGAGAGAGAGGGGGGGGAGAGAGAGAGAGAGAGAGGGGAAGAGAGAGAGAGAGAGGGGAGAGAGAGAGAGAGGGGGGAGAGAGAGAGAGAGAGAGGGGGGGAGAGAGAGAGAGAGAGGGGGAGAGAGAGAGAGAGGGAGAGAGGGGAAGAGAGACAGAAAGGCAGAGGAACTAACGGGAAGAGAGACAGAGAAGAAAAGGGAAACAATATAAAAAGAACAAAGCTTTTAGGTGCTGCGTACCATTTTGCATCAATAAATTAGCACATTCATTTTGAGACATATAACTACTGTAAGAAAAGAAACATTATAGAGAAGACAGGCATTGTACTGGCCTCTTGCATTTTAAATTGTGTGCCATCGGATTGGTTCTAGCGGGAAAACAGCTCGCTTGCTGGCACAGGGGCTCAGTGGTTAGCACTGCTGCCTCACAGCAATAATGGTCCCGGGTTCGAGCCCCACACCATCCTTTCTGTGTGGAGTTTGCATGTTCTCCCCATGTTCGTGTGGGTTTCCTCTTGGTGCTCCAGTTTCCTCCCACCATCAAAGACTGATAGTAAGTTTAGGGTTACTACTCATGTCAGTGCCCCTGAGCAAGGCACTGGCAATCGAACTGGTCCTCGGGAGGGCGGGTGGGGTGGAGCGAGGGCGGGTGGGGTGGAGCGAGGTGGAGCGAGGGCGGGTGACATTTTGTCATCTGCTTAATGCTGGGGTCCCTTTGGGGGGCTAATGAGCACCATCATTTTTACTAATCAATAAATCATGCCTTATTGATTTGTCACTTCTCCCCCCTCTAAGCCAGCTTCTGTTCTCTGAAAGCCAGCGTCAACAGAGGGATGGAGAAATGGAAGGAGGGTTAGGGCAAGGCAAAGTTGATTTATATTTACACATTTAAAACAACTGCAGTTGACCAAAGTGCTTAACATTTAAGCAAATATAAAATACATACATTTAAGAGACAGTAAACAATTAAAACAGAAATAAATACAGTAAGATTATGTCGAGATGACAGCTCAGCCTGAGTTGAAAGCCACAGAATAAAGATGAGTCTTGAGCAGCGACTTAAAGGACTCTAAGGACTCAGCAGTTTGTATGTGGACAGGTAACGACTTAAAGGACTCTAAGGACTCAGCAGTTTGTATGTGGACAGGTAACAACTTAAAGGACTCTAAGGACTCAGCAGTTTGTATGTGGACAGGTAACGACTTTAAGGACTCAGCAGTTTGTATGTGGACAGGTAACGACTTAAAGGACTCTAAGGACTCAGCAGTTTGTATGTGGACAGGTAACAACTTAAAGGACTCTAAGGACTCAGCAGTTTGTATGTGGACAGGTAACAACTTAAAGGACTCTAAGGACTCAGCAGTTTGTATGTGGACAGGTAACGACTTTAAGGACTTTAAGGACTCAGCAGTTTGTATGTGGACAGGTAACAACTTAAAGGACTCTAAGGACTCAGCAGTTTGTATGTGGACAGGTAACAACTTAAAGGACTCTAAGGACTCAGCAGTTTGTATGTGGACAGGTAACAACTTAAAGGACTCTAAGGACTCAGCAGTTTGTATGTGGACAGGTAACAACTTAAAGGACTCTAAGGACTCAGCAGTTTGTATGTGGACAGGTAACGACTTTAAGGACTCTAAGGACTCAGCAGTTTGTATGTGGACAGGTAACAACTTATAGGACTCTAAGGACTCAGCAGTTTGTATGTGGACAGGTAACAACTTAAAGGACTCTAAGGACTCAGCAGTTTGTATGTGGACAGGTAACAACTTAAAGGACTCTAAGGACTCAGCAGTTTGTATGTGGACAGGTAACAACTTAAAGGACTCTAAGGACTCAGCAGTTTGTATGTGGACAGGTAACAACTTAAAGGACTCTAAGGACTCAGCAGTTTGTATGTGGACAGGTAACAACTTAAAGGACTCTAAGGACTCAGCAGTTTGTATGTGGACAGGTAACAACTTAAAGGACTCTAAGGACTCAGCAGTTTGTATGTGGACAGGTAACAACTTAAAGGACTCTAAGGACTCAGCAGTTTGTATGTGGACAGGTAACGAATTTAAGGACTCTAAGGACTCAGCAGTTTGTATGTGGACAGGTAACAACTTAAAGGACTCTAAGGACTCAGCAGTTTGTATGTGGACAGGTAACAACTTAAAGGACTCTAAGGACTCAGCAGTTTGTATGTGGACAGGTAACAACTTAAAGGACTCTAAGGACTCAGCAGTTTGTATGTGGACAGGTAACGACTTTAAGGACTCTAAGGACTCAGCAGTTTGTATGTGGACAGGTAACTTTACTTTACTTTATTTCATTTAGCAGACGCCTTTATCCAAAGCGACTTACAACAAAATACAACAAGTTCAAATTAATTACAGTATAGGCAACATCAATTATAGAATTAAAAAGAAAACATAGCAAGCAACACAAAGTGGCACAAAAAGGCAGACAATAAAAATCGCACTTATGAAACGTCAATTCCAAAAGGGCCGAGGTAAATTCTGAACAGGTGAGTCTTTAGTCTACGCCGAAAAATCGGCAGCGACTCGGCCGAACTGACCAAACGGGGGAGCTCATTCCACCATTGTGGCGCCAGGTAGTCAAAGAGACGCGATCGAGATGCACGACCCCTGAGTCCGCGCAGCAGTGGAGGGGCGAGACGATCAGGGCGGGTGGAGGAGCGGAGGGAGCTATGCAGTGGTTGGAACCTAACCATAGATTGTAGGTATACCGGGGCTGTCCTGTGGACTGCCCTGTAGGCCAGCACCAGTGTCTTGAATTTGATGCGAGCAAGAATGGGAAGCCAGTGCAGTTTACGGAAGAGGGGAGTGACATGAGAGAACTTGGGTAGGTTAAACACCAGACGCACTGCAGCATTTTGGATAAGCTGAAGAGGTCGGATGGCAGATGCAGGTAGCCCTGCCAACAGAACATTACAATAGTCCAGGCGGGAGAGAACAAGTGCCTGGACCAGGAGTTGAGTTGCCTCATTTGTGAGAGACGACCGAATCCTACGGATGTTGTACATAGAGGATCTACAGGCACGGGCAGTAGCTGCAATGAAGGCGGAGCTGGATAGCTGGCTATCAAGAATTACTCCCAGGTTTTTTACAGTTTCAGAGGGCAATACAGTAGTGTTTTCAATGGTGATTGAGAGGTCAGTGAGAGGACAGTCTTTTGCGGGGAGAAAGAGGAGCTCAGTTTTGTCGGGGTTCAGTTTGAGTTGGTGGGCAGACATCCAAGATACGATGTCTTTGAGGCATAATGCCAGGCGTGCTTCTATGCTGGTGTCAGAGGGGGGGAAAGAAAGAAAAAGTTGTGTGTCATCTGCATAACAATGATATTGGAAGCCGTGAGAAGATATTACAGTGCCTAGAGATCTAATGTACAAGAGGAAAAGAAAAGGGCCCAGGACTGAGCCCTGGGGGACACCCGTGTTGAGAATGGAAGGTCTGGATAGTGATCCTCGCCATTGTACCTGATGTGAGCGGTCGGAGAGATAGGATGTAAACCAAGAGAGTGCAGATCCAGAAATGCCCAGGTCGGAGAGAGTGGTGAGAAGTATATGGTGATTTACAGTATCGAAGGCTGCAGACAAATCTAAAAGAACAAGGACAGAAGAAAGGGATGAGGCTTTGGCAGTATGAAGGGCGTGGGTGACTGAAAGGAGGGCTGTCTCGGTGGAGTGTCGTTGCTTAAAACCAGATTGTAGAGGGTCAAGTAGATCGTTCAGGGTGAGATAGTTTGAGAGTTGGTCGGAAACGGCGCGTTCTAGAGTCTTGGATAAGAAAGAAAGAAGGGAGACGGGACGGTAGTTGTGGGTGATAGTGGGGTCGAGAGATGGTTTTTTGAGTAGTGGCGTGAGTCTGGCAGTCTTGAGGGAAACCGGCACAGTACCAGAGGACAGGGATGAGTTGATGAAGACAGTGAGGAAAGGAGAAATGTCTGTGGAGATGGCTTGGAGTAGAGAGGAGGGGATAGGATCCAGGGGACAGGAAGTGGCACGGTTGGATATGACTAGTTTGAGAACATCTTCTGGGGAGAGGGGAGAGAAGGAGGCAAGTCCGGTGGGAGGAGTCAGAGAGTGAGGTGTGGTGACAAAAGGACTGTTGTTAATGACTGGGGGGGGAAAGAAGAGCGAAAGACATCTATCTTTCTGGTGAAGAAAGACATAAAATCATCGGCAGTGAGGGAGGAGGGGGGGGGAGGAGGTGGGGGGTTAAGCAGAGAGGAGAAGGTGGAAAACAATTTACTAGGGTTGGAGGCTGATGACTGGATTAAAGAGATATAAAAGGAAGACTTAGCAGATGAGACAGTAGCAGTGAAGTTTGAGAGGATGAAGTGATAGGCAGACAGGTCAATGGGGTGATGAGTTTTTTTCCATTTTCGCTCAGCTGCCCGAAGCTCAGTCCTGTTGGACCTCAGAGCCTCGGACAGCCAAGGAGCAGGGGGGGATGATCTGGCAGGTTTAGTGATGAGGGGACAGAGAGAGTCGAGAGCGGAGGAGAGGGAGGAGAGGAGGGTGGAAGAGGCCTCACTGGTGGAGAGAGTAGAAAACTGCTCAATAGAGGGAAGGGTGGAGAGGACAACAGAACAGAGGGCAGTGGGTGAGAGGGAGAGTAGGTTACGCCGGGTGGTGATGGTATGAGTGGGAGCAGGGAGGGGGGTGGGGAGGGAGATGGGAAGGGAGAAGGTTATGAAGTGGTGATCGGAAACCGGAAGCGGAGTGACAGTGAGGTTAGATGTGCGACAGGATCGGGAGAAGATAAGGTCAAGCTGGTTTCCAGCCTTGTGAGTGGGAGGAGAAGAAGAGAGAAAGAGGTCAAAAGATAAGAAAAAACTAATGAAAAAAGAAGAATGAACTATAGCCCCTGAGACGTTAAAATCCCCCAAGAGGATGAGTGGCGTGCCATCCTCGGGGTACAGGGAGAGGAGAGTATCCATCTCCTCGTAGAAGTCACCCAGCTGACCAGGCGGGCGGTAGATGACAACGATGGTGAGCTTAGTGGGTAGCGATACAAATACAGCGTGAGCCTCGAAAGAGGAAAGAGAGAGATGTGAGAGAGGGGTGACTGCATAGGTCCACTTAGGGGAGATAAGCAGCCCAGTGCCACCCCCACGTCCGGAGGCTCGGGGAGTGTGGGAGAAAGAAAAGGCGGCAGATAGAGCAGCTGGAGTCGCTGTGTTCTCAGGAATTATCCATGTTTCGGTTAAGGCGAGAAAGAGAAGTGATTGAGATAGGGCGTGGGCAGAGATGATCTCAGCTTTCCTGATAGCTGACTGGCAGTTCCAGAGACCGCCAGTGATAATGAAGGGAATATTAGGGTTGATAATATGTGGAAAATGATCAGGGTTTCTGCTGCGTCTGGTGAGGTGGATAGCAGGAACTTTATTTGTAACAGTAATATGAACTGGAATTGAACAGGGATTGACATTTGAACAAGTGATAGGAAAGGGAGGTGTAATAGGCCCGCCGGGCGGTGAGGGGGCGCTAAAACCAAGAATACCACTGTCTGGAGTGCTTTGCTGGGTCTGACCGGAAGTGACCAGTCGGTACTCATTGACCCTATGTCACAACTTAAAGGACTCTAAGGACTCAGCAGTTTGTATGTGGACAGGTAACAACTTAAAGGACTCTAAGGACTCAGCAGTTTGTATGTGGACAGGTAACAACTTAAAGGACTCTAAGGACTCAGCAGTTTGTATGTGGACAGGTAACGACTTTAAGGACTTTAAGGACTCAGCAGTTTGTATGTGGACAGGTAACAACTTAAAGGACTCTAAGGACTCAGCAGTTTGTATGTGGACAGGTAACAACTTAAAGGACTCTAAGGACTCAGCAGTTTGTATGTGGACAGGTAACAACTTAAAGGACTCTAAGGACTCAGCAGTTTGTATGTGGACATGGTAATAACGACTTAAAGGACTCTAAGGACTCAGCAGTTTGTATGTGGACAGGTAACGACTTTAAGGACTCTAAGGACTCAGCAGTTTGTATGTGGACAGGTAACAACTTAAAGGACTCTAAGGACTCAGCAGTTTGTATGTGGACAGGTAACGACTTTAAGGACTCTAAGGACTCAGCAGTTTGTATGTGGACAGGTAACAACTTAAAGGACTCTAAGGACTCAGCAGTTTGTATGTGGACAGGTAACAACTTAAAGGACTCTAAGGACTCAGCAGTTTGTATGTGGACATGGTAATAACGACTTAAAGGACTCTAAGGACTCAGCAGTTTGTATGTGGACATGGTAATAACGACTTAAAGGACTCTAAGGACTCAGCAGTTTGTATGTGGACATGGTAATAACGACTTAAAGGACTCTAAGGACTCAGCAGTTTGTATGTGGACAGGTAACAACTTATAGGACTCTAAGGACTCAGCAGTTTGTATGTGGACAGGTAACAACTTTAAGGACTCTAAGGACTCAGCAGTTTGTATGTGGACAGGTAACAACTTAAAGGACTCTAAGGACTCAGCAGTTTGTATGTGGACAGGTAACAACTTAAAGGACTCTAAGGACTCAGCAGTTTGTATGTGGACATGGTAATAACGACTTAAAGGACTCTAAGGACTCAGCAGTTTGTATGTGGACAGGTAACGACTTTAAGGACTCTAAGGACTCAGCAGTTTGTATGTGGACAGGTAACAACTTAAAGGACTCTAAGGACTCAGCAGTTTGTATGTGGACAGGTAACAACTTAAAGGACTCTAAGGACTCAGCAGTTTGTATGTGGACATGGTAATAACGACTTAAAGGACTCTAAGGACTCAGCAGTTTGTATGTGGACATGGTAATAACGACTTAAAGGACTCTAAGGACTCAGCAGTTTGTATGTGGACATGGTAATAACGACTTAAAAGACTCTAAGGACTCAGCAGTTTGTATGTGGACATGGTAATAACGACTTAAAGGCCTCTAAGGACTCAGCAGTTTGTATGTGGACATGGTAATAACGACTTAAAGGACTCTAAGGACTCAGCAGTTTGTATGTGGACATGGTAATAACGACTTAAAGGACTCTAAGGACTCAGCAGTTTGTATGTGGACATGGTAATAACGACTTAAAGGACTCTAAGGACTCAGCAGTTTGTATGTGGACATGGTAATAACGACTTAAAGGACTCTAAGGACTCAGCAGTTCATATGTTCACATGCATGTGTGGTGGTGAACATTTGTTTGGTCAGCTGAAAATGTCTGCATGAGAGAGAGAGAGAGAAGTCAGTCAACACAAATATCTCTACAAATTATATATATATATATACACACACACACAGACACCCACATATATACACACACACACACACACACACACACACAATATATATATATACAATATATATATATATATATATATATATATATATATATATATATATATATATATATATATATATATATATATATATATAAGCAATATCACATGAGAGGGTGAGAGGGTGAGAGGGTGTTTGGTGTGGCATACATGGTAGCTCACTTTGAGCTCGGCTGTCCCTGCAGCCTGTCTGGTCATGTGATATTTATCTTGCCTTAGTTAGTTTTATATTCATTTTATTTCATTTTATCATTTTATCTTTTTTTTTTTTTTTTTATCTTTTACAGTCAGTGGTTTTAATGTTTTTAGTTTAAGGAACCATGGTTTTATGATGGTATTGGTTTGAAATGCGGTTTTGGAATTGTG
>NC_139625.1:85801154-85806154 GCF_964638095.1 Poromitra crassiceps | reverse complement strand
ATGTCAATCAAAACCAATCAGATTCCCGTCTTGCAATGGCTGTTTGCGCGAGGCATGCAATATGCTGTAATTCTCTCCATGCGTAATAGAGTGTACTCACTCGTGCGAGGACAGAGAGAGCTTATTGACAGATCGTCTGTGGTGCCAACGACCCTCCGGGTGGTTATGAAGGTAAATAGCCTATGTCCATTGTCCCACAAGTTTTCTCAATTCATTTCCCTCTTTGCGATGTGATAAAAGTTTCTCAGTGAGTTATAGTTGATTGCCTCACTGAACTATCTGCTAATACCCAATTTTAGCAGCATAATTTGATGTATTGACGTGGTAAGGCTGTGCATAATGACATATCCAAAAGGGATTTTACTTGCACTGTGGTGCACTGCACGGAGATTATGGTGCGCAACCCAGCACAGAGAGGTATTTGCGCGTAAGAGGTCCTTTTCAAAGCTCTTAGCGCAAAGTAATTGCGCGCTACTGACGATAGCATAATGCCATCTATCACCACATTTTAGCGCTGAAACGCCTGCTTTGGCTTGTGGCAGCCAATGCCCAGTACAATTATAACAGGCATGCGCTTGTGTCCGCCCCCAATTTGCATTGCGCACGGCGTTAAACGAGCGCAAACGCTAAATTAGCGCTTTTGGGAAGATATAGCCCTTGGTGTCTATTTTTCAGCAATCATCTTTCCTCTTCCTATCAAAACTCATACAACGCCGGGGTGTATGAGTTGTCTCACTGCGAGCAAAATAATCAAAAATTCCCTGTAAATCTAGCGTTTTAGCAGCAGAATTTGATGCACTGGCATGGCATGTCCGTGCGTACTGACGTATCCAAAAGGAATTCCTCTGCACTGCACTGCGCAGCGTGGAGATTATGGTGCGCTCAAGCGCAGCAGGGTATTTCTGCGCTTAAGAGGTGCTTTTCAAAGCTCTTAGCGCAAAGTAATTGCGCCCATGCTGATGATAGGAGAATGTCATCTGTGTCCCGGCATTTCGTGACACGCCTGGTTTGGCATGTGGCACGCCTATATCCCATGCATGTCCAGTACAATTATAACATAGAGGCTTAGAGGTAATATTGAATGTACTATCGTTGTGATGTTTTTATTGTTTTATTGCTGTTTTTTATGTGTCTTGTAGGCCCATGTGGGCTGGGCACCATAGTGTGCATGACACCTAAAAAATAAATAAATCGTTCATTTTTATTTTTTTATTTAGCCTTTATTTAAACAGGTAAAATCACATTGAGACCGAGGTCTCATTTACAAGTGCGACCTGTTCAGACAGCAGCATACAACAGATACAAAATACAATCAGCAGTCAATACAATCAGTAAAGTATCGAAAAAGTATTGACATTTCTGTATACTGTGCAACCCTAACCCATAGATATAATATTATAATAGCAGTTTACCTTGTGGAGGTTTAGCTGCAGCTAGCAGGCTGGAGGCTCACACCACACCATGGTCTCTTGGCCAGGCCCCGGACAAGACGGTGGTCGGCTCGCTGGACTGCTACTCGTTCATACCTTCGGGCTAAAAGTGATTATATATTTTGTTTTTCTGGACCATTTCACCATTGCAACCAGCCAGCTAGCGAACTAGCAAGCTAGCAACCAGTCAGTTCAAGCCTGTGAGACAAATTCGGACACTCCCCCGACAGCCGCCCCCTCTCCCCGTACTTCCGTGTAGCAAAATCCATGAAATCCAATCAAGTATTACCAGGAAGCGGGTGATTCAAGCCTCATTTTCTGGTATCAAAACCCAATGGGTGACGTGACGCTCACTTCATCCAGATCTATTATACTATCAATGTGTCTGAAGCATTTTTTGTTGTTGTTGACAAGTTCCTCTGTCCAAATGGAATGGGTTGAAGTACAGACTGTCTCTGAGCATTCCACTATGGAGGAAGAGATGGACTGCCTTGAGAGACTAGGCAAATGCAAAATGGATGACAAGTTGATTAAGCCTCCCAGTTATCTATGTTTACTTGAAAGACTTCAAGAATAAGCGTCACGAGATCGATGCTTGTGGATAACAGTTGCTCCAAGGTTGACGGTAAGTTCAGAATTAATATTATGGATTTTCTTTACCTCATCAAAACAATGCAACGCTATGAAAGTACCGTTATTCACTATAATGCATTCCTCTGTGTGTTGTACCATATTGTAAAGGGCTCTTCCACCCAGCCCTAACACATGAATGTGGCGGGTTAACGTTGGAATCGTTATCAGATTAGGAAGTTTTGTAACATCTCTGTAGAATCCGCACCGCACCGGAACCGAGCGTGTTTAGATCGGCCGATTGTTTGCCACTTGTGGCCTTCGCTTTGGGACGATCAGACGAACGTGCGGTGTGGCGGGATGAGGGATGCAGGCGGGAGGAGAAGATGCTAAATGAGTGTCTCTCTATCTCTCTCTCTCCCTCCTCTCTAACGGGGCTGCCATGATTAGCCGCGTCCCGAGGGGAAGGTGAGTTAGCAGAAGCAAAGTCTCTCTAATGAGCTAAGCTCTGCCCCTCCCCTCCCCGCCGCTAGCCCCACCGGCCCTCCTGTATCCTATACACACACACACACACACTCCATCCACATCCCTCCCTCTGAGGACCCAGGGGTGGTGGGGAGATCCCAGGAGGGGGTCCGCAGCACACCTGTTCTCCTGCCCCCCCCACCCTTCTGTAATCAGTGCATATCTGCACTCGCTGCTCGATGGAGGGGGTATTCCTCCCCCCGCTGGGACACCAGTCATTGTCTGTTTTTCTTTCTTCTTCATCTTCTGCTCATCCTTTTTTCTTTTTCTGTCTTTTTCATAATCACTCCCTTCTTGGCACATCCCCCCTCATACAGTGCCTTTATTGGAGCCTTTCGCATGGAAATTCACCGACACCGCTTCATTGTTTTCCCTCTGGTAAATGTGTGTGGTTTAGTCGTGTGTATGTGTGTCAGTGATTTGGGACTTGTTGGTTTGGAGTGAGAGCTGTATGGTGAAGCCAGGGCTGCTGCGTACATATTACATATTACATATTACATATTACATATTACATATGTGCCAACTAGACAATTGCCGAGAGCGTCACTTTGGCGAGGGGGCAAAATGTGCGCTCTTCACCTGCAGCCTCTCCCCACCGTCCACCTGCAATATGTTTTTCTATTCACCTTATGTAGCCACGCCCATTCGACCCGGTTGTGTGGCCGTATCAAAACTTCCGGCTAAAAATAAAATAAAATAAAATGGCTGGCTTCTCCAATATCATCTAACTCTGAATGAACTAATAATTTAGCCAATTGTATGTAACATACCAAATAAAAGCAAACGGCAATGTCTAAGAATGCAACGCCATGTAACTGGCTCGTTAAGTCTCGCATTACATTAACGTCTGCGGGTCATATTGACGTAAGTGGCTCGAGCGCAACTCGGAGGAGAGAAAACTATCTGAAGCTTTCTTTGTTGGAGTCCAGGTATGTTTTACAAGAAAGTGCTCGTCATTGTCGACGATAACGTTATCTGACCTGGCTAACAGTGAATACTCACTTGCTTGCTGTGTACCGGCTCAAAGTAGTAGGCTACATTCTTTATTTTATCCCCTGCACTGTCCGCTCCAAAAACAACTCTCTTATTTTGCGCCGTGACCGCCGGAAGTGTTAACAGGACCCGGAAGAATTTGGCCCACTGTAAGGTCTGAACATAAGGTGAATACGATGCCAAAGGCACAACCCACCTGCCGTAGGCTACTCTGCCTCTGATTGGCTTACCCTGATATTCTCACACAGACTATAACCAATCATCAGTCATCATGCCTAAACACAGTGGCGCTGGAAGTACTTTTAGGTAGGGGGTGCTGCAAGGCCGTAGCCACCGATTCAACATGCCGGAAAATTTGGCCACTTTGTCGCCAGATTAGAGGAATATTAATATTAAGATTAGACTGTTGTGTCATTATTCAGTCACCTTTTCTCACTCACCTCCATGTCACCACTTGCTCCCACTGCTGTGTTGGAATCCTCATTCTCTCTCCCACCCTTTTTGGACTTTTAGCCATATTTAGAGGAATATTTAATTTTAAATTAACATTAGGATTATACTGTTGTGATGTCATTATTCAGTGTCTTCTCCTCTTCTCTGCAGCATTATTCAATTTACCCTCAGGAATCAGGGACAGTGATATTCCTCCCATATATCCAGGGCCGGATTAATAGTACCATGGGCCCCCGGGGCTATTCATTTTCTAAGCTATTCAGTTAGCCTTTTAGTCATAAAGATTATATCTTCCAGACTGAAATGTTATAACAGAAGTCGAGTATTGGCCAGAATTACATGAACATTTGGACACTTATTCAGCTGGTATTTTGCATGTTGCGTTCACTGTATAAAAATAAAATAAAAAAATACATATCTTGCCACCAGGGGGTGCTGCAGCGCCCACCGCACCGTGCTTCCAGCACCGTTGCCTAAACACGCATGCCTATTAGCTAATCAGAGGTAGAGGGGGGCGGGTCATCATGCCTTCACGACGATGAAAAGGAAGCAGCCTGTCATAACGAAATTATACAAAAAGTAGACTAATTTACACAAGTTTTCCATCATTAACCTCTGGTAAAGGTAGCCTAGGCAATGTGCTCATATGTGTGTATCAGTGTATTCAGTAAATTAGCAGAGGGATATTCTAACCTTGTTTGTATGGAGATTGTTTTGGCTGCCCCAGAGTTCATTCATTGGAGAGACCACATTTCACACAATATTCTGTTAAGTTTCTCAAAGTTGAAACTCCCAACGACCTCCGCAGTAGTGGAATGAGAGCTGAATGATAAAGAGATGTTAGTTTAGAATGAGAGCTGAATGATAAAGAGAGATGTTAGTTTAGAATGAGAGCTGAATGATAAAGAGATGTTAGTTTAGAATGAGAACTGAATGATAAAGAGAGATGTTAGTTTAGAATGAGAGCTGAATGATAAAGAGATGTTAGTTTAGAATGAGAGCTGAATGATAAAGAGATGTTAGTTTAGA
>NC_139625.1:85776154-85796154 GCF_964638095.1 Poromitra crassiceps | reverse complement strand
CACCTCCAGGGACCAATGCTAAACAGGCTCTATTGATTTGAGCCACCAAGGGCCGGTCCCTGGACAAAGTGACCATAATGACATTAGAGATTAAATGCTCAGATGTTGGTCACAAGAGACTGGGATTACAGCAATGGGTAATACAGCTTGCCTTTTCTTACTGAGTGGACCATGGAACCAGGTTTGTGTGTGCGAGTGCGAGTGTGTGTGTACAGTACATGTGTGTGCATTGTGTGTGTACACGTGAGTGCGCATGCAATTGTGTGTTAATAAAAAATTAACCCAGTGACCATTTTATGAAGCAATCAAAATGTGTTTCACTACCAAAGCAAGACACATTTATTTCTTCAAAGTACAGTAGCAGAGACCCATTGCGTATTAGTGCCTAATGGCATGGGCACATTACAGTCAGTCACTGTTCTGTTCACACTACACACACTATACACACTATACACACTACACACAACCTGTCTGTTCTGTTCACACTACACACAACCTGTCTGTCTTGTAATCAGGAGTCGTTTGGTTGTTGTGGTTTTGAGCTGTGACACAGGATCACACATGACAAGATATTTCACCAGGAGAAAACACAGTATCACACAGGTCTGCTCATGGCTTGATTGCTAAGCACACACTATACTGTATAACATATAGGTCATTCTACACCAGGGGTGTCCTCACCAGATTAGATCATGTGAAAATACCAGGGGTGTCCTCACCAGATTAGATCATGTGAAAATACCAGGGGTGTCCTCACCAGATTAGATCATGTGAAAATACCTTGGGCCCGCAGCTGCTTCTCACATCATATGGGTTAAAAAAAAATCACATACAACACAATTGTAGCTACTCCTGTTTACCATCTGAAAACAAGTTCCGCCTGCGTAGTTTCTACTTGGTGCTTGGTGTCTACAAATTGTATGATAGTGCTGTCGTCTTTATAGGTGAACGGGAAAAAACGCAAAGTGAACTTGCTTGATTAACCAATACTGTATATGCATATAGTATATTTTCAGAGACAAGACGTGGGCTGCTTAAAATCGGTCCGAGGGCCGCAATTGGGCCCCAGGCCGGACTTTGGACATGCCTGTTCTACACAATTGGTTCATTGTGGTTCAAGTTAGAGTTATTAAGTTTACTGCTATCTCAAATATAATTTGGGGTTCAGTTTCAATAGAATTATCTTAGTAAACATCTACAGTTGACACTAGGCGCTCCGAGCCTGTGTGTGTCGGGGACTCCTCCTGGTGGAATATCTTGTAATGGTCGCAGCTCAGTCATCTAGTGTGAAAACCAAAACCACTGAAAGACTCCTGATTACAAGACAGACAGTTGTATAGTGTGAAAGGAACAGAGACTGACGATGATCTTGTAGTGTGTATAAGATTTGGATACTTACATGCTTTTTAAATTTGTTTATTGGTTTTGGGACAGCCGTTTGCACCAATTTGGTAGAATGGCCCGATATACAGTACTTTCTCCATCTTTGGTCCTCAGACCACTTGCCTTGCTCCAGCTGTGCCTTGCCCCATGCCTTGCGCTCTCATTGGCTGAAACACATTGATGGCTCTCCTGACATGACCAGATATTAGCCTGTGAGATATCTTTCGGGCCTCTGTGACTCAATACAGGCAGAGCAGAGGAGGCCAGCAACTGGAGGTGACACCCAGGTCCCTCAGAGCAGGGGGGAGGGGGGTTAGAGGTGACACCCAGGTCCCTCAGAGCAGGGGGGAGGGGGGTTAGAGGTGACACCCAGGTCCCTCAGAGCAGAAGGGAGGGGGGTTGGAGGTGACACCCAGGTCCCACAGAGCAGAAGGGAGGGGGGTTAGAGGTGACACCCAGGTCCCACAGAGCAGAAGGGAGGGGGGTTGGAGGTGACACCCAGGTCCCACAGAGCAGAGGGGGTTTGGAGGTGACACCCAAGTCCCATGGAGCAGAGGGGGGTTGGAGGTGACACCCAGGTCCCACAGAGCAGAAGGGAGGGGGGTTAGAGGTGACACCCAGGTCCCACAGAGCAGAAGGGAGGGGGGTTGGAGGTGACACCCAGGTCCCACAGAGCAGAAGGGAGGGGGGTTGGAGGTGACACCCAGGTCCCACAGAGCAGAAGGGAGGGGGGTTAGAGGTGACACCCAGGTCCCACAGAGCAGAAGGGAGGGGGGTTGGAGGTGACACCCAGGTCCCACGGAGCAGAAGGGAGGGGGGTTAGAGGTGACACCCAGGTCCCACAGAGCAGAAGGGAGGGGGGTTAGAGGTGACACCCAGGTCCCACAGAGCAGAAGGGAGGGGGGTTGGAGGTGACACCCAGGTCCCACAGAGCAGAAGGGAGGGGGTTGGAGGTGACACCCAGGTCCCACAGAGCAGAAGGGAGGGGGGTTGGAGGTGACACCCAGGTCCCACAGAGCAGAAGGGAGGGGGGTTGGAGGTGACACCCAGGTCCCACAGAGCAGAAGGGAGGGGGGTTGGAGGTGACACCCAGGTCCCACAGAGCAGAAGGGAGGGGGGTTGGAGGTGACACCCAGGTCCCACAGAGCAGAAGGGAGGGGGGTTAGAGGTGACACCCAGGTCCCACAGAGCAGAAGGGAGGGGGGTTGGAGGTGACACCCAGGTCCCACAGAGCAGAAGGGAGGGGGGTTAGAGGTGACACCCAGGTCCCACAGAGCAGAAGGGAGGGGGGTTGGAGGTGACACCCAGGTCCCACAGAGCAGAAGGGAGGGGGGTTGGAGGTGACACCCAGGTCCCACAGAGCAGGCAGTTAATACTAGGGCAGATGTGCCTGTGCCTCCCCCGCTGCCTTCCGGCCATGCAACACCCCTCCTCCTGCCACCTCTCTCTCCTCACACTCACTCTGTGTCTCTTTCAATGATGGAGTGGTCAATAAAAAGGGGGTGAATGACAACAGTGGTTTGGTGATCATAATAATGCAAATCACTGCCAATAGAAGCAAAATCAACTTGATATTTTCACATAAGTGTTGACACAAGAAAAAGCAGGGGCTAAACTGTGTTCCGTTGAATAAAAAGGTGCATGTGCTGCAGGCGCAAATTAGAGCCGTGCCAAAATCATCAGTCCCCCCAAAATGCCAGCGCAAACGGGATTTGGGCGGTCTTAAGTACCAGAATTATTCACAGGTGTGGCAGGCAATGCCTGGGCATTACGTCAATTAAAAAAATCGCTGTTTGCGCGAGTCATGCAATATGCTGTAATTCTCTCCATGTGTAATAGAGGGGACTCACTCGTGCCGAGGACAGAGAGAGATGCAGAGAGCTTATTGTGGTGCCAACGACCCTCCGGGTTATGAAGGTGAATAGCCTATTGCAAGTAGGCTAATGTCCATTGTCCAACAAGTTTTCTCAATTCATTTCACTCTTTGCGATGTGATAAAAGTTTCTCAGTGAGTTATTGCCTCACTGAATTATCTGCTAATACCCAATTTTAGCAGCAGAATTTGATGTCCTGGCGTGGCAAGGCTGTGCGTAATGACATATTGAAAAGGAATTTTACTCTGCACTGCGCTGCGCAGCACGGAGATTATGGTGCGCTCAAGCGCAACGGGGTATTTAGGGTGTAAGAGGTGCTTTTAAAAGCTCTTAGCGCAAAGTAGAGATGTGCGGGCTGCAGTTATAATCGCGCTAGTCTCGCTAGCCAGCCTCTCTTCCTTTCTGTCAGAGAGTCTGGCGTCGCAGGTTTCCATTGTGGGATTGCGAAAAAAATGCTCTGTTTGGGTTAACCAATCAGCCTCGTCTTGGGCGGTGCTTAGCGTTAGTGCCCTTGGAAAATAGTTTCGGGGTGGAACTTGTGCCGAGCAGGCCTTCTTTATTGCACAATCAAAATTTTCTTCAAAACTTGCAATTTTCAGCGTGTAGCAACGAGTTAGCCTGTAGATTTCTGCCGTTAGCTTTCTACGCTAGCTAGTTAGCGTTCGGCGGGAGCATTACAGTGACACACATGGGAGCGGAAGCCGCTCTGATTGACATATGGTCGGAGCCAATGAACAGAGCGTGACAGAGCTTGCAAGCGGGGGAGCGGATATCCTGCTGCCACCGAAACAGCCGCTCGAATGGGAGAGCAGCTTTAGAGCAGGGGCGGGCTGATCCCTGTTGCCTGTTTCCACAGCGCCAGACTCTCTGACAGAAAGGAAGAGAGGCTGGCTAGCGAGACTATAATCGCGCTGACCGCGGATATCCCGCCCCGCAGGCGGGGCGGATCATAAAAATAAACATTCTGATTAATAGCGGATGGGTTGCGGGCGGGTGAAATTATGTATCCTTAATGAGGAACATGAATCTTAATTACGTTATCTAGTCTATAAACGTATTTTAAGCTTTATTTTTCGTCAGGCACATGTTAGCCGCCTATATAGTTGGAATGTCAAACAGGATTCTCCACTGAAGACACGTTGGAAGAGAAGACGCGCTCATATTATTTTCCCATACAGGTCAATCCAGTCTAAACTTAAAGCTATAGTGTTAACCTAGTATGCTACATGGACAAGTGCTGGACTGGATTATAATACAGCATGGAAGTTTATTTGGAGTGGACTGCAGCGATCGCACCAACGGCAGCAGAAACAGTAAGTTCATCTACCCAAATCGCTCATTTATAGCGTTGTGAAATGTCGGGTGCACGGCGGGCGCGGATCTATAAATAGTACGAAATAATTTGCGTGGATTTATGGCGGGCGGACGGGTCATGCATACACACAGATTAGGGTGGCATAAAAGCTCATCCGCGCATCTCTAGCGCAAAGTAATTGCGCGCTGCTGACGATAGGATAATGCCATCTGATCTATCCTCACATTTTTGCGCTGAAATGCCTAGTTCGGCACGCCTATGTCCAGTACAATTATAACAGGCATGCGCTTGTCCATGCCCCCAATTTGCATTGCACACGGCAGTTAAACTAGCGCAAATGTTAAATTATCGCTTTTGCGAAGATATAGGGCCTCAAGTCTCTCCTGTAGTGGAATTACCACATTATTATGCATACTCTTATCGTGTTGGCCCACTGGCAGATGCAGAAATAAATACAATGCTTTTCAAAATGTAAAAACTACTTCAACTTAGGTTATTTAAAACACGTTATACGAGGGATCAGCCGAGCAGCATTTTGGTAAACAAACCGCGTCACTGGGTGGCAACGGCAATGGAACCCTATGGAGCCCAAGTCGCGCGAGGCGTGAGTGTCTGCTCTAGCCGGCTTGACTCTGTTTACATTTTAAAAACTGCAACAGTTCACACAACTTTAACACGACATGCATATATTATACATCAAACTCTTGAGCTACTTCTGCTCTCACTCAGAATATCAAAATATAAGCGATGTGAAAAACTGCACGTGCCGTCATCAACTACATCACCAGTCTCATCTTTTGCACCAAAGTTCGTCTATTGGTAAGATCTTCCCCTGCAACGTCATGGCTGGAGCACTGTTGTCCAAAAAGGATAACTCTCTCAGCGCGCTCTGCTGCTTCTGTGCTGCGCTTCCGCGTCCTGTGTGTTTTGGCCGAGCCTCGCTCCTACCTTCAATACGATCTTCGTCTCCCTTCCAGCCGGTCCGACCGGAAACAGTATGGCTGCCTCCACTCTGCTAAACATTCACCCAGAAGCCATATATTGTTATAATATCAGCATAACCAGTCAACAGATATCAAAGCTGGTGGGCATATAAGCAAAATAAATTGAAAGAGTGTAACTCGAACTGGTTAAAAGTGACTATCGCGCCGTTTTGAGCCAGAACGAACTACGTTAGCGAACGTAGCTAACCCAAGCTACGTTCTCTCTCTCCTTCCTGTTTGAACCCCCCTCCCTCCCTCTCTCTCCTTCCTGTTTGAACCCCCCTCCCTCTCTCTCCTTCCTGTTTGAACCTCCCTCCCTCTCTCTCCTTCCTGTTTGAACCCCCCTCCCTCTCCCTCCTTCCTGTTTGAACCCCCCTCCCTCTCTCTCCTTCGTGTTTGAACCCCCCTCCCTCTCTCTCCTTCCTGTTTGAACCCCCCTCCCTCTCTCTCTCCTTCCTGTTTGAACCCCCCTCCCTCTCCCTCCTTCCTGTTTGAACCCCCCTCCCTCTCTCTCCTTCCTGTTTGAACCCCCTCCCTCTCTCTCCTTCCTGTTTGAACCCCCCTCCCTCTCCCTCCTTCCTGTTTGAACCCCCCTCCCTCTCTCTCCTTCCTGTTTGAACCCCCCTCCCTCTCTCTCCTTCCTGTTTGAACCCCCCTCCCTCTCTCTCCTTCCTGTTTGAACCCCCCTCCCTCTCTCTCCTTCCTGTTTGAACCCCCCTCCCTCTCCCTCCTTCCTGTTTGAACCCCCCTCCCTCTCTCTCCTTCCTGTTTGAACCCCCCTCCCTCTCTCTCTCCTTCCTGTTTGAACCCCCCTCCCTCTCCCTCCTTCCTGTTTGAACCCCCCTCCCTCTCTCTCTCCTTCCTGTTTGAACCCCCCTCCCTCTCTCTCCTTCCTGTTTGAACCCCCCTCCCTCTCTCTCTCCTTCCTGTTTGAACCCCCTCCCTCTCTCTCCTTCCTGTTTGAACCCCCCTCCCTCTCTCTCTCCTTCCTGTTTGAACCCCCTCCCTCTCTCTCCTTCCTGTTTGAACCCCCCTCCCTCTCTCTCCTTCCTGTTTGAACCCCCCTCCCTCTCTCTCCTTCCTGTTTGAACCCCCTCCCTCTCTCTCCTTCCTGTTTGAACCCCCCTCCCTCTCCCTCCTTCCTGTTTGAACCCCCCTCCCTCTCTCTCCTTCCTGTTTGAACCCCCCTCCCTCTCTCTCTCCTTCCTGTTTGAACCCCCCTCCCTCTCCCTCCTTCCTGTTTGAACCCCCTCCCTCTCTCTCCTTCCTGTTTGAACCCCCCTCCCTCTCTCTCTCCTTCCTGTTTGAACCCCCCTCCCTCTCTCTCCTTCCTGTTTGAACCCCCCTCCCTCTCCCTCCTTCCTGTTTGAACCCCCCTCCCTCTCTCTCCTTCCTGTTTGAACCCCCCTCCCTCTCCCTCCTTCCTGTTTGAACCCCCCTCCCTCTCCCTCCTTCCTGTTTGAACCCCCCTCCCTCTCCCTCCTTCCTGTTTGAACCCCCCTCCCTCTCTCTCCTTCCTGTTTTTCTGCCGCCTCGGTCGCCCTCTCTTCCATGGCGGCAGCTCAGCAGGACACTGATGTGTGATGAGCTTTTTCTAAAAGGTCCCAGGAGTTCAACTGGAGAATCCTCTCCTCTCCTCACCTCTCCTCTCCTCTCCTCTCCTCTCCTCTCCTCTCCTCTCCTCTCCTCTCCTCTCCTCTCCTCTCTCTTCTCTCCTCTCCTCTCCTCTCCTCTCTCTCCTCTCCTCTCTCTCCTCTCCTCTCCTCTCTCCTCTCCTCTCTCTCCTCTCTCCTCTCCTCTCTCTCCTCTCCTCTCCTCTCCTCTCCTCTCCTCTCTCTCCTTTCCTCTCCTCTCTCCCCTCTCCTCCTCTCTCCTCCCCTCCTCTCCTCTCTTCTCCTCTCCTCTCTTCTCCTCCCCTCTCCTCCTTTCTCCTCCCCTCCTCTCCTCTCTCCTCCCCTCCTCTCTTCTCTCCTCCTCTCCTCTCCTCTCTCCTCTCCTCTCCTCTCCTCTCTCCTCATCTCCTCTCCTCTCTTCTCCTCTCCTTTCCTCTCCTCTCTCCCCTCTCCTCCCCTCCTCTCCTCTCTCCTCCCCTCCTCTCCTCTCTTCTCCTCTCCTCTCCTCTCATCTCTCCCCTCTCCTCCTCTCCCCTCATCCGTTTCCACTTCCACACACTCTCTCTCTTTGTCTCATCCACATCACATGAGTGTGGGAGATTGACAGCGTCCCCAAAGAGTGAGAGCTGGAACAGATGGAATATGAATGGTTCACTCGTGTATGAAAAAGGTGTCTGGGTGAAGGAAGTGGTGTAGGGGGACCCTCAATTGCGAGTTAAGTATGACTGAATCCCTTTGTAACCCCCCCTCCACAAGACAGACGCACGCAAGCACGCACACACACACACACACACGCGCACACACACACGCACGCACACACACACGCACACGCACGCACACACACACACACACGTGCACGCACGCACACGCACACACACGCACACACACGCGCACGCACGCGCACACACACACACACACACACACACACACACACACACACACACTTTCATTATGGCACACACATGCACACAAAAACTAATGGGAAATGAGGATTTAAAGAGACTATGACAAACGATGCCCTTGCTTCTTTTGTGTGTCAAACTGAATATTTCCTGATTTCTATTGATACACAGTTTATTGATACACAGTTTATTGATACACATCAGTTTATTGATACACATCAGTTTATTGATACACAGTTTATTGATACACATGAATTTATTGATATAACTACATTATTTGTACTTTTGTAGTCAAATAATATCATTATTTGATATGGACATCACAGATCATTGGAGATGTAACATACATGTATGCACAACACAGTTGATTCTCTTTTAACCATCAGAATCAGAATCAGAATCACTTTTATTGCCGCAGTATGCAAGTTACATACGAGGAATTTGTCTTAGTGTCTGTATGCAGCGTAGCAGTCAGATCAATATACAGAGATAAGAAGTAGGAAAGCTAGATAAAGACAATCACAACGTTGCAAGTGCAATCAAATCAAGTAATACAATATTTACATGAGTGGAGGAGTGTTCCATGGATATTAAATATGAATTTACGTATTTACATGAGATTTACAGACTGAGTTAAATAGGCGTTAAATAGTAGGGCTGTGGCGATTCACTTATCTCCCGATTCGATACTATCACGATTCTTGGGTGCCGATTCAATTTATATTGCGATTCTTAAGTATTGCGATTCTACGATTATTGCGATTCGATATTACGATTTATTGCGATTTTTGTTTATTTTTTTCTTCTTTTTTTTCAGTTTGTTTGCTTTTTTACACTAGATTAGAACATGGGAAAAGTTGAATCATACACTAGAGACTGTATATTATATCATGAGTAGGGCTGGGCGATATAGTTAAAAACAGGGGCGGACTGGGATCATAATTCAGGCCGGGCATTAGATACCAAGCAGGCCAGGCCGATATGGGCCGACGCGTGTGAAATTTGGGCCATTTGAAGCCGTTTGAAGCCAGATTTGGGCCGTTTGAAGTCCAATTTTACAATGAGATGCACCCACTTTAACCCTGAAGTGTAATTATTACTTCAGACTAACTAATAAAGTAATAAAACCACTAGTAAACCAGTAGGCGGCGCCTGGCCTGCTGTTCAGTGAGTGGCCTGACTGCAAGCACCCAATTTTTTTTTTTTTTTTTTTTTTTTGCCATTATCGATTCTGGAATAAAAGATCGATTAAAAAAATCTTGACATTAAAAATCGCGATACTTAGGTGAATCGATTTTTTCCCCCACCCCTATGGCAGTGAATTTACATGAATTTACAGTCCCAGTTAAACAGGCATTAAATTAGATATGAGTTACAGTTTTATGGTGGGGGGGGTTCAGCTGAGTTTAGGAGGAGGTTCGGGGGGGGTTGTTGTTGTTGGTGAGGCCCTTGGTGGAAGGGGTTTCCGGGCCTTGTTGGTGAGGCTGATGGCGGTTGGGAAGAAGCGGGTCTTGTGGCGGGTGGTTCTGGTCTTGGCAGACCTCAGTCTCTTGCCGTGGGGGAGTGTCTTAAAGAGTTTGTGGCCAGGGTGGGAGGGGTCGGCCATGATCTTGCGAGACCGCTTCAGTGTCCTGGCTGCATGCAGGTCCTGGAGGGATGGCAGGCCGCATCCGATTATCTTCTCAGCACAGCGGATGATGCGCTGAAGTCTGTTGATGTCTTTGAGAGTGGCAGCAGCATACCAGACGGTGATGGAGGAGGTGAGGATGGACTCAACGATGGAGGTGTAGAAGTGCACCATCATGGCCTTTGGCACTTTGAATTTCTTCAGCTGCTGCACGATGTACATCCTCTGCTGTGCCTTCTTGGTGAGAGCTCTGATGTTCAGCTCCCATTTTAGGTCCTGGCTAATGATGGTCCCCAGGAAGCGGAAGGACTCCACAGTGTTGACTGGGGAGTCACCCAGGCTGATGGGGGAAGGTGGGGCTTTGTGCCTCCTGTAATCCACTATCATCTCCATTGTTTTTTGAGCATTTAACACCAGGTTGTTTTGACTGCACCAAGTCACCAGATGGACCATGACTTAATACCCCTGTTAAAAACATTAAAATCGTGTTGTGTTTTCAGCTCAGTAGGTAGACTGTTCCATAGTTGTGCTTCTTAAACAGAGAAAACTGATTGTCCAAACCAGGTTGTACACATCAGGACACGACAGTCTCGGTTTGTAGAAGCCCGTGATGCTCATGTTATTATGATGCATATCATATGATGTTCACGTTATTATGATGCATATGATGTTCATGTCGATGCTTTCATTAGCCAAGTCCCAGATCCCCCGGACACAGCTCCTCTCGCCTCCATTATTTATGTGTGTTTTAACGCTCTCTACACCACATAGACTTTGGACACAATCTGATGTTGAATCACTTAGAAACATCTGAATGTAACATGTCACCTCTCCCTCCCTGAGTGCTGTTTAGAAGTACAGGGATGGACGGTAGGCTTATCACACGATTCGATACATTGCCATGCAATAAATAAAAGTTAAATGACGACAAAGTCAGAATTATGTTTATTTCTTCTTTCAAGCGATGGCACTAAACAAAAACTGTCATTACAAAGTGACAATAATGTCATTTGGATGGATAGCTTGTGAAACTGTTATGGTCAAGCCATCTTATTGTGATTACTACAGCAGATTAAAATATTCATATCAGAATCATTTTTTGATGCCCCACGATATGTAATTTTATCGCAATATATTGAATTGCCATACATCGTCCCATCCCTATTAATACGACAGTGTCAGTTTGGCTTCATAAGCCAATGACAGATATGATGGATACTAATGTATTTTTGCTCTACTTAGTCTCCCCTTGGCTCCTCTGAGCAAAGGCCATTGACGAATGTCCTCCACCTCACTCAGTTGTTGGTGGTTATTTTTTTCCACTTTTTGCTTTTTCTCTGAACGCACCCTATCCTGATATAGCTCACATCAGTTTGATGCTACTCACTAAGGCTACGTTCACACAGCAAACCTTAGTGCTCGAATCAGATTTTTTTTATCAGATCAGATTTTGTGTGGCTGTTCACCCAGACTTTCTAAAAGTGGCCCATATCAGACTCCAGTGTGAACAGATTGTGGACCTGAAGTGACCCGCATGTGCAGAAGCACAACAATAACATCACATGCAGCACACTGCTGTTCTACGTAAACCCGGAAGAAGACAGCAGTAAACATGGCGGTAGCTGAGGATGTTGTTTCATCTGTTGTTTACGGTTTAATTTACAAGTTATTGTGCAGTGGAAGCCAGCGAATACGGGAGCAGATGATAGCGAGCAGGAGGAGAAAGAGAGCCAACATTTTAATGATGTGGAGCAATAGGTGCTACTTTTGTACAGAGGAGTTTGTGGATGCGGCGTTGAAGGCAGGAGTGGTGGACCGTGACGTGCACTACACTGAAACAGAGTTGATCAAAAATATTAGGATGTCAAGGGCTACTTTCAACTACATGTCTGTTCACACCAAAGTCACATTCCAAAAAATCTGATTTGAATCTGTTTTTCCACATTTGAAAGTAGCCCAGGTCATCTTTAAAAAAGTCACTTTCAATGTGACTTGTACTGTTCACACACTCATGAAAAAGACTGACCTGAGTCACTTTGGGGGAAAAAGATCAGATTTGAGCACTAAGGTTTGCTGTGTGAATGTAGCTTATGTATTCTATAAGGATTCAGCTCAACCTAAAAAGGTGGTAGAATATTCCTGCATATACAAAAGGGGCAAACCCTCCCCCCAGGTCGAAAATGCAGTACTTTGTCCACCGGCCAAATAGCTAGTGAATGTTCACATTTTACCTGCCACTTAATAGATTACCATTGTTTGTTTGTTTGTGGCTGGTGAGTGAAGCCACTTGCTTATTTTACCAGCATTTGGCTGCTGTTTGGTGCAGCGATTTTGCATCGTTATATTTCAACCCATTCTCACTCCGAGCGCGTAGCATATTGACGCTTTGTCCTGTCCCTTGTGCGTCGCTTGTTACTAACATGGTACCCTTGAGCGACCCATGAAACGACTTGGGCTTTCCGACTAAACTCAATGTAAACCCATGGAAGTCATCTTTGACGCTTATGGCAACTGCTCCCCATTAGCCTAACTGCTCCCCCATTAGTCAACTGCTCCCCCATTAGGGTCTGGGGGGAGGAGCTAACCTCTCCCAGACCCTAACCCTAAACCTAACCTCTCCCACCCCCCACGCCTAAACCTAACCTCCCCCAGACCCTAACCCTAAACCTAACCTCTCCCACCCCCCATGCCTAAACCTAACCTCCCCCAGACCCTAACCCTAAACCTAACCTCTCCCACCCCCCATGCCTAAACCTAACCTCCCCCCAGACCCTAACCCTAAATCTAACCTCTCCCACCCCCCACGCCTAAACCTAACCTCCCCCCAGACCCTAATGGGGGAGCAGTTGACTAATGTCGAAAGGCATCTTGTCGAAATATTATTCCAGCCAATAAGTTAGGAAGTTCCTTTTTGATTTAATTTTACTTTTGTTTTGCCTACAAAGCAAAATGTTACTTTACTTGAAACTCCCCTGAAGTGATTTTGGTATTATTTATGCAAGCATAATTCTACCATATAGTAACCTGTATGCAGAATATATATAGTATATATAGGGAAACAATTATTTTTTCATCGCTGTAAAACCACAGAACGGTAAAGAAGATATTGATGTGTGTAGTTCTTCATAGATCTAGTCTCTTCATTTTGATCTCAAAGTCGCCAGTTTGATCCATTTTTACTTGAAACTGTACACATTTTTCTTCTGGGGGGGGCATGCCCCCGGACCCCCCTAGGGGTTCAGTGGTCCATGACCTTTGGGTGGGCTGAGCCCACCCAAAGCTCTGATGCTAAAACCGCCCCTGGCTGTCTGTATGACTGTCTGTGTCTGTCTGTCTGTCAGTATGCTGTCTGTATGTCTATATGGCTGTCAGTATGCTGTCTGTATGACTGTCTGTGTCTGTCTGTCTGTCAGTATGCTGTCTGTATGACTGTCTGTGTCTGTCTGTCAGTATGCTGTCTGTACTGTATGTCTATATGGCTGTCAGTATGCTGTCTGTATGACTGTCTGTGTCTGTCTGTCTGTCTGTCTGTCTGTCAGTATGCTGTCTGTATGACTGTCTGTGTCTGTCTGTCAGTATGCTGTCTGTACTGTATGTCTATATGGCTGTCAGTATGCTGTCTGTATGACTGTCTGTGTCTGTCTGTCTGTCTGTCTGTCTGTCTGTCTGTCTGTCAGTATGCTGTCTGTATGACTGTCTGTGTCTGTCTGTCTGTCTGTCTGTCTGTCAGTATGCTGTCTGTATGTCTATATGGCTGTCAGTATGCTGTCTGTATGTCTATATGGCTGTCAGTATGCTGTCTGTATATATATATGGCTGTCAGTATGCTGTCTGTATGTCTGTCTGTATGTATGACTGTCTGTGTCTGTCTGTCTGTCTGTCTGTCAGTATGCTGTCTGTATGACTGTCTGTGTCTGTCTGTCAGTATGCTGTCTGTATATCTATATGGCTGTCAGTATGCTGTCTGTATGTCTGTCTGTATGTATGACTGTCTGTGTCTGTCTGTCTGTCTGTCTGTCAGTATGCTGTCTGTATGACTGTCTGTGTCTGTCTGTCAGTATGCTGTCTGTATGTCTATATGGCTGTCAGTATGCTGTCTGTATGTCTGTCTGTATGTATGACTGTCTGTGTCTGTCTGTCTGTCTGTCTGTCAGTATGCTGTCTGTATGACTGTCTGTGTCTGTCTGTCAGTATGCTGTCTGTATATCTATATGGCTGTCAGTATGCTGTCTGTATGTCTGTCTGTATGTATGACTGTCTGTGTCTGTCTGTCTGTCTGTCTGTCTGTCAGTATGCTGTCTGTATGACTGTCTGTGTCTGTCTGTCAGTATGCTGTCTGTATGTCTATATGGCTGTCAGTATGCTGTCTGTATGTCTGTCTGTATGTATGACTGTCTGTGTCTGTCTGTCTGTCTGTCTGTCAGTATGCTGTCTGTATGACTGTCTGTGTCTGTCTGTCAGTATGCTGTCTGTATATCTATATGGCTGTCAGTATGCTGTCTGTATGTCTGTCTGTATGTATGACTGTCTGTGTCTGTCTGTCTGTCTGTCTGTCTGTCAGTATGCTGTCTGTATGACTGTCTGTGTCTGTCTGTCAGTATGCTGTCTGTATGTCTATATGGCTGTCAGTATGCTGTCTGTATGTCTGTCTGTATGTATGACTGTCTGTGTCTGTCTGTCTGTCTGTCTGTCTGTCAGTATGCTGTCTGTATGACTGTCTGTGTCTGTCTGTCAGTATGCTGTCTGTATATCTATATGGCTGTCAGTATGCTGTCTGTATGTCTATATGGCTGTCAGTATGCTGTCTGTATGTCTATATGGCTGTCAGTATGCTGTCTGTATGTCTATATGGCTGTCAGTATGCTGTCTGTATGTCTATATGGCTGTCAGTATGCTGTCTGTATATCTATATGGCTGTCAGTATGCTGTCTGTATGTCTATATGGCTGTCAGTATGCTGTCTGTATATCTATATGGCTGTCAGTATGCTGTCTGTATATCTATATGGCTGTCAGTATGCTGTCTGTATGTCTATATGGCTGTCAGTATGCTGTCTGTATATCTATATGGCTGTCAGTATGCTGTCTGTATGTCTATATGGCTGTCAGTATGCTGTCTGTATGTCTATATGGCTGTCAGTATGCTGTCTGTATGTCTATATGGCTGTCAGTATGCTGTCTGTATGTCTATATGGCTGTCAGTATGCTGTCTGTATATCTATATGGCTGTCAGTATGCTGTCTGTATGTCTATATGGCTGTCAGTATGCTGTCTGTATATCTATATGGCTGTCAGTATGCTGTCTGTATATCTATATGGCTGTCAGTATGCTGTCTGTATGTCTATATGGCTGTCAGTATGCTGTCTGTATATCTATATGGCTGTCAGTATGCTGTCTGTATGTCTATATGGCTGTCAGTATGCTGTCTGTATATCTATATGGCTGTCAGTATGCTGTCTGTATATCTATATGGCTGTCAGTATGCTGTCTGTATGTCTATATGGCTGTCAGTATGCTGTCTGTATATCTATATGGCTGTCAGTATGCTGTCTCTATGTCTATATGGCTGTCAGTATGCTGTCTGTATATCTATATGGCTGTCAGTATGCTGTCTGTATGTCTATATGGCTGTCAGTATGCTGTCTGTATATCTATATGGCTGTCAGTATGCTGTCTGTATGTCTATATGGCTGTCAGTATGCTGTCTGTATGTCTATATGGCTGTCAGTATGCTGTCTGTATGTCTATATGGCTGTCAGTATGCTGTCTGTATGTCTATATGGCTGTCAGTATGCTGTCTGTATGTCTATATGGCTGTCAGTATGCTGTCTGTATGTCTATATGGCTGTCAGTATGCTGTCTGTATGTCTATATGGCTGTCAGTATGCTGTCTGTATGTCTATATGGCTGTCAGTATGCTGTCTGTATGTCTATATGGCTGTCAGTATGCTGTCTGTATATCTATATGGCTGTCAGTATGCTGTCTGTATGTCTATATGGCTGTCAGTATGCTGTCTGTATATCTATATGGCTGTCAGTATGCTGTCTGTATATCTATATGGCTGTCAGTA
This sequence comes from Poromitra crassiceps, assembly GCF_964638095.1. Classification (NCBI taxonomy): domain Eukaryota; kingdom Metazoa; phylum Chordata; class Actinopteri; order Beryciformes; family Melamphaidae; genus Poromitra; species Poromitra crassiceps. The sequence continues at coordinate 85,780,387 of NC_139625.1, read as the reverse complement.
TGCTGTCTGTATGTCTATATGGCTGTCAGTATGCTGTCTGTATGTCTATATGGCTGTCAGTATGCTGTCTGTATGTCTATATGGCTGTCAGTATGCTGTCTGTATGTCTATATGGCTGTCAGTATGCTGTCTGTATGTCTATATGGCTGTCAGTATGCTGTCTGTATGTCTATATGGCTGTCAGTATGCTGTCTGTATATCTATATGGCTGTCAGTATGCTGTCTGTATATCTATATGGCTGTCAGTATGCTGTCTGTATGTCTATATGGCTGTCAGTATGCTGTCTGTATATCTATATGGCTGTCAGTATGCTGTCTGTATGTCTATATGGCTGTCAGTATGCTGTCTGTATGTCTATATGGCTGTCAGTATGCTGTCTGTATATCTATATGGCTGTCAGTATGCTGTCTGTATATCTATATGGCTGTCAGTATGCTGTCTGTATGTCTATATGGCTGTCAGTATGCTGTCTGTATATCTATATGGCTGTCAGTATGCTGTCTGTATATCTATATGGCTGTCAGTATGCTGTCTGTATGTCTATATGGCTGTCAGTATGCTGTCTGTATATCTATATGGCTGTCAGTATGCTGTCTGTATGTCTATATGGCTGTCAGTATGCTGTCTGTATGTCTATATGGCTGTCAGTATGCTGTCTGTATATCTATATGGCTGTCAGTATGCTGTCTGTATATCTATATGGCTGTCAGTATGCTGTCTGTATGTCTATATGGCTGTCAGTATGCTGTCTGTATATCTATATGGCTGTCAGTATGCTGTCTGTATGTCTATATGGCTGTCAGTATGCTGTCTGTATGTCTATATGGCTGTCAGTATGCTGTCTGTATATCTATATGGCTGTCAGTATGCTGTCTGTATATCTATATGGCTGTCAGTATGCTGTCTGTATATCTATATGGCTGTCAGTATGCTGTCTGTATATCTATATGGCTGTCAGTATGCTGTCAGTATGCTGTCTGTATATCTATATGGCTGTCAGTATGCTGTCTGTATGTCTATATGGCTGTCAGTATGCTGTCTGTATATCTATATGGCTGTCAGTATGCTGTCAGTATGCTGTCTGTATATCTATATGGCTGTCAGTATGCTGTCAGTATGCTGTCTGTATATCTATATGGCTGTCAGTATGCTGTCAGTATGCTGTCTGTATATCTATATGGCTGTCAGTATGCTGTCTGTATGTCTATATGGCTGTCTGTCTGTCAGTATGCTGTCTGTATGTCTATATGGCTGTCAGTATGCTGTCAGTATGCTGTCTGTATATCTATATGGCTGTCAGTATGCTGTCTGTATATCTATATGGCTGTCAGTATGCTGTCTGTATATCTATATGGCTGTCAGTATGCTGTCTGTATGTCTATATGGCTGTCAGTATGCTGTCAGTATGTCTATATGGCTGTCAGTATGCTGTCTGTATGTCTATATGGCTGTCAGTATGCTGTCTGTATGTCTATATGGCTGTCAGTATGCTGTCAGTATGCTGTCTGTATGTCTGTCTGTATGTATGACTGCATCTCCCTGCATCTCCTGAGCCCATTTGCGTGCGTGTAGCCTCAGAAAATTAAATGCTACAATCAAAAACAACAACATGATCTGCTGGTTTGAGGAATCGCTATGTGGTGCAAATAGAGCTGAATGGAATTTTTTCAAGCGCACACACGCACACGCGTACACACACACACACACGCACACACGTACACACACACACACACACACACACACACACACACACGCTGAGCTCCCGTTCTGCTCACACTGACTCTAGCAGTTTCATCTTTGCGTATGCGTTTACATCAAGGCTATTTGATGCAGCCTTATTTCAGCTCCAACATGGAGCTAATTGGCACAATCTCATTAGGATGATTTAGGCAAATGCAAAACCATATTAGGATCATTTCCCAAAACGCTATCAGTGCCTTCCATCCCTCCAATGATCATTTAAGGCCTACTTGTAATGGCGATGAGACTGTTGGAGGTGTTGCTCATTTCAAACTGTGTTAAGCACAGCACGCGCAGCACAGCACGCGCAGCACAGCACAGCACAGCACAGCACAGCACGCGCAGCACAGCACAGCACAGCACGCGCAGCACAGCACAGCACAGCACGCGCAGCACAGCACGCGCAGCACAGCACGCGCAGCACAGCACAGCACAGCACGCGCAGCACAGCACAGCACAGCACGCGCAGCACAGCACAGCACAGCACGCGCAGCACAGCACAGCACGCGCAGCCATTAAGGCGCCCAGTATCGGCAAAGAACTTTTATGGAAAGAAATGACAGCTCCATATTGCCCCATTGCAACATCACCGCCCAGCAGCCTCCGCCATTTTTTATTTTTGGAAGCGTGACGGCGCCAAAAGAACCTCGCACAGGCTCGCAGTGGTCAGCTGCGGTAGCGCTGGCCCCTATAATCAGCCTCTCTAAACAGTAACTCAACGGGAGAACACTCTAAACTTTGGGGATTCACATCTTTTCCGGGCGTACTGCAAATCTTGATTGAAGTGGTGTAGTGCAGGGATGTAAAACAACAACCATATTGTGGAAACTAAGCAAAATTTTTCGTTTTCTTTGTTTAGTTTTTTCAAGACAAATACCTAATGAAAAGGACCCGAGGTTCAACTCCCGTTGAGTTGCTGTTTAGAGAGGCTGATTATAGGGGCCAGCGCTACCGCAGCTGACCACTGCGAGGCGCATTCTGTTTCCAAAAATGGCCGGAGTGTCGTCTCTTTCCTTCCACGCTCTTTGGTATCGGTATGCTCGCCCCGTCCCAAATGAGATTGTGCGCGGGGGGAAATGGAGTTATCAAGCGCAAATAAGTCATAGATCAGCCTCCTCTGCTGCCGCTGCACTGCAACAGCATCATGTGTGGAAGATATGGCTGGGTATGGCTATACCAGTACTAGGGATGGGCATTTCTAGCAAAAACACTATTCGAAATTCGCTGGCCAAAGTCGACTTTTAATCGAAATTCGAAAATAAAATTAAAAATGTAAAAAAAAAAAAAAATGTAACAAAAAAAAAATATATATATATATATATATTTTTTTTTGGTGAGTGAAATGTTGCATTGTCTCCCCTGATTCTAAGTATAGTCGAATCGCTTGGTTTGAGTAAGTAAAACACTTTTTATAAGCATTTTAAGCAAGGTTTATGGAAAAATGAATGATGGATGAAATCCCATGAAGAGGGAGAGGTTGCTTATTAAAAAAAAATTACTTGCTCAAACCAAGCGATTCGACTATACTTAGAATCAGAGGAGACAATGTAACATTTCACTCACATTTTTTTTTTTTTTTTTCAATAAACGAATTTCGACTTTCAATAATTAAAGTCGACCTTGATAATAACAACGATTATTCGAAAATTCGAAATTCGATGCCCATCCCTAACCAGTACCAATACCAGTATCCTGAAAGTGATACAGTACCAATACCTAGGGTTGCTCCGATCCGGCTAAGCCACGATCCGATCCGATTCCGATTCCTGGGGTCATGATCCGATTCCAAAATCGATTCTCGATTCCAACGATTCTCGATTCCAACGATTCTCGATTCCAGAATCTAGAATCAATTCTCAATTATGTAGTTTTATATTGCAATAACACACAAAGGTAAATATAACACAAAAAATGACAAATGTATTAATGCTGAACTTCAAATTCAACTTCTGTATTACAGTCAGGGCCTAAATTCATTTTGCAAACTAGGGGGGAATTCCCCCCCTTATGTTCTTCAGATAAGATGGATTTATAGACTGGGGGGATCTGTAGACTTTGAGAAGGATTTATAGATTTTGGGGGGAATACATTAACCAGAGTTCTTAAGTGCAAGAGGTGGTGGCACCGTGGCAGTACAGTACACAAATGACATGAACATTTGGACACTTATTCAGCCGGTATCTTGCATGTTGCGTTCAGGTGCACTGTAAAAAAAAATGTTTTTTTTTTTTTTTTACGATTTTAACACGTTCACTGCCGTGGACGAGTTAACTCGTCAAAAAAAAACAACGGTTGACTGCCGTGGACGAGTTAACTCGTCAAAAAAAAAAATTTTTTTTTTTGACGGTGGGACGTTGATCTAACCCTTTTACATCTCCTATAAAAATATGGGAGCCACCGAACGTGTACAACCCATTCCACCGACCCACTAAGTGGCGACAGTGCTCTCCAGACTATTGAAAGCCAGCCAAAACTGCAGGGAAAAGCGTGAG
>NC_139625.1:85741154-85771154 GCF_964638095.1 Poromitra crassiceps | reverse complement strand
GAAGAATTCAAAAGACACTCCGTCTAAAGACCAGCTGGCAGAAAATCACAATTCTTAATGAGCAGTGTGCCGGAGCCCAGGAGAGTTTGACTCAGTGTACACACACACACACACACACACACACACACACACACACACACACACACACACACACACACACACACACACACACACCAAGCTCTATCACTTTACAGCTCTGCTGCTGTCTGTCGCTCTGTCAATCGGGGGAGAAAGTCAAGGAAAATGAGAGAGACAGTGGGGGGGGGGTGGGTGGGGGGAGGGGCAGGCATCTCTAACAACTTCCTGTAATTGCGATTTATTGAGAAGGAAGTGGAGGGTAAAGATTTTGAAATTATAAGCTATTATGTGCCAGAGAGAGGAGGCGAGGTGGGGGGTTCAGCCACATAAAATACAGCTGACAAGCCAAGGCAAATTAGCCCAGGCCCATTACAAAAATCACTTCATCGCCGGCAATTCTGTCAGGTCAATTGACTCTAATTGAAAAAAAGAAAGAAAAGAAAAATAAGTAGAATAACACAAAAAAAGAATATTATGGTAGAGAGAGAGAGAGAGAGAGAGAGAGAGAGAGAGAGAGAGAGAGAGAGAGAGAGAGAGAGAGAGAGAGAGATATCTTGATAAACACAAAGAGGAAAAAGGGAGCCGGGTGACATAACGCACAGTCATTTTGCGGAATAATCATTTTGCGTCAATGTAGTTGATAGACGCTCTCGTTAAGGCCGCTGCCTGATTGGACGACAGCATGTGTTAATGCCGCCGCCTGATTGGACAACTCTATGTCACTGCAGCTGCGGCACTCGGAGCCAGGCCCACCATGGATTTGACACACACACACACACACACACACACACACACACACACACACACACACACACACACACACACACACCTACACACACACACACACACACACACACACACACACACACACACACACACACACACACAAAATCCACAACTGATATGAATGTGTTTCAGAGGCTGTTTAGTTTAGTTTAGTTTAGTTTAGTTTAGTTTAGTTTATTAGGATCCTTATTAGGCATTACATGAAGGCAGCAGCTACTCTTCCTGGGGTCCACATCAGAGACAGGCTGTGCCGGGCTCATTTTGAAAGCTAGCGTGATGCTTCTTATAACATATGAAACTAGATATCAACCCTGTCAACCTAACCTGTCAGGAAGGGGGCTAAATCAAAGTTCCAAAAAAAATACTTTGAGAATTTATTTTAGATTTAGAAAGTAAATGGTCTATAAATTATAATGTATTTTAATCTAATGTAATTTCAGGTAACATCATTTATTTTTGGCTCACTGCCCTCCATCAAGATTCATTTTTGGCTCTTTAGGAAAGAATTTGGACATCTCTGATTTAGCAGCTGTGCCGGACTGTTACACTGTTCTGCTGTTGGGATAGGCGCATGTGTGTTCTGATATTCTGATATATAAGCTACAGTGCAGTATAAATAAGGTTGTACATTGATTTCCCTGCTGTGCTGCTGTGTTTGGTCATTAAATAAATGGAGAGAGAGAGTCCTCCAAAGATATATGTCAGTTCAGTCTTTGTGTTTGGATACGTGAATGTTGTTAATTAAGAGTGAGAGAGAATTGACTGAATTCTGCATGCAAAATATACGAGGAGACAATAATTGTTTTGATCATTGTAAGCATAGTAAAGAGGATACTAATGTGATGTGTGTAGTTCTGCATAGATCAAGCCTCTTCATTTTGCTCTCAAAGTGCACCAGAGTGATGCATTTGACTTGACTTGCATTTTAAATGTTACCCCGTTGTGGGTTATGCATTGCTGTCTCATCGTGCGCCCCCTGGTTGCAAAGCCTAGAATGGCCCATGGGCACGGAGCCCCACACACACACACACAGCGCTGTCCAGAGTGCTGAACTGGACAATGGTCCCTGCAGAGCAAGCCTTATTAGCAACAGTCTTTCATGATCATCTTTCTTTGGCCCACCTGCTCATCTGTAGGCCTGCGTCTGTAAGTCTGTAAAACTCCTGACAATCAATCCGGGGGAGGTAAAGAGCTCATTGACCCCCGGTCAATGATGTCACAGCAGGCGGCAAACACACTCACAATTTATGTCATTCATTTAGGATTTTGCACCATCGGTAAGCTGGTGATTCTTTAAACAGTTTTCATATCAAGGAGGACCCCTAGTTTAGACAAAACTTTAAAACAAAATGTTTTATTTTTTATTTATTTTTATTTTTGTGGTGCAAGTGAAATGTCATGGTCTCTCCTGATTAATATGAACCCGGAAGAAAGGGTGACTTTGACACTCTATTGTGATGTGCTGAAATGATGAAATATTGGCTGAAATATTCTTCCATTCATACCAAGAAAGCTTACTTGACCTGAATTGAATTGAATATGTATATGGTGTGGCTTTGATGTGTGTGTTTGTGTGTGTGTGTGTGTGTGTGTGTGTGTGTGTGTGTGTGTGTGTGTGTGTGTGTGTGTGTGTGTGAGAGAGAGAGAGACCGTTATCGCGCCTGCCTAAGCCACACCTGTTTTAGGGTGTGTGATGTATGAGGACCTGATTGAGAGCATGCGATAGGCATCTCCTGATCAGTGAGAATAGAAAGTGATTAATAGCCTGACTGATTAGCCAATCAACAGGCAGAGCAAGCTATAATCAGTTAATTGATCACGCTCAAGACTTGTCTGAGATCGTGTGTGTTAGAGTAGCCCGTGCAAGTGTGTGTGTGTGTGTGTGTGTGTGTGTGTGTGTGTGTGTGTGTGTATATTTTGGGAAGCTTCCATTTGTTTAGCTAGATTAGGGAAACAACAGATTGCTCTGTAGTGTGTGTGTGTGTGTGTGTGTGTGTGTGTGTGTGTGTGTGTGTGTGTGTGTGTGTGTGTGTGTGTGTGTGTGTGTGGGGGTGTGTGTGTGTGTGTGTGCGCGTGCGTGCGTGCGTGCGTGTGCGCATGCGCCGGTGTTCTAGCATGTTGCTGAGCATGCTGCACACGCAGGATTCTCACCCATGGTAACTGCCTTCATAAATGCAGAAAGAGTCAATGACAATGTTAAGATTATTGATCACAATGTGCCTGATCATCATGCTAAAGTCTGCCCCTAACGCAGCTTCATAAAGACTGGCAAGATCTATAAACAGAGATAGCGCATACATGATCCGACTCACCTGGTGCCAGGTACACGGGTGCGTACCATGATCTGACTCACCTGGTGCCAGGTACACGGGTGCGTACCATGATCTGACTCACCTGGTGCCAGGTACACGGGTGCGTACCATGATCTGACTCACCTGGTGCCAGGTACACGGGTGCGTACCATGATCTGACTCACCTGGTGCCAGGTACACAGGTGCGTACCATGATCTGACTCACCTGGTGCCAGGTACACGGGTGCGTACCATGGGCCACTTTGGAGAGTACGTCCGACCTCTTTCCCACCAAGATGGGGCCCGGTTCCAAGTGGATGAAACATAGAGAGTTTAGAAAGATTCTTTTTTTTTTACCTTTATTTATACAGGGGGAGTCTCACTGAGAGCAATGGTCTCTTTTTCAGGAGTGCCCTGTTCACATTCACACACACATTCATACCTGGAAGCTGAGCAGTACAACCACAGTCTGATCTGCTGGCCACTGATCAGCTCCACTGGAGCGGTTGGGGTTAAGGGCCTTGCTCAAGGGCACCTCAGTGGTGGTAATGAGGGAGGGGCAAGCGCTGCCTTTTCACGTTCCCCACCCAGATTTATCCTGCCGGTCCTGGGGATTGAACCGACGACCTTTCGGGCACAAGCTCGCTTATCTAACCATTGGGCCACCACTGCCCCACATTCTGCACACCAAGGTGCTGGATGACCAACAAAGCATTGCGTTTACCGGAAAAGATCCAAACTGCTGGATTCAACTGATTTCCATTTTAAACTGACTATATTTCAAACATGGAACTTTTGCAGCTTTTCATCGAGACGGCAGACCTTTTGGGACACACCTACTCAAGTACACGGCTCGTATTCTCAGATAATGACCCGTGTGCACTGCCCTCCATCACTCTGCAGCACTGAAACAGCCTCATGGCTTCACCTCTTCCCCGTCACTCTGCAGCACTGAAACAGCCTCATGGCTTCACCTCTTCCCCGTCACTCTGCAGCAATGAAACAGCCTCATGGCTTCACCTCTTCCCCGTCACTCTGCAGCAATGAAACAGCCTCGTGGCTTCACCTCTTCCCCGTCACTCTGTAGCAATGAAACAGCCTCATGGCTTCACCTCTTCCCCGTCACTCTGCAGCACTGAAACAGCCTCATGGCTTCACCTCTTCCCCGTCACTCTGGAGCACTGAAACGGCCTCTTGGCTTCACCTCTTCCCCGTCACTCTGCAGCAATGAAACAGCCTCATGGCTTCACCTCTTCCCCGTCACTCTGCAGCAATGAAACAGCCTCTTGGCTTCACCTCTTCCCCGTCACTCTGCAGCAATGAAACAGCCTCATGGCTTCACCTCTTCCCCGTCACTCTGCAGCAATGAAACAGCCTCATGGCTTCACCTCTTCCCCGTCACTCTGCAGCAATGAAACAGCCTCATGGCTTCACCTCTTCCCCATCACTCTGCGGCAATGAAACAGCCTCATGGCTTCACCTCTTCCCCGTCACTCTGCAGCAATGAAACAGCCTCATGGCTTCACCTCTTCCCCGTCACTCTGCAGCACTGAAACAGCCTCATGGCTTCACCTCTTCCCCGTCACTCTACGGCACTGAAACGGCCTGGTGGCTTCACCTCTTCCCCGTCACTCTGCAGCAATGAAACAGCCTCATGGCTTCACCTCTTCCCCGTCACTCTGCAGCAATGAAACAGCCTCATGGCTTCACCTCTTCCCCGTCACTCTGCAGCACTGAAACAGCCTCATGGCTTCACCTCTTCCCCGTCACTCTGCAGCACTGAAACGGCCTCGTGGCTTCACCTCTTCCCCGTCACTCTGCAGCACTGAAACGGCCTCATGGCTTCACCTCTTCCCCGTCGCTCTGCGGCGCTGAAACGGCCTCATGGCTTCACCTCTTCCCCGTCACTCTGCAGCACTGAAACGGCCTCATGGCTTCACCTCTTCCCCGTCACTCTGCAGCACTGAAACGGCCTCATGGCTTCACCTCTTCCCCGTCGCTCTGCGGCGCTGAAACGGCCTCATGGCTTCACCTCTTCCCCGTCACTCTGCAGCACTGAAACGGCCTCATGGCTTCACCTCTTCCCCGTCGCTCTGCGGCGCTGAAACGGCCTCCATTAACATTTGAAGTGGGAGCAGAAAAAAGATGGGTAATTGGTGCTACAGCGATACTGTGGGCCTGCTATTCTGCAGAAAGCTGGGGCTTGGGAGAGTCATTAATTAACCTTAGTGCTATTATGATACTTACATGAGAGCTTCTCCCTCCATGCCCCTGCACTTCACAGTGCCCCGGTGGAGCGCTCTGTACTGCCCCCGCGGGCCGCGATATGTTAACGCGGAAGCAACTAATTACACGTCAAAAATTCATAAGGCCCCTCTCTTTAATATTGCATATCTATCCCCGGCCTGTCACTTCAAAACAAGGGGGGCTGCATAAACAGGGGCGACCGCAACACAAACCCCCCCTCCCTCTCTCCCCTCACCGTCCCAGGGAGCTGGGGGGGGTGGGGGGGTGGGGGGGGGGGGTGGATGGGTGTGGTAAGGATGCTGATGAGGGACAAGAGGATCCCTCCCTCTCGCGTGGTTGAAGGTGAAGAAGACGAAGAAAGGAGAGACAATCAAAGAAAGTTCCCCGACAAATCCCAGAGAGAGCTCTGCATGATGTGGCACCTTCCTCTCTATAGATACGGTACAGTGCAGCGTACACCAGGTGAGACCACCTAAAGTCACTCTATAGCAGCTTTAGCATGTCAATTGACAGCGCTCGTCTTTAGCAGTCAGTAGTGTCAAACTGATGCTAAGTATATGAAGATCTTGGAAGGGAAAATGCTTTTCTGAAGGGGATTGTCTTTTGGTTGGTTGTTTCCCTCCTTTTGATTTCCCACTAGTAGGTGTGCCGAGTCTGCCGACGCTGGACTTTTGTGAAATATCTGATATCATCTGTGTCTTCTCTGATATGATGGGAGGTTTTGCATTTCATCCTTGTCAAATGCTGTAATCACAATCAGAAACCACTAGTAATAATAATAATAATAATAATAATAATAATAATAATAATAATAATAATAATAATAATAATAATAATAATAACAAAAAAAATCAATGGAGATGTAAAAGATGGACTGGTTGGGGTCAAAATGCAAAATCCTCTTCTGTAAGGCCTGCTGCCAGTTTTAGAAAACAAGTTGAAAGTGGTACAAATTGAGTTTTTATTTGTCAATATCCAATGCAAATGTATTTCATAGTTCAGTAGTTTCCCCCTGAAAAATACAAAAAATACATGTAAATTAAGTGGAGAAAAACAAGTTTATTTCTTCCTCTTCCCCCCCAGCCTTCTTTACAGTACGTACCAGCATTGCTCTCGGGAACATGCATCATTAAGACTTAATGGGTGCTGGTCTTGTCCATAAACACAGAAAAAAACGCTGATTTGCGTTTGCTACCGGCTAAGCCCGGCCCACAAGGAAAGGAAGGGAATTGTGTGTGAGTGTTTTTGAAGGTGATCCTTGCTGTCTGCGCTTCATTCACATTCCAACATCTAAAGCGCCAGCAATAACAATCACTTTCCCCCTGTCATCGTGGGCTGTTTGCATGCGGCAAAGACAATTCAGTCAGTCATGCGTGAAGTTTGATTGTTACATTTTGCCCAGCGGCGAAGCACCAGCGTGTTACTGTGAGGAAGCACCAGCGTGTTACTGTGAGGACACACATTTCAGGAAAAAATAATAATAATTCTGGAGTCATCTGTCTAAATACATTTCCCCGGGTTTCGGGTTGCTTTGGCTCAGGTGAAATATCGGTAGTAATGTTCTTTTGTAGCTTTACGGAGACAATAAGTCACGCTCAGTGCCATTGTTGTGGTGAAAATGAGGGACAGGGATATCCCTGTCCCTCATTTGACAGGTTTGAAGTGGCAGGTTTGAAGTGGACGACAGGCAGCAGAGACTATTCTAATGGGAAGGAGGCTTGTGAGCATATAGGATTGCCAGATTAAGAATATGGCAAAAACAGGCAATGAAGGCCTACACAACCTGCAGGTTATAAATCTTCTCCCTTATGAGTAAAGTGATGTTATCATGGCAATGCCTTTCAGACTATGTGTACACTCATGCTATGATTTTAGTGCTTTCTGCCCATCGCAATTTATGCTTCAAAAATAATAAAAGTGGTGTTCATTTGTGGAGATTTCATAAACGTATAAAGGTTTCATAAACTTTTGCTAACCACAGACATTATTTCAGGCATCTAATCTAAATCCCCATACAAAAATCCCATTGCGACTTCCAGGCCTATAAAAAGATGTCATCCCTGTGGTACTTGTAGGGACTTTCTGAGTGTGGATCTGATCACGATCAGATGACAAACCCATCTTGCCACGCTGTTTATCCCATTTTTGTCCGCCATTAGTGCTATTTTGTTTTTTTTATCGTGGTTGCTGCTCCACCCTCTGCCGATCTGGGGAGAGCCGAAACTGGCTCCATGCTTCCTCCGAGACATGGGCAGTTAGCCAGCCGCTTCTTTTCACCTGACAGGGGAAGCTTCACCGGTAGGACATGGCACGTGGGAGGATCACGCTATTCCAACGAGTTCCCCTCCCTCCGAACAAACTCCACACAGAAAGGCCCTTTTGATGACCCTACCCGGGCGGTGGGCACTCGAGGACATGCGGATGGGCACGCACTCCTTCAGCGCTCACAGCGTCCCAGGTGGGAATCGAACCCAGGACCTTCTAGCTGTGAGGCGACAGCTCTACCACTGATCCACCATGCCACCCTAGGAATAAGGTACTAATAAGGTTAAGTAAGATGGCTGTTCCGTAGCATAACATATCTGTGAGAGGTTGATTTTGCCCAAAACCAATGACTCAACAATTACTACATTATAGGTTTTCTGGCTTTCAAAACTCTGTCCAGCTCGTAAAGCTCCTTGGAAACAAAACTTAGCTGTGGGAGCTACACTACATTAGCTACAAAGGCTACAACACATGACAAAGCAGCATATAGTTCCATTATTTAGCATGGGTAGCTCTCCTGTTGTCTGCTCTACCTTACTCTTTCTGTTGCGTCTCTCTCATGTGACTTTGTTTCTGCCAGTGTTCTCTGCTCAGACACCTGTCAACGTTGTTGCATTCAATCCAAGCATCCAAGATGTAAATATATGAAGAGTTAATTTGCAAAAACAGGTAAACGCCATTCTTAAAATGAATAAACAACACCTGTTTGATACTCTCTGTACTGCACATACAAAATATTTTTGAGGTAATTTATGTGAAAATTACCAGATGAATATGTTTTAGTTGTGATTGATAGTAAAAATGTAAAAATATATATATATTACAATATAAATACATCAATATCTAATTTGAAACCATAAACAAACGGAGATACCTGTTTTTGCAAATGAACTCTTCATTACGTTAAGTCATGAATTGCATAATTCACTTAAATGTGCTGTAAGTTATTTTTTTTCACAATAATTGTTAAATAGCTCTAGGCCTACATTCTGACAGCCATGACTGATAGTAACGTGGGTCTCCCAGTCTCTCCACTCTGCAGTAAACAGAAAATGAATTTGTGGAATCCTCTCTCCTGATTGGTTCAAAGTGGGATAGAAAATATATGTTCTGTATTCTGCAGAGTGGAGGAGAGGACCCACGTTTCTGACCAAACACTCTTAACACGTTCACTGCCGTCGACGAGTTAGCTCGTCAAACAGAAACCAACCGTTGACTGCCGTCGACGAGTTAACTCGTCAAAAAAAAAAAAAAAAAAAAAATTGACGGTGGGACGTGGATCAAACCCTTTTACATCTCCTATAAAAATATGGGAGATATTGAATGTGTATAACCTATTTTACCGACCCATTAAGTGGCGACAGTGCTCTCCAGATTAGAGAAAGTCGAGTAAAAACAGCAGGAAAAAGCGTGAGGAAACCATTCTCATGAGAATGGTTTGGCGAAAACGCTTTCGCGCTGGGAGCTGGCGCACAACGGTGGGGGATTCCAAAAATAGACTCTGGGTGCAACACACTTTGAAACATGTAGCAGAAAGCCCAGAATCGCACGCAGCTTCATCCCAGCTCACAACCGAAACCCCAGAAACGAGCGAGCCCGATCCAGACTCGCCCGACGAGCGGCCGCCAGGCAGCACAGACAGGCAGCAGAGACTCGCCTGTGACACACGCTGCAGAGCCACCAGAGACACACCCACGGAGGGAGGAGTTTGCGGGGTGCTGTGGGGGTGCTGTTATATTGGAGGAAATTACTGTTCAGAACTATTGTTTAGATGTCTGATGTCTCACTGATGCCAAAAATAAATGGTTAAAGTGACTGTTCTGCCTGTTCTATCGAATTTCACAAAACTGCATTTATCTCAGCTTTCCTTCTCAGACGCTGAAACCATGCTGTATTCAACTGCTAATGCCTACATAACATAACAACATAACATAACATGATAAAAACTAACTCTTTTAGACAGAGAAAGCACACATTCTATTAGTTCTTTTGAGATATTTTGTGTTCACAAAGTCCTAGCAGAAAATAATCCTCGGCTCTTGAAAGATGAGCCAGAATCCTCAAAAAAACCCATTGGCAGAAGCTACCTACTGTATTGGATAAACTGTTGGCAGTGAATGTGTTAACAGGGATGGCTGTTGGAAAGTAGAGCTATTTCACACTTATCTCCCCTCCTAATACCACTTACAGCACCGTTCAAATATGTGACGATCAAACCTCAAAGTGTAGAAACATTGTAGCATCATGCTGTTACAGCAAAGCACATCTCAGCTTGATGGGTGGTCCATGGCCTCCTGCTGTACAAGGCGTGTATTACAGGGCATCTCCGAGGCCTCCCCATCTCTCCCCATGTGCTCTTTAGATCAACCAGAGGACTGTTCAATTCAGCCAATCGTGTCGTGCATACAGTACCTGTATCAATTCCAGGCTGAATTAAGTGACACATCTCTGCTGCTGCTGCTGGCCATTGAAGCAAAAAATGAGCCTGGCGGCCCGGCGAAAGGTCAGTGTAGAGGTCAGTGTAGAGGTCAGTGTAGAGGTCAGTGTAGAGGGGGGAGAAACGGACGGTCACATTTCTCTAAGCGTGAACGGGTGCTGAAGCTGCCAGCAGCCCTAACAAGAGGCAGACAGCACAGGTACGCTTGGTTATTTCAAGAGCTGATGGGAAGCCTCTATTTTCTCTCTGTGTAAAGTAACTGAGATCTACGCTGTCAGACACTACCTGGTTTCATCAGCTAATTCTGCCACATTTTTCACTGTTTGTTGAATCTAATACCTCTATCGGCCATTATTTAGGCTACATGTGCGTGCAGTTTATCCATTGCGCTATAGTGCCAACAGCAAACAGATAGCATCGGACTCTGTGTCATTAGGTTAATTGGAAATGCTTGGAGACATGTACTATTTTGTCCCCACATTTAACTTCTTCACTTAACTTAGTTATATTGATAAACACAGAATATATATATATATATATATATATATATATATATATATATATATATATATATATATATATATATATATGAATCAAATGTGCTTGTTTTTCTTATTGTATTGTATGAAAAGTTTGTCACGCAGATGACCTCCGATTTAATGCAGGGGTGGTCAATTCTTCTAGAGGCGGCCGTTCTCATTAATCTGAATTTAATTATTCCATAATTGTGTTTCCTCAGGTATATTAACCCAAAGCAAATGAGAATCACCTGACTTATGAAGGAATTAAGACGACTCTGACCCCACCAGCAAATCATTTTCAAATAGTTTTTTTTTTTAATGAACCAAGATGAGCTGATGCACTTTGCAATCTGACATGTCTGATTGCAGCAGACTGCGTTCGTTGCATTGCCAAATGGGGAAATTCAATTTAAAGTTCCTCGGCGGTGCCAAACTAATCCAAACAGCCACTCCCCTGCTCTTCCTTCCCGGAGCGCATCTCTTTAAGGAAGTCGCTGCAATAAATAAATATAGAAAAGAAGTGGTTGAGGTAGAGGTTTTGTCATGGCTTGATAGACATGGCTGTCCATATTTGTTTATTTTAGGAGATAATCAGTCCTTCTAAGCGTGAACTCTTATCTCTCTCGAGGGGGGGGGGGGGGGAGGGGGACAGCTTGCAGATAAGGAAAAAGATGCAAAACTTTTCAATTTGCGTGCGTGATGCGCAGTTTAAAACCTACCTCTATCGCTCTGCGGGTTAGCTCCTCGGGCGCACGTGACCGCCGCTTATCAGCCTTGGCGTCGGGGGGTCATGAGACGGCAGACAGATTGTGCGCCGGGCGTTTTTAGCTCGTCACCCGGAGGATTTTGATACTTCCATCTCCACAAACAAGTAGCAGAGTCCCACAGCCTCACCTGGAGTAAAGCAATTACTGTGAAGTTTTCCAACTGACGGGCTGCCAATCACTGGTCTCCTCCGTGAGTTCCCGTTCCCACGCTTTAGCGCAATGATTACCGCCGCTATTTTGTTGACACTTGCCTTTCCAAAGGCACTCGCTACGTTTTAAGAGCAAACTCCTTTAATATGGAGGCATAAAGATGCTCTTCAAAGCGACTTTATTCAGATGGGAAATTTCCTTAAACTGTTGACAGTGGTGCAATAGAGCTCAAACAAGTCATTTACATAACGGGCGCACTTAATGAATTGACAAGCATCCAGCGCTATATGCACTCTCTCCTGCTTAAACTGTCACCAACACGTTTGCAGCGGAGCCTCCGCTGAAGGGCCCCCATCATTAAAAACTCAGCCCCACACCGCCACACCACTACAGCTATTTCAAAGGAGACGCGTCCGGACTTTGGTCTCGTCCTCCCCCATTACGACCAGGGAAGGATCAGAAACGTCCGGCTCCGCTCACCGGCCCCCTTCGCTGACTTCTAATGATCCGCCCCATTAAGGAGCCAATCAGGTATAATGAAGCGCGGGGGCCAAGTCGCTGGCTGAGCTGTGGATAAATAATTTAGCGGGACTTGTCATCCCTCTCCATGCTGCAGGAGCAAGACACATGAAGGCTTTCTCTGGAGGGGTGGAGAGACTCAGTGACACTCTCTCTCCCCCTCCCACCACCCACCATCAGCCAGGTCCACCTCCCACATCCTCCCCTCCTCATCCTCAAATCAAACAGCCCTCCCAACCCCTCCAACCCCACCCCCCTCGTCCTCCTCCACCTGTCACAGCGCCGGGGAGACAGAGGGATGGAGCTCCCGGCACCACTTCGTTACCAGCCTCTCACTCCCAGGCTTTCAAACACATTTCAACTAATGAGGAAGCGTTTAGAAACTCAGCCATGCCCACGTCTAGAGGAGGGAGACGAGCGTGGTGAGGGGGGTGGGGAGGGGAGCAGGGGGGGAGTAGGCTATACTGTACACTGGGCATACACACACACACACACACAAACACTAGGCCTTCACACAAAGCGCATCCTCGTGCACTCTCTTTCGTGCACGTGAAAAGACACACTCACCTGTACTCTCTCTCTCTCTCTCTCTCTCTCTCTCGCACACAGCTCAGGATTGTCAGTGCAGGTGAACAAAGTGAATAGGATATGTGACTGACAATAAAGATTTCTTTTAACATCAGTGAGGAAGGGGGGGTGCGGGGTGGGGGGTGCGGCGGGTGGGGGCGAGTCTCTGGAGACAGGCTGCAGAAGTTCGCATTACTCTGAGGGACCCGTCGGCTGCATATGCCATCTTTAATGACGAGAGCTCGCCAAACTGGCACCCAGTCAGCCAACCAGGAAGAAGCAAAGTGAGAGAAGAAACCCCACAAATCTACTATTTCAAAACCTTACCCCTCCCCTCCCCACCCCACCCAACACCTTTCTTTTCTTTTTTAAACGCCAGTTTTAATAGACACCGCTAAATTTCCAACTGCCGTCTCCTTAAAGTTTAATTCAGCCACTTTCTCACTCCTGCCTCCCCATTATGGAGCTGAAAACAGGGCATTATTATTTCATATTATGAAAACATCCTTTCTAGATGAAGGGGGGAGGAGAGGAGAGGAGAGGAGAGGAGGGGAGAGGAGAGGAGAGGGCCGGGCTGTGGCAATGTGTTTTCATGGCACAGTAATGGCAGGTTGGGAAGTGTGAAAGAGAAGGACCCACTCTTTATATGACACTAATATCCTCCCCGTTAACTGGCTGGCAAGTCTTATTTACTGGATTGAGAGTTGGGGTATTTTGCGATTGTAGTGTGAAAAGTTGGCTGGAGGTGATTTGAAGGTGAGTGTGGAGGATTCACAGACAGTCACTGGCAAAGAATGAAGAAGTTCCAGCTTTGTACTAAGCCTTGGCTGGCAAGCTGCTCAAAAACTGCTAATGATCCACTATAGAATGCTATATATATATATATATATATATATATATATATATATATATATATA
Organism: Poromitra crassiceps; assembly: GCF_964638095.1. NCBI lineage: Eukaryota > Metazoa > Chordata > Actinopteri > Beryciformes > Melamphaidae > Poromitra > Poromitra crassiceps. The sequence goes on along the minus strand of NC_139625.1, from coordinate 85,757,609 downwards.
TATATATATATATATATATATATATATATATTATATGTATATATATTATATGTATATGTATATATATATATGTATATATATATGCGTATTTTGCAGTCATCACTACACTCATGTAGCTTACTAGGCTAACAAATGCTATTAGCTTTAAGTTTAGTTTACTGGATTCAGTGGTTTGGCATCATCATAGGGGAAAATACGAACGCGTTCTCTTTCCAACGTGTCTTCAGTGGAGTCTCCTGTGAGGTTTCCGGTGACATCATTGACCATATATGGAGCTGGAGCAAGAGAGGAGGAATATCCCTTCACGTAGCGTAGCTGCCCCTCTTGTTTACCCTTAGGGGGTCCTGCTAACGCACAATAGACGGCTACCAATCTGCCTGACGAAAAAAAGTAATGAGTGAGTCCATATTTTCTATAACAATATAATTGTTAGGTAGGGCCCAGAGCAAATATTTGCACCGGGGCCCATGGCAATAACGTTACGCCACTGAGAAGAATACAAGTGCTTCTGTTTGGTAACAGAAGAAGAAGAGAAAACCACAGAAGAAAAAGAGAAGCACATCCGGGGCGGGTCAACGTTGACTCAGTTTGTTGTGTAGCTATGGCGTAGCAGCCTAGCGTAGCCTATAGATATGATTTGATTTCAAGATTATGGAGGATTCATTTCAATTAAATTGCTGCTCGTATGAAATAAGACCATATATGGATTACAAAGAGCAGCGGGAGATAAAGCAATCATTTCAGACGCCCAGTTTTCAGGTTGCAGTTCAAACTGATGGTTTCTGCTGATGCTAATCAAACCCAAGTTGTCAGGGTGACTTAAACATCATATTTAAAGCTGGAAATAAGGTCCAGGGTGTAAAATAACCGCAATTCTCCTTTAAGTATCTTACTTACTGTGACTAAGTGCAACATCACGTTCTCTGTCTGTGGTGTGTAACTGGTACCAAGTTATCTTTCACAATAGACTGCGTTCAGGTAATGTAACACTCCCTCTGGTGGCCATATTGGAGGTCTCCACTCTTAGCATTTCTAACCTGTAGATAGATGTGATACATTTTTGTGGTATTTTTGATGAGGAGCTCACCGCTGATACATCTCTTCCAGCTTGTTAGCTAGCAGCTAATCAAACATTGTTGACACATTGGATTTTTACACTAGCTAATACCTTTTTTACATCAAAAGTCCCGCTAATACATGTTTTTTTGTTACCCAAGAAAGCAGCAGGGGGTAGCAGCAGCAGCATCGCCTTTTAAATGTTTAGATCACACACTCAACCCCCTGAGTTTCAGCACGTCTACGGGCTCTCTGTTCCCCCTCCCTTCTCCCTTCTCAGACAGCTGCACACGGCGCCAGCGTCAGGCCAGCCAAAGCAAAATGGAAATTTCTGCTTAAAACTTTCAAAATAATGTAATTTAAACAAGTAAATAGCCTTACTGGTGCACGTCGGAGGAGAAAAAGGTGTTTCAACAAACAAAGCCGCAAACGTGTTGAAAAAAGCCGACTTCCTTTACATTCTGGCTGATTTGACGCAGTCTGGGCCTGGACTGTGTGGGGTGCACTCGTGCATGAGACTGAGACGCTTTTTTCTCCTGGCATATTCTGTCAATGTAATTAACTGTTAAGAAAGTCGAATTTCAGCCTGTGGGAATCACTGACTCACTCAACTTTTAGACTGAAGAAAATGCCACCAGTTTGTGGATATCAGTGGGATTTTTGGCCAGTCTAAAAGGGGCTTAACATAGCCTATCTACGGTAGTAGAAGCAAACAGTGTTAGTCGCCTAGCTATTGCATGTTATAGCATTGGCTGCTACCTGGATTTAGCCTGTTGGCTAGCTATAGCCTAATAGTTTGTTCATGTTAGCTGAGCAGTTCTTCTCAAACTACAAGGTTTTGTAGAGATAAATGAGATATGGCCATTTTCTACTGTGTGGCAGGAAAGAAATCTTACTAGTTGCACATTTAAATCATTGTCCCGTCGATTCCTGTCTGATTTGAAAAAAGAAATCCCTTCTTGGTGGTAACAGTGTTGCTTAGAATAGAACAAGCACACGACACATACCCATACACACACGCACGCACGCACGCACGCACACACGCACACGCACACGCACACACACACACACACACACACACACACACACACACACACACACACACACACACACACTGTAGCTTTCCAGCAGATACTCAGTTGGTCTCTCTCTCTCTCTAATTAGTAATTAACACATTCTTTTGTGCAGGCCTCTCTGTTTATTTATAGGCCGTCTCTTGCCAAACGGCCGAGTCCGGCGCCAGGCTCAGATGGAGGCGGAGCTCGAGGTGAGCAGGCAGCCCTGGCCACTTGATAAATACAGCGTTATAGTCGGGGACTAATGGACTGATTAGCCAAACAAGTCGTAATGGCTTTTCAAATGAGGGGGTCAGATCGTGTTGAAGTCCTGTCATTAACTCACTGTTGCCCCTGGGTCGAGATGGTTGCAGAGATCAGCTTGTGCAATATGTACAACGCAACATGAGCGAGTTGCCCTCACTGCCCCTCCCGCTCTTCTCTTCTAGACTGTTTTTATGCTTTATATAAGTCGTTCAATTCTGTTTATTGGTTGTGCTTAGCTAGATTTAGCTAGACACATTCTCTGTAAAGTCCTCTGAGACATGCCTGTGAATTAGGGCTACAAATAAAGACTCTAAATGGGATGATGCGGTATGTATTACAAGTAATGCAACAATGATATTAAAATCATTAAATGTGTTGTTGAAGAATAAAACTAAATTGAATGTTGTAAATGGGTCGTTTTCTGTATACCTTAACTCATGCTAACTACCCAGTTCCTCTTCTGTTGTTTCCAAATCAGATTTGTAAAATGCATCACAATTATGGAAAAGATTTCATGACCTGGACAGGACGCTGAATCACTATTTTGTTATATTAGACGGATATAAAGAGACACAAAAACAGACTATATGCAATAGTCCACAATTATTGCTTTAACATGAGAACGGCCATGGCCGTCATTTTCTTTTATTTATATGTACAATAACTTTGTTGAATAAAAAAATACAGTGCTGATGGTACCTGACTTTTCATGTCTGTTTTAAATAGTTTTTATATAGGTTAAATTACACAAAGAATATAGGATCAGTTTTGCCTACATTCGGCCATAAACGGTCATATTGACTGCACAGAATTTCCCAGTGTTCTAGGCCTATTTCTAACCTATATTTTGACAGTTTGGTGTTATTTCGTTGTTGTTGTTGTTGTTTTCAGGATATACTAACACAATAAATGCATTAATCTATCAATTGGGTTTCAATTTATCATGAGAGATTATAGTTGGGAAACCAGTGGTCAAAATTACTGTTTACGGCCGTTCTACAATTCTCACCCTTAAACTTAAAAATGAGCAGAATACATTGATTTGTGAAAGCTGCATTAGACCAGATGAAGTTACATCACCGCAAAACAATCCCCCCAGGAAATTGCAATTTTGCAATCACAATAATTAATGCAACTTCAAACAATCTCAACAATTTTTGCAGGCGCTTGCAATTTCTCAAGATTCACGTGATTTCTCCACCAAAATGGCAAAACATGCTCCTCAACTTGCAAATTTTTCCACTTCCTGCAATATTACCACCAAACAAATCACATAAAACTTCGCAAATTCCATTGCATTTTGTGAGAAAAGTCGCCATTATGTATTAGTTACGGGGGGGATTATTTTTTCCTCAATTTGCAATTTTTTTTTTTTGCAACGTTTTTGATCACACAACAATCAAAAAAACTCGGCGAAATCCTGGAGGGACTGACACAACTTCTTGTTCCACTGGGGGGGAATAATCGGATGCTTTTGATTTATCGCTGAATACGCGCCTCAACCGTCCTTTTAAACCTCAACTGTCCTTTCAAATCTCTTTTTGCTGTCACACATGCTCTCCCTCTCCTTCTCTCTCCCTCTCCTTCTCTCTCCCTCTCTCCGTGAGAGTGGTAATCAGGCAGGATGGCTGATTCTTTTCATAAATTTTAGTATCTCCTTATTTCAGGCATTGCTGCCTCTCGGGTGCCATTAGTCCCCCGCAGGCGACGGAGCCCGTCTCCCTTCCACGCCACTCCTCTTTATGAGGTTTGCCTTGGCGCAGCCTTACTGCCTGCCAGGCATGCTCAGTGCAGGGGGCTCTCACACGAGGACCCAATCTGTCATTCCTCTGTCAGGGTGCCCCCCCCCTATTCTTTAACAGACATATCATCCTCTTATAAGAGGCTCCGCTGAACTGATTTAAGGCGATAACAAAATACATCACAAAACATACATATTGTAGCGGGGTGGTGTCTCGTCTCTTTTTTCTGGAGTCAGTGTAGTCGTCGTGCACGTGATGGACGGCGAGTCACACGTTGGAGAGTAAAAATCGCTTGTGTTTTTCTTGGTGTGCGGACGCAGGAGATGGCAGATTATTGCGGGATTTTTGTCTCCCTTGAACAACGCAGTTCAAACAAGTATGTTCAGAGTCTGCAGCATTATAAGGTTTCAGTAACAATAACTGGCAGTAACATAGATCTGTATTGATATCAAGAAAATAATCAACCATATCGTCCACGTCCAGCGTATGCGTGTGTGTGTTGTGTGTGTGTGTGTGTGTGTGTGTGTGTGTGTGTGTGTGTGTGTGAGAGAGAGAGAGAGAGCGACTGAGAGAGAGATAAAGAGACACAGACAGAATATGTACAGCATAGGGATAGCACTAAAGTTTGGCCCATGTGGGTTTTCCAAGGCCTGTACCTGTAGCAAAGAAATTCTATAAAAGACACTACAGACGGAACAATATATCAAAATTCAATAATATCACAGATCCACGTGTGCAAAATTGGGACAATACATTTGGTGGGTCTGAAGAATGCGACGGCTTAACTATCATAATTTCACTAGCCCTCCATCCAAATTAAATTATTGACACATTGTAATGACAATTTGAAATTGTTGTTTACATTTTAGCAGCCAATGGCATCGCAAGAAGGCTCTGTGCCTCAGAAAAAAAAGAGAATTCTGCAGCCAGACTTTGTTACCATTGAACTTTTATTTATTACTTTACTTTATTACTTTATTTATCACTGTACATCATATTGTATAGAATTGTGAATCCCACTAAAACTCTCGGTTGATTATCCGGAACCAGGATGTACAGTAGGTAGGTACACAGTATAATGTGCCTCATGACTTAATAAACAGCAGTTTTACAGTAGGATCACTGATATTTTGAGAGCAAAACAGGCTTGTTTGTGTCTATTTTTGAGTGTGTTTGGGGGCGATTAGCATCTTTGGTTTCATTAGCCTACTATTTCAGAGTTTCAGCCAATCATCTCTTTTTGTTTTGGTGGGGGTGATTTGCGCGACAGCTTGAAATGGGCCAATGCCTGCCAGTGCCAACCTGCTGCTGAAACAAACACAAATCACAATCAATTGTAATATCGAATCACAATACATATTGGATCGGCACCCAAGTATCGTAATAGTATTGAATCGGGGACAAGCAAAATGCCCTGTATGCAGTAATACCATTGCCATCTGATCTAGCAAGACACCCTGGCATGCCAACGCTGTCTCACAAAGGAAGCAGCAGTACGAATGCCAGCAACTGAAACAGCGTCTTTGTTTCATTTCATCTGGCGCTATCTCAAGGCGTCAAGGTTCACTGTTCCTCTTTGTGGCATCTCTCGCTCTCGCTGACCTTTGATTTAATTAGCGGGGATTTAACCTGCGGCACAAAGACAGCAGAACAAACCCTGATGGCTTTTTACAGCGCAGAGAGAAAGGAAAGGCAGTGGCAGCGTGCAGAATGATTAAACACACCCTCTATACGCACGCAGGCCTGCTTGGATGGGAGGTGTGCCCAGTCCACATGAGGCAGCTTGTGTGTTGGGCATGTATGGTGTTGGGGATCTATGGTGGTGGGCATGTATGGTGGTGGGCAATATATGTACGGCTGCACCGATGTGGAAATTCTGTCCGATCCCGATAACCGAGATTAACATTGCTGTTGTGGCGGATAACCGATATTTACCGAAGTCGATACGATCGGTATATTTGTGTGTTTCTATGATAATTCAATTTTGTACATACTGAAAAACACATGTAAACAGTGTGAATTTGAAAAAGTAATTTGTAAAAGCCCATAAATCATATTTACCACGTTTTCCCCTCTCAATACAGTATGAACATTTTAGTCAATACCATAACCACCTGGTGGCCTCCCTGTAGGGAGGTGTTCCAGGCACGTCCAGCTGGCCAGGGAAAGGGAAGTTTGGGGTCCCCTGCTGGAACTGCTACCTCCGCACCACCCCACCCCGGATAAGCGGTTGAAGATGGATGCATGGATGGATGATAACCAATATTAACATTGCTGTTATTTTGTTCATCAGACCGATATATAAAATGTTTTACTACATCTCCGATCTACCGATATGATTGCCGAGGTATCGTGCATCCCCCAAAAATGTGAAGGCCTGGAGAGAGAGAAAGGAAGAAATGGAGACTAAAATCATCAAAAAAATAAAATGTGAATTAGCTGGGTTGAAGGGAATAAATCGTCGGATATAAATAATCAAAAAAAATAGTAAAATAAAATAAAATAAAATAAGAGGGAGTCTTTCAAGAAATGATTATTTTTGCATGTTGTTTTGCAGTGTCAGCTACTGTTAGCCACATTTAATTTCTAAGGTAAATGCTCATTTAACTACCAACATATTTTACAAACTTTTCAGAACATCCAAAGCCAGTTTTGAACTGTTGTGCAAATTAATTAAACCAGTGTAGTAAAAAGCATAAAAAGCTTTTCGCGATACTGATGAAATTTTAGCACATTTTGCAGTTCAGCTTTCCTAAGTCGACGCCTCGTATAATTCAGGAGGAAAAACAACAACAAAAGCACTTGGAAGGAAACCCGGGTTGAGTTGGTGAAGAGGGAAACGTGGAAAAAGCCTAGGGAGAATGAGACAGAGGATGTAGGGAGAGAGAGCGAAAAAAGCAGGACACAGACAGACAGTGAGGGAGAGAGAGAGAGACTTGGAGGGAGGGAGAGAGAGACTTGGAGGGAGACAAAGAGAGAGAGACTTGGAGAGAGGGAGACAAAGAGAGAGAGACTTGGAGGGAGGGAGACAGAGAGAGAGAATTGGAGGGAGGGGGACAGAGAGAGAGAGACTTGGAGGTAGGGAGACAGAGAGTGAGAGAGAAAGAGAGAGAGAGTTGGTGGGAGGTAGACAGAGAGAGAGAAAGACTTGGAGGGAGACAGAGAGAGAGAGACTTGGAGGGAGGGAGACAGACCTTTGTAAACCAAAGTGCCCTTCTGGGAAAGGTATTAAAAATGATTGATTGATTGATTGATTGAGATAGAGAGAGACTTGGAGGGAGGGAGACAGCTAGAGAGAGACTTGGAGGGAGGGAGACAGATAGAGAGAGACTTGGAGTGAGGGAGACAGATAGAGAGAGACTTGGAGGGAGGGAGACGGAGAGTTGGAGAGAGAGAGACAGAGAGAGAGAGAGAGAGAGAGAGAGAGACTTGGAGGGAGGGAGACAGAGAGTTGGAGAGAGACATAGAGAGAGAGAGAGAGAGAGAGAGAGAGAGACAGAGAGTTGGAGAGAGACAGAGAGAGAGAGATAGACAGAGAGTTGGAGAGAGACAGAGAGAGAGAGAGAGAGAGAGAGAGAGAGAGAGACTTGGAGGGAGGGAGACAGAGACTTGGAGAGAGACAGAGAGAGAGAGAGAGAGAGAGAGAGAGAGAGACTTGGAGAGAGACAGAGAGAGAGAGAGAGAGAGAGAGAGAGACTTGGAGGGAGGGAGACAGAGACTTGGAGAGAGACAGAGAGAGAGAGAGAGAGAGAGAGAGAGAGAGACTTGGAGGGAGGGAGACAGAGACTTGGAGAGAGACAGAGAGAGAGAGAGAGAGAGAGAGAGACTTGGAGGGAGGGAGACAGAGACTTGGAGAGAGACAGAGAGAGAGAGAGAGAGAGAGAGACTTGGAGGGAGGGAGACAGAGACTTGGAGAGAGACAGAGAGAGAGAGAGAGAGAGACTTGGAGGGAGGGAGACAGAGACTTGGAGAGAGACAGAGAGAGAGAGAGAGAGAGACTTGGAGGGAGGGAGACAGAGACTTGGAGAGAGACAGAGAGAGAGAGAGAGAGAGAGAGAGACTTGGAGGGAGGAAGACAGAGACTTGGAGAGAGACACAGAGAGAGAGACTTAGAGGGAGGGAGACAGAGACTTGGAGAGAGACACAGAGAGAGAGAGAGACTTAGAGGGAGGGAGACATAGACTTGGAGAGAGACAGAGAGAGAGAGAGAGAGAGAGAGAGAGACTTGGAGGGAGACAGAGACTTGGAGAGAGACACAGAGAGAGAGAGAGACTTAGAGGGAGGGAGACAGAGACTTGGAGAGAGACAGAGAGAGAGAGAGAGAGAGAGAGAGAGAGAGAGACAGAGAGAGAGAGAGAGAGAGACTTGGAGGGAGGGAGACAGAGACTTGGAGAGAGACAGAGAGAGAGAGAGAGAGAGACTTGGAGGGAGGGAGACAGAGACTTGGAGAGAGACAGAGAGAGAGAGAGAGAGAGAGAGAGAGAGAGGGACTTGGAGGGAGGGAGACAGAGACTTGGAGAGAGACAGAGAGAGACAGAGAGAGACTTGGAGGGAGGGAGACAGAGACTTGGAGAGAGACAGAGAGAGAGACTTGGAGGGAGGGAGACAGAGACTTGGAGAGAGACAGAGAGAGAGAGAGAGAGAGAGAGAGAGAGAGAGAGACTTGGAGGGAGGGAGACAGAGACTTGGAGAGAGACAGAGAGAGAGAGAGAGAGAGAGAGAGAGACTTGGAGGGAGGGAGACAGAGACTTGGAGGCGAGGCTCAGAAACACCTCTGTGGCAGAAGGAGGCAGGTGTTTAATTTGAGAATTAAGACGGTGTGAAAGTTCATAAGTATGCTAATGGCGCTCTGCCTCCGCCCGACAACTTAAGCTTCCACTCTGCACGGCAAATACACCCCCCCCCCCCCCCCAAAATAAATAAATACATAAATAAATAAAATAAAAATAAAAGTTATAATGCACAGTGCCTTTTGATTATGTTACGGCGGGGGTGGGGGGGCTATGAAAAGGCCTATGAAATAATGTGTCTTATAGATGATAAAGAAAAATGCTGGGAGGGAGAAGGTGGGCCAGTGCATTAACATACAGACTCACTCACAATGGAGGCAACATGCACAAATACAATATCTCATGCCCTCTGCCCACCCTGCATGTCAAACACACAATCATGCTACACGTACTCTCTGTCATGGTTAGTGACTGTAAACCCCATCAGACTGCTTAAAGTATAGTGCTGGACTGCATTACCCACTAATCCTACTGTATAAGGCACTGGTTCCCAAAATCCCAACATTTTCCCAATCATGGCCTACTTTAAAATCTTAAAAATGTTCACGTACAGAGGCCAAATAATGTGTTCTCAGAGCACTTTTTATTTTAACGATAAAAGGAGCTGTCCATCAGAAACTAAAAGTGAGGCGCTGTCTGCAATACCCTAATTAACAAGTAATTGATTACAAATTCAATTCGATTAGATTCACTTTATTAATCCCCAAAGCGGAAATTTGTTTGGTCACATGGGTTAGGGTTAGGTCTGTAATTTTGTAACTTTTTACAAATGTTTTACTGTAACAGGGCACTCTTGCAAATGAGAGCTCGCTCTCAAGGGCCGCCCTGTATAAATAAAGGTATCGAATCAAATCAATCTGTGGGGGAGGTTGTCGGCAACCTCCAAAAACTGCTCACCTGTAGCACCTAATCCAATAACCCCAACCAATTGTCACTCTTCATGCCTCAACCCAACCAATCACCACACATGCCTAAACCCAACCAATCACCACACATGCCTAAACCCAACCAATCACCACACATGCCTAAACCCAACCAATCACCACACATGCCTAAACCCAACCAATCACCACACATGCCTCAACCCAACCAATCACCACACATGCCTCAACCCAACCTCCTTGTGCCTAAACCCAAACCAGAGGAAGAGTAGGGCAGGTCTTGTATGGAAAAGGAGTGGGCTCGATAATAACGCTGTAGTCCTGGAGCAGGGAGATGTGGGGTTGCTGATGACATATTCACCGATGGCATCACTCACTGATGACATCATCACCAATGACAACACTGATGAAATCTCTCACCGATGACATAATCACCGATGACATCACAATTGCTCAAGCGATATCACTGATGACATCATCAAGTGATCACGTGACATCGCTGGTGACGTCACCAATTCTACGCACAAGTGATATCATCAGTGATTTATGGCAGCCACTGATGATGTCATAGACATTGTGACATCTAAGACTATAAGTAGGACTGCTAGAGTTTGTGTAAGCACACTAGTTTATTGATGATGGCACTCAGCACATTGGACACACAGTTGCTTGAATGGCTGCTCGGCTGGCATGAGTTGCATGAGCGATTTGAGCTGCTGGAGCAGGCCGAGCTGCTGATGCAGCTGGAGCAGCTAGCCGGGGCGGCTCGGGCCACGCGCACATTTCGAGCGGCCCGAGCTGAAGGGCCCACAGGGGGCGCCGTTAGCCTCTGGGGCTTCACAGGCAGCAGGGATGAGGACAAGGGGGCAGGTGAGACAGGCCAGACGGGCCTATCTGACACACAGCTGCTGGACTTGCTGCTCTACTGGCACCAGCTGTTTGAGGACTTTGAGTTGCTGGAGCCGCCGCTCGAGCAGCCCGTGCTGCTGGAGCTGCTGGAGCATCATGCAGCTTGTGCTCAGAGCCTGCGAGCGTATCGAGGCGCTCGAGAGGTGCCAGCCGCCCCGCCTGACAGCAGAGGGGAAGCTGGGGTTGGGGACCACGGTGAAGGTGACCACGGTTAAGGTGACCACAGTGAAGTTGACCATGGTTAAGGTGACCACAGTGAAGTTGACCATGGTTAAGGTGACCACAGTGAAGTTGACCATGGTTAATGTGACCACAGTGAAGTTGACCATGGTTAAGGTGACCACAGTGAAGTTGACCATGGTTAAGGTGACCACAGTGAAGTTGACCATGGTTAATGTGACCACAGTGAAGTTGACCATGGTTAATGTGACCACAGTGAAGTTGACCATGGTTAAGGTGACCACAGTGAAGTTGACCATGGTTAAGGTGACCACAGTGAAGTTGACCATGGTTAATGTGACCACAGTGAAGGTGACCATGGTTAAGGTGACCACAGTGAAGGTGACCACGGTTAATGTGACCACAGTGAAGGTGACCATGGTTAAGGTAGCCACGGTTAATGTGACCACAGTGAAGGTGACCATGGTTAAGGTGGCCACGGTTAATGTGACCACAGTGAAGGTGACCATGGTTAAGGTGGCCACGGTTAATGTGACCACAGTGAAGTTGACCACGGTTAATGTGACCACAGTGAAGTTGACCATGGTTAAGGTGGCCACGGTTAATGTGACCACAGTGAAGTTGACCACGGTTAATGTGACCACAGTGAAGGTGACCATGGTTAAGGTGGCCACGGTTAATGTGACCACAGTGAAGTTGACCACGGTTAATGTGACCACAGTGAAGTTGACCATGGTTAAGGTGGCCACGGTTAATGTGACCACAGTGAAGTTGACCACGGTTAATGTGACCACAGTGAAGGTGACCATGGTTAAGGTGGCCACGGTTAATGTGACCACAGTGAAGTTGACCACGGTTAATGTGACCACAGTGAAGTTGACCATGGTTAATGTGACCACAGTGAAGGTGACCACAGTTAAGCTCATCACGTTTAAGGTGACCACGGTGAAGTTGACCATGGTTAAGGTGACCTGACGTCCTCCCAATGTAGGGCCCTGGATGATGGTTACCGCCCCTGGGCTGTATGTATTTAAGAGCCATCTGAAACTTAATTACATTCGTCAACAAATCGCCTGTGGCACTTTGCACTGTATTATGAGGGGGAATCCATTCCCTCTCGACTTTTGGGAACTTGACTTCGTTTTCCCGCGTTCCCCCCAATTTCCACTACTGGGCCCACGTAAGGGATAATCAACGACTAGGTGTGCATTAAACAATTTTAATGCACGATGTGGAGCCAAAGAACCACCCAACGCTGCAGGTGGAGAGTGGTTAATGCACACCTAGGAGTTGATTATCCCTTACATGGGCCCAGTAGTGGAATTTGGTGGGAACGCGGGGCAATGAAGTATACCATGGTATATGGTCATTTGCCAACAATATAAAATAAAAGCATTCACTTTGTTTTGCTGCAAGTTAAGCAATCAAAATCTAAAGTTTTTCACAAGCCATAACCTAGCTAGTTTATCTAGCAACACTTATGAAAACCGACTAGAACAATCGTTACCATCCCGTCAGCTTCTCATGCAATGGAAACGTTTGCTGTTCCAGTAAATAGAACAGACCTTGGATACTAGCTAGATACTGAGACTCCAATCCTATATCCTCAACACATTCACTCTCTCTCTCTCTGTCTGTGTTTGCGGTGTTTAGAGGTATGCACATGGCTGTGTGGAGTGTTTAGAGGTATGCACATGGCTGTGTGGAGTGTTTGTGGTGTTTAGAGGTATGCACATGGCTGTGTGGAGTGTTTAGAGGTATGCACATGGCTGTGTGGTGTTTAGAGGTATGCACATGGCTGTGTGGAGTGTTTAGAGGTATGCACATGGCTGTGTGGTGTTTAGAGGTATGCACATGGCTGTGTGGAGTGTTTAGAGGTATGCACATGGCTGTGTGGAGTGTTTAGAGGTATGCACATGGCTGTGTGGAGTGTTTAGAGGTATGCACATGGCTGTGTGGTGTTTAGAGGTATGCACATGGCTGTGTGGAGTGTTTAGAGGTATGCACATGGCTGTGTGGTGTTTAGAGGTATGCACATGGCTGTGTGGAGTGTTTAGAGGTATGCACATGGCTGTGTGGAGTGTTTAGAGGTATGCACATGGCTGTGTGGAGTGTTTAGAGGTATGCACATGGCTGTGTGGAGTGTTTAGAGGTATGCACATGGCTGTGTGGAGTGTTTAGAGGTATGCACATGGCTGTGTGGAGTGTTTAGAGGTATGCACATGGCTGTGTGGAGTGTCGGCGGCTCTGGGACTTCACAGGGATTCCAGGGCAAGGTTTTAATTAGCGGCTGACTTGGTCTTGGCAGCCGGTGTGGAGATGCTTACTGAGGGCCGTAAATCTCCAGCGACGAGGACAGGGCCACACCCCGCGGCCCACAGACACAACATCCATCTCACCCGCTTCCAAACACCCCACACCTCCCACAGACACAACATCCATCTCACCAGCTTCCAAACACCCCACACCTCCCACAGACACAACATCCATCTCACCCGCTTCCAAACACCCCACACCTCCCACAGACACAACATCCATCTCACCAGCTTCCAAACACCCCACACCTCCCACAGACACAACATCCATCTCACCCGCTTCCAAACACCCCACACCTCCCACAGACACAACATCCATCTCACCAGCTTCCAAACACCCCACACCTCCCACAGACACAACATCCATCTCACCCGCTTCCAAACACCCCACACCTCCCACAGACACAACATCCATCTCACCCGCTTCCAAACACCCCACACCTCCCACAGACACAACATCCATCTCACCCGCTTCCAAACACCCCACACCTCCCACAGACACAACATCCATCTCACCCGCTTCCAAACACCCCACACCTCCCACAGACACAACATCCATCTCACCAGCTTCCAAACACCCCACACCTCCCACAGACACAACATCCATCTCACCAGCTTCCAAACACCCCACACCTCCCACAGACACAACATCCATCTCACCAGCTTCCAAACACCCCACACCTCCCACAGACCCCACAGACACAACATCCATCTCACCAGCTTCCAAACACCCCACACCTCCCACAGACACAACATCCATCTCACCAGCTTCCAAACACCCCACACCTCCCACAGACACAACATCCATCTCACCAGCTTCCAAACACCCCACACCTCCCACAGACCCCACAGACACAACATCCATCTCACCAGCTTCCAAACACCCCACACCTCCCACAGACACAACATCCATCTCACCGGCTTCCAAACACCCCACACCTCCCACAGACCCCCACAGACACAACATCCATCTCACCAGCTTCCAAACACCCCACACCTCCCACAGACACAACATCCATCTCACCCGCTTCCAAACACCCCACACCTCCCACAGACCGCAGGCCACCGATGTCTGCCACCTCCTCAAACTGCAATAGAGTGTATAGCATCATGCATGCACAGATTTACATTGAGGACGGACTAGAAGTTGTGCGTGACTACTTAGGGGCTGTGCACACAGGACGTGTGTATTAGAGAGTGGAGCTGCTCAGTGGCCAGCAGACTGTGGTTGTACTGGGCAGCTTCCAGGTGTGAATGTGTGTGTGAATGTGAACAGGGCACTACTGAAAAAGAGAGCATTGCTCTCAGTGAGACTCCCCCTGTATAAATAAAGGTTAAAAAAAAAATAAAAAAAATAAGCCACATCCTTTCTGTAATTCATTCTCTATGGTGAGGACACACTAGTTGCGCTCCTCTTTCAAGGACCACAGCTCGCATTTAAGCGCTCTTGGCGGCGAGTGTTTTTTGGCGGAGCGCTCTGGGCGTCTGAAGCTGAAAAAAGTTCAACATTTGGAGGAAAAGCGAGCTGCTCGTCAATGTCAATCCCACCTCTTCTCCTCCCAGAGGGATCTTCAAACTGCGCTGCTGCCAGAATTGCCAATAATCTGTCTTTCATGTTTACAGTGTGAACAATCAAGAACAACAAACAGAGGAAACTAGCTGGCTACCGTCTGTGTGATCGTTGCGTCCTGACCTGTACTGCGCGCGACGGCAGGGGAAAAAACTAAACAGAAACAAAGAAACAAAGACGCTCTGTGCCTGTGGTCCGTGCCTGTGGTCCGTGCCTGTGGTCCGCGCCTGTGGTCCGTGCACATTGGAAGCGCTCTCGACATGATTTTCAAAGCGTTCTGATCTGAAATACACACGTCCTGTGTGCACAGCCCCTTAGTTAAAACATTTTAAATGTCAGCTACCCTCACTAGTCGGCACCAAAATACTATTCAGTTAATCTAATAATTCAAGTTTTTTTTTATTGTCACTCCGTAGTACAAGTATCACGTGTGAAATTCTTGTGCTGTAGACTCCGTTTACAACATAGTACAAATATAACAGGGCATATGGGTGCAGGAAAACAAGAGAAACAACAAGCAATAAGGCAGTAAAGTGATAAGACAAGTCAGAGACAGTGACATATTCACTGCACATAGGTGCACATGGCATGTACATACTTTAAACATACATAAACATAGTTGACGTTCTGTTTGCACAGGTGCAAATAGATACCTAATTAAGCATACAGTTAAACATTAGACATACGTAATGGTAGCAGCTACAGTACGGTACAGTACAGCTACTACACTATTTGTGTATGTTAAGGAGTCTCGTGGCCTACGGGAAGAAACTGTCCCTCAAGCGATTTGTGCGTGCTTTTGGGACCCTGTATCTCCTCCCTGAGGGTAACAGGGAGAACAGGCTGTTGTGGGGATGGTTTGTGTCTTTGATGATCTTCAGAGACCTCCTGAGGCACCGCTGGTTATATAGTTCCTGCAGTTCAGGCAGCTCACATCCTGTTACGTGCATGGCATTTCTGCAAACCTACAATCTCAGTGCAAATTTGAAACAACTAGATTATTTATTTATTATCTCCACCAGGAGATCATGTTTTCGGCCACGTCTGTCTGTGCGTCTGTCTGTGTGTTCCTCCTCTCCTCTAGCTTGGCCTTCATGTATCTCGAGAACCGTTGGTCGGATCGACTTCAAATTGCGTGCTAAGGAGTATGTGAGGGAGTGCACTGACCTGTTTTCGTGCAATTCGGCATAGCGCCACCTACTGGCAACAAAAAACAATGTTTATCTCAACAACTTATCTCAACAACCGTTCGTCAGATCAACTTCAATCTTGGGGAGTGCGCTGATGGGAACTCGACACAGTGCAGTGGCGAATTCCATGCAATTCGGCATAGCGCCACCTACTGGCAACAAAAAAATAATATCTTGCAATTCGGCATAGCGCTACCTACTGCCAACAATTATTTTTTTTAATATTTTTTTAATAATTTTTAATCTTAATTCAAATGTGGGGGGTGCGCTGATGGGAACTCGACACAGTGCAGTGCCGCATTTTGTGCAATTCCTACTGGCTCTGGGAGTGCGCTTCGGGGAATGCAACAGAGTGCAGGGAGCTGAATTCCATGCAATTCGGCATAGCGGCACCTACTGGCAACACAAAAAGCAGTTTATCTCGAGAAACATTCGTCTGGGATCCCATACAGGGGGTCCATGAGGAACCAGCCTGGCAAATCACCCATCGCCCCTAACCT